>NC_061864.1:40694723-41302911 GCF_907164915.1 Impatiens glandulifera
ATAAAATAAAATAAAATAAAATAAAATTGTACAAAGAAAACAAATTGTTTTTATTTTTATTTTTTTTAATTAGACTCTTCAAAACTCTAAAGTTTTATAGAAATTTATTAATAACATATCTAATTATTCAAATAATAATAATATAATAATAAAACTGTACAAAGAAAAGAAAGTTATTTTTTTATTATTATTATTTTTTTTACTTAGAAAGTTTAATACTAGATCTTATTAATCAAATAATAATAATATAATAATAATTACAAAACTATACGGAATTTTTCTTAGGGTTCTTCAAATTCAAAAGCCCCTTAAAGTTTATACAAAGAAAACAGTTTTTTTTTTTACATTAAACTTTTTTTTTAGTTATATTATATTTACATGTTAGGTTTAAAATTTACATAAAACATACATAAAATTAAAGACCTAATTAATAATTATACATACAATCATATTATATAATAAAAGACCAAAAACAATCTTATTAAAGATATATAATAGAAAGACCAAAAACAATCTTATTAAAGACAAAACTAAAGGTAGAGTCAAGAAGCTTACAAAGATGGTTGCTTTCTTGACTCAAGTGTATGAACTCTTTTTCTTCAAAAGGGGCAGCTAAGGGCACTTTAATATTAAAATTTTGGCTCTTGAAAATAATGTGAAAAGAGTGCAATGTGAAAAGAGAGAGAAATATGAAGGTCAAGGTCGAAAGTTGAAGTCCCTTTGCTAGGGTGTTAAGAGGGGTATTTATAGGCAAAGCTATGAAACCCTAGGGCCCAAAGGCCCATTTAACAAACTTGACCGTTGGAAAGAAAACTATTTTAAACATTTACAAATGTTTAAAATAATGGAGCAATCTCCACTTGACATGTCACTAAATCAAGTTTTCAATCCAATGGGATTTAATCTTTATTTAATAATGATGTAATACTTGGTTATTTTAATTTTATAATTAAAAAAATAACCAAGTCTTCAATTTTTTCTTCTATGAAACTTTCTCTCTTGCCACTTTCTCCTCTTTTTTAGCAACTTCTTTTATTTTCTTTTGACCGCACATGATAGTATCGTCATTTCAAGATTTGTGGTTGTCACCATCAAGAAGATGACCGTTGCCTTCACCTAACTCTTTTAACATTTGATTTCATGGGTCGAATCTTGGGCATGGGTCGGTCCATTAGTCGGGTGACCGGTCGGATCCGTCAATTGGATCATTTCCTTGGCCTTACTTCGGGGTTGATTTGCCTTTGATTTGGATCTTCCTATCTCTATTCACAAATCTGATCCGGATCTTGCATGTGGATCTTGGATTGACCCATTTCCCTTTATCCTACAAAAGAAATAAAATTAAAACAAACAATTAAAAAAAAAAGCAATTGTATTATTATTAATTATTCATATTTCTAAGGAACAATTATAATTATAATAAAATACTAACTAACTTAATCAAATTGCAAAATCTAATCTAACTAATCTAACAAACTAATCTAATTAAAAGAAAACAAAATATACCTAACGAAATTTTATAAAAAAACGCTAATATATATTTTGTAAATAATTTTTTTAATTTTTATTTTTTATAAATACCCAAGGTAATTAATTAAATAAAACCTTGAATATTTTAAGTATAATAATTTCTCTAAGTGTCGTAACATAGACAAATTACTACATTAACTTTATTTAGGAATCCAAAATCAATTATTTTCAAAAACTCAATTGTTCTAAAAATAATCGTCTTTAATATAAATCATGCAATGAGTCCGTAAATGAATTCGAGAAAATTTTATAGACTCAGATTTACGAAAAGCATAAACTATAAAATTAGGTGTGAAAAATGAGTGTCTACAACTCCGTTAGTTATGCTGCACGTCTAACTCCTCTAGTTAGACTGCACGTCTAACTCCGCTAGTTAGACTGCACGTCTAACTCCGTGTGTTAGACTGCACGTCTAACTCCGCTAGTTAGACAGCACGTCTAACTCCGCTAGTTAGACTGCACGTCTAACTCCGCTAGTTAGACTGCACGTCTAACTCCGCTAGTTAGACTGCACGTCTAACTCCACTAGTTAGACTGCACGTCTAACTCCGCTAGTTAGACTGCACGTCTAACTCTATGTATCTAATGCCAAATCAGTCTAATGAACCTCATTAAGACTAAGTCTAATATAACTTGTTTTCGATACACCTGCACCCAAAACAATTAGACGCATAGATTGAGTTTTATATACATTCATCATCAAAATTTCAATAGTCAAACTACTTTGACACTTAGTCAAAATAATTTGACCCAACATCCTCATTCACCTTCTTTTTTTCCACAAGGACATCCACATCCACATATTCCTCATTAAATCTTCTCATTCTCTGTTCCTCTCCTAGTGTGGTCGATTATATGTCAAATTGTTCTTATAATTGGTTTAACATCTCTTTTATGAGATTTATTTCAGTTCTCATTTCAGTTTTTAGTTCATTTAGCTCATTCATAAGTTGATCCAATCTACATCTATCTTAGGGAGTTGTTGCTGTCGGAGTCATTTGAGAGGAATCATCATCTTTTCTATTCGTGGCGCTCTCGACAGAATAAGAGTTGTTGGTGTTGGGGGTAGGGTTGCGGGTTCTTCTACTCGTGGGAGGTTTGGCAAGAGTAATTTTTCTTTTCTTCCTCATGTCAGGTTTAGGAGGAACTACATCTTAAATCTACAAATTTCATCTCTCTGCAATCAAGTTCAAAAAAGACATCATAAACATTACCTCCCATATCTTCAAAGTCCTCCCCAACATATAAGATAATCTCTTCTTCAAACAATTCCATCTTCTTGACAATCTTGCCTTGTAGGGAAGTGTGAAGATCAGAGGCGGTGCTCTTCTTACTGAATTTGTACTGTATTATCCTTGGACAGACAGACTATTGCGCTTGAAGCATCGTATTCCTTGCAAGTTTGGGGACAAACGTTTAGATAACATCATAGGTCTACACTTGTAAAGCTAGTGCGAACCCATATACGGTATAATAAATATCGACATTCTTGTCTTTGTTCTTCTTCCCCGAGGCTTTCTTCTTATCCAGATATAGCAACCTGTAACGACCAATGTCCTTGTTCAAACCTTTTATGGTTGCTCTAAAGGACAACTTTCCCCATGGAAATTTGAAGAAAGTGTCAATGTCCTCGACCATATTGAGGAGTTTGATATTTATTATCCACTTTGGGTCAAGGGCGAAGAGATATTGGCAAACCAGGTATACCAGCCCCAATTTCCATGCATTTTCCTTATCAGAGCAAGAAATGAATGTTGAATGAAGGTCTGTTGTTCTAACAAGATGATTACTTTTAAAATATTTAACAACCAAAGGTGGTCATTCTTCAACTTGATTGAAAATGGTTTCCACCGTAGGGAATCTCCCAAAATTGAGGCCCGTGACCAATGCAAACTCCTTCATCCCGAAGCACAACTCCTCTCTATTCAAAGGAACTTCATCTCCAAAGAATTTGAGTTTCTCTTCCTGAGGAGTATTTGGTGTATTATCGTTCTTGAGAACCGCAGTAACGTGGATCATTTGAATAAGAATCGGAATTGGGTTTGCTCTACCATTTCCGTTAAATTCATTGAAGTAAACTTGGTGACAATGTTTGAGATATTGGTTTTCCATGAGAACCTCCCAGCAAACTCAGGAATTATGGTGGACTCCATCTACAAAACAAGGAACAACATTAGAGTAAGCAAATCAAAAAAATTATAATTACCAAAACTAGAACATAACAACTCAAGTAAGCAACATCAAAGAATACACGAAAATTCTATATGTTTGCATTCTTTGTTTCACTTTAAAGGAAATCTCATTAGCAAATCGATATTCTCATTACAATCTTTGTAACATTCATGATTTCATTTGCAAATCTTATTAGAAAATCGTCCGTCAAAGTACAATGCTCTCGTGAAAGCAACATATAGGTACAATGCTCGTGAATGAATAAACGAGAAATGCATGCATGCAGAATAAGGAACACTGATATAATACTCGTGAGTGAAGAACACTGAATAAACAACAACATCATATACACACATAAACGAATAAAAGATACATGAACCCTAAAAGCTAAGGATACATCAATATCCATCAATATAAACGACAAAATATATGATTGAAGAGAACATTACAGATTAAACATAAACCTAAACCTAAACCCTAAACTCACCTGAATATATGATCGAAGAGACGGACGGGCGACGAACGATGATGTTGAACGAGGTTGATCGATGATGTTGAACGAGGTTGGAATGGAAAGTCGACAGTTGTAAAGACGAAGTTGGAAGTCAAAGTGAAAAGTGAGAGAATCGATATTAGTGAATGGTTTTTTTTTTTTAAATTAGGGCAAAAAAAATTATATATACGATGAAAGACGAGAAATGTCATTCACGCATTTTCATTTAAAACGCGTGAGTTCATAAACGCGTTTTAGATAAAACGCGTAAGTGACATTTCTCGACTTTCCATTTACGGGAAATGTCACTCATGCGTTTCATTTAAAATGCGTTTGTGAACTCACACGTTTTAAATGAAAACGCGTGAATAACATTTCTCGCGTGAATGACATTTCTCGTAATTGAGCGATAAATTAAGCTCTCCAAAAGTATTATGGATTTTTTGCAGGACAAAAAAAAGCCTTTTTACAAACTATATGAAGCTGGGTCCCATTAGTAGGCCATTTCATCATATTTGTATACCCAGACTGCTGATTTCTCAAGAATCAAACTTGCCTATTCCTGAAGATTTCATTAGAAGCGAAGCAAGGTATCAACATTTCCTAAACCCTCTCTAAACCTAAATATTCAGCAGCATACAGCCTTCATTTTCAATTCAAGTTAATACGTCTGCTAATGCGTTTCTCTATCCTGCAAGTCAACGAATTTTCATGTTCATCTAATATTTTGATCACGTATCTACGTTTTTTTTTCTCACTGAAAGTTACTCTGGCAGGAAAAAGGGGGCAAAAGTAAAGGAAATCGCTAATCTCAGAAGAAAACTCATTTGGTTGGTGAGATCGGATGGACCTGCGCTATTTTCGGATGCAATGAGAATCAGATTTCCTATATAATGCAGAAGTTAGCTGCTTGCTTCTGCTTCAAAGCTCGAGTCTCCGAGTTTCGTAAGAAGGATCACAACGATATTCAGGCACTGTTTATGTTCAATTACTCCCCAATTTTTTTCTGGTTATTATTTTCTGCATATTGATGTATTCATACGATTCAAAACCGTGTTATACTTCATTAACAAGGAATGCACTCAAGCTGTTTGTTGTAATGTTTCAGATATCTGAACCGCCCAAGATGGAACGATCAACTTTCAATGACAACAAAAGTCATTCTGAGGTATGCGTCCTTTTCTTCTTGGTCAATGGATATGAGTACAGTTAGTTTAAAATTGTAAATTGTTTATTGAATGATTTGGGGTTGAAAGTTAAAACTGGTGAAATTTTTACATGTTAATAGATGAAAAGCGAAGTGTTGCTAATGTTGAGCACTAACAACAAAGGCCTATAGGCTATAGACCATTTGTCCTTTGAGCTGTTGGCAGGAATTACAGTAGTGTATTTTAGAGTTGGTGAATGAGAGAAATGTTAGACCAAATGTGCAGATAATAATTTGATAACTGAGAAGACTTTTATTGTTGAATTTTCACATCAATCACCTCATGAAAGCTCTTACTCTGTTTAGAAACAGGTGTTTTATCACAATCACGATCCCAATTGTCAATCGCTAAACTTCAAAACTAAAAATGATGATCAGATTATTTTTTAGTCACTGTGACTTTTTCACAAACATAACAAATGTAGATATTTTAGATCATGATCAATGTGAAAAAATTTGATAACAAAACAACCCTATAATTCAGCTGTGACATGAATTTGAATTTTATCTGCAGAAACTGTTATATTATAAATGGCCCTTTTAATGCAGCCTTAAAAGGACTGTTATGATTCCCCTTTAACAGCTAGATTTACATTATGCTTCATTACTGTTTCGGTTCCAGTTGTGTTTATAATCCATTTATTCTTACTGTATCATGGAAATATACTCAACAGCTATTTAGCTGATTAATCTCTCTCTCCACTCTCTCAAACTACAGAAACCAACAGGTATTATGATCAAACGTGAAGAAGGAACGCGAGCCAATATCATAGTAAACCATGATTTCTCTAAAGGGCTTGATTCTTGGCATGCAAATTCCTGTGAGGCTTCCGTTGTTTCTGGTGAGCCAAGTTGCGGTCAAGGGCTGTCAGCATTCTGCAATGGTAATTACGCGGTTTTAACAAATCGCAAAGAATGTTGGCAAGGCCTTGAACAAGAAATCACAGGTAAAGTTGTTCAAGGAAGGAGCTATACCGTTTGTGCTGATGTTGGTGTGTCGGGGCTTCTTCATGGATATGTTGATGTCCAGGCCACTTTAAAACTAGAGAATAAAGATTCAGCCACAAGCTATTTGTTCATTGCAAGGTAACATAGTGATGCATCCTAATGTCATTCCCATGGTTCTTATTTGCACCTGTTTTAGTAGAATACTATAGTATTTAAAGTTCAAAACTCGTTTATTGCGTGACAAATTTTAGGCAAAACCTTATTTAAAAATCTAGCCATTGAAATGGCACAGTCTAATGAGTAACGATTTTTAAATCTCACATTAGAATTTCATACTTTTAATATGGATTTTAAGTCTCGTACCTTAACTATTTGGCTAAAAACAATATGGCAAAACACAATTTGATTAACAAATTTACTTGAAAAACTTCTATTGTACTAAATTAGAATATTTTAAATATATCTTGTACATATAATGAATGTAATCATGTATTTTGGCCTCATTATCACTGGCTATGTTGGGAAGAGCTAAATTGGAATTGGAATTAGAATTTTAATTCTATTTCTATAAGAATTGACATTATATTATATTACATTTCATTTTTTATGTTTGGAGAAATTATTGATTTGTAATTCTAAAGAGGTTTATATTATTTATTCCCATTCACTTTTGGCTGCCGATAAGCATCTAACACGTATGAACTCACTTTCATGTAATTAACAAATTGTTGGAATTATGACATCGGCTTGAATCTCGTGAGAGTATGCAGAAATTTGAAGTGCGGATGAGTTATTAGAGTAAAATTGCACCTAAACAAATCATACTCATTTTAGTTCCATCAGGGAATTCTATTTTCAATTCCTCTTTTTAAGTCCTTAAAAAATCAATATAATTGAAATTGGACTACGAATTCCAATTCAAATTTTAATTCAGCTTTAGTCAATCATAGTTTAAACAATTGTGACAGAATTTAAACATATATATATATATATATATATATATATATATATATATATATATATATATATATATATATATATATATTGAAGTTTTAAGCCGAGTAATAAGATTTTCAAATTTGAGTTTTTGAAACTGTGGAGTAACATAATTCATTTACAAACCTGCTTACCAGAAAGAGATATATGCAGAACATCTGTTACAAATTACCAGTTGGGAAAGCTGGAAGGCACATTTACATTGGAAAATCTTCCTGATCGGATTGTGTTTTACATAGAAGGTCCTTCTCCTGGTATTGATCTTCACATAAAATCAGTAGTTATCTCCTGTCCAACTGCCAGTGACTTTGATGTGAGTATATAAACCCACCAGATTAATCCTTTAAATTTACTCATTAGGATGTAAAAGAAAACTGTTTAAAAAAGTAACTGAAATTTTCTTTTTATTGTTTTGCAAGGATAAGGTCAAGAAGAGCACTGGTTATGTGAGGGACGATGAGGGTAACATCATATTAAATCCAGTGTTTGATGATGGCCTCAATAATTGGTCTGGAAGAAGCTGTAAGATTGCTAAACATGATTCCATGGCGAATGGGAAAATTGTTCCCAAAACTGGGAAATTCTTTGCGGCTTCCACAGAAAGAACACAAACATGGAATGGAATTCAACAGGAGATAACGGGAAGAGTGCAGAGGAAACTTGCTTATGAAGTTACTGCTCTAGTTCGTATTTTTGGGAACAATTTGTCCAGTGCTGAGATACGGGCTACGTTATGGGTACAGGCACCAGACCTCCGTGAAGAGTATATTGGCATTGCCAAGTTAGTCTCTTACCTCTTACCGAAATTTCATGTTTCCCAAATTTGTTAGATTTGGTGACATTTTTTAGCATATTAAGATCTAGTGCAGAATATAACACTGGTTGGATTCTTACACATTCATTATTCACCATCCAACTTGATTAACTTAAACTGTAACTTAATTGAAACTTGCATACCATAACTCTGGTTGTAATTAATTTATAAAATCGTTAACCGAACCCACATATAGGCCTTGTTTGATCTAGGGTTATTTGAATAACCAAGTGATTATTTCCAAATAATGTTGTTTGATGCAGGTTACAGAAAATCTGGGTATATTCGTAAAAAGACATTAGGGATATAATATAAATCTATAACGAATGCATAATTTTTTTGGGTACAAAATATCGGGTATTTTAAAAGTCATCATTCAATGAATGATGTGATTGATGAGTAAATTATTGATTGGGCAGTGGGTTATTTGGTTATACGAGATTAATCTCAAATAACCTACTTCAATCAAGGCCACATTGATTCTTGACTCTATATAGAGACATATATAGTTCCTTTTATTAAGACAAGTATAAAATGTAGGTTGGTTAAGATACTATGCATCATGTCATGGAGACTAAGCAATGGAAAAATATGGTTGTTGTATCTGTTGCCAATGAGTACAAAAAACCTTGAAGCTTTCATTTTTAATATCTTCAAAAGGTCTAGGAGATTTTTAAAACATTTGCAAACACAATTAATATGGAAATTTATCTAGAAGTGGTAAGAGATAGATATCTCATGTTTAATTCTCACTGAAAGCATCTTGATTGAAGTGATAAATCATGTTGGTGAGATTCTGTGGTAATTAAACCTGGTCTATAAAAATGAAAAGAAGGAAATTTATTTGATTTATCGGTTCTTAAGGTTTCCATTTTAGCGGTTTGATTTATAGTTATAGATATGTGTTTTTCGTGATTGATTATCTTTATTAAGAATAAAAGAAAAGTCTGGTTGATGGTGAAGCATTCAAGCGACGGACAAAGATTGGGTACAGTTGCAGGGGAAGTTTGTCCTGAATAGCGCAATATCGAAGGCGGTTGTTTATCTAGAAGGCCCACCTCCAGGCACTGATATTCTACTAAATAGTTTAGTAGTAAAACATGCAAGAAAGGCTCTTCCCCATTTTCCTCCACGAATTGAGGTTGGTTTATTGTTTTGTTGATTCAAAACTAAAATTTTCTCATTTTCGGGAAACACAATAAGCTTTTACATTTTGTGCTCTTCAGAATTCAGCTTTGGGTGTCAATATCATAACCAACAGCGCATTCATTGACGGGACTAATGGTTGGTTTCCTCTTGGCAATTGTAATCTAAGCGTTGGAACCGGTTCACCACTTATACTTCCTACCATGGCTAAAGACTCTCTTGGACCTCATGAGCCACTTAGTGGAAACTATGTCCTGACGACTAACCGGACACAGAACTGGATGGGCCCTGCTCAGATAGTCACGGATAGAATCACACTTTATTTGACATACCAAGTGTCAGGATGGGTCCGAGTCAGTTCAATCGTCGGAGGGGCCCAGACTGTGAATGTTGCTTTCGGAGTGGATGACCAATGGGTTAACGGCGGTCAGGTATTATAACATATTTTTACTAATAGTGTACTATAACATGTTTTGCCTTCGAGCTCACTTTTTCAGCAAAATTATTACAAAATGTTGGGCTGTTTGGTTACCAATTTTTTTCATAGATCTAAAATATTATTTGATAATATGATTCACAAACTAATTATGATGGAGAAAAACATTTATAGCATAAATTATAGTTAGACTCTAATCTGGATAATGATTCAAACATTAATCTAATCAGGATAAAAGAATAACTTAATACAAACAAACAAAAATCACTTTTATTTTTACTTGGGCAATTTTCCAATGAGATATTAATTGTGACAAAATACTAGTTTTTAATTAAGCGGGTTGTTTTACTATTTATTGTGGCCAGGTGGAAGTTGTTGATGACACGTGGCACGAGATCAGTGGATCCTTTAGGATCGAGAAGCGGCCTGGCAAGGTTATGGTTTATGTGCAAGGTCCTGCACCCGGTGTTGATCTTATGGTTGCTGGCCTTCAAATTTTCCCTGTTGATCGACGAAAAAGGTTCAAATATTTACGTGAACAAACTGATAAGGTGAACCCCCTTGGAATTATCTTCATTTAGTTTTGTTTGTGAAGTTGTTTTCGTTTAAAGTTTTGAAGGGATAAAGTCTCGATCAGAAAACCTGAACAAATTAATGATCCAGAATCATTTCTGGATGGGATTCCCTTAGGTATCTAGCATAAGCTGTTTCTGCCTGGCCCAGATCCAGAAATTGCTTTCAGAGAAAAACCATGCGACTATAGGCCCACTCTTGCATCCTAGAGAAAATATATCTAACAGCTAAACAATAACTCTCTTAGACCTGGTTTGATGTGTTGTTATTTGAGATTTTTTTTAAAAAAAACTCTATGATTTAACCCAAAAATCTCATTTTTCATCAAAATTTTGATTTCATAATCTTCAGAAAAACCCAAATAACCACAATATATACTTATTAGATACCCAAATTAGTAACTGAATTAAATTTTTTTATTCCAAATGTATGCATCTCTTTTAGCCACACTTTTCATAATTTGTTGCAGGTAAGAAAACGTGATGTGATATTGAAATTCACTGGATCCGACTCCATTTGTCCATTTGGAACGTTTGTGAAAGTCAGACAGACAGAGAACACCTTTCCCTTCGGATCATGCTTGAGCAGAAGCAACATAGATAACAATTTCTTCGTCGATTTCTTCGTCAAACATTTCAACTGGGCAGTCTTCGGAAACGAACTGAAATGGTACTGGACCGAACCGCAAAAAGGAAAACTTAACTATAAAGACTCAGATGATCTCCTAAACTTCTGCAATACTCACAACATCAAAGCAAGAGGCCATTGCATATTCTGGGATGTCGATGAAACCATCCAATCATGGGTGAAAGACCTAAACAAGAATGACTTAACAACCGCAGTTCAAAACCGCCTCACAAGCCTTCTTTCGCGATACAAAGGCCAGTTCCAGCACTACGACGTTAACAATGAGATGCTTCACGGTTCATTTTTTCAAGACCGGCTCGGTAAAGATATTCGGGCAAACATGTTCAAAACCGCGCACAAATTGGACTCATCTCCAATTCTGTTTGTGAACGATTACCATGTAGAAGACAGGTGCGACTTGAAATCCTCTCCCGAACAGTACATCCATCATATCCTCGATCTCCAAGAACAAGGGGCGCCAATTGGAGGGATTGGGATTCAAGGACATATAGATAATCCGATTGGGCCGATTATTTGTTCTGCTATTGATAAGTTAGGGGTTCTCGGGCTTCCAATATGGTTTACTGAGGTGGACGTTTCATCGAGCAATGAGTATGTTAGGGCCGAGGATTTGGAAGTTATGCTACGTGAGATGTTTGCTCATCCAGCTGTTGATGGTATAATGTTGTGGGGATTTTGGGAGTTGTTCATGAGCCGAGAAAATGCTCATTTGGTGAATGCTGAAGGTGAAATTAACGAAGCTGGGAAGAGGTATATCGATCTAAAGCAAGAATGGCTCTCGATGGCTAATGGCCATGTTGACGAGGAAGGGCATTTTGAGTTTAGAGGATTCCAAGGGAAGTATGAAGTTGAAATTTTAGGACATTTTGGGAAAGTTTCTAGAGAGTTCTATGTTGCTAAAGGCACCTCACCTATAGTGATCCCCATTGATCTCTAGTTCCAAATTGTAATAATGAAACTTATTTTGCTATAATTCACCAATAATAATAATAATAATATTATTATGTCACAAATTACAATATGATATATCAATGATTAGCCCTCATTTCCTTAAGAAAAAGAGTTGTTTCAAGTTCTATCTCTCCTAATTCCATAATAAAATACAATACAATACGTTGTACTAGAAAATCCTATTGTGAATGAACTTGTTTGATAACCATATATTTATTTTAATTTTTTCAAATTTGCATTTGGTGTATATATCTTCTCACCCACAAATTGAATATATAATGATGCTTAACATAAAAAAAATCTAAGGTAACATTTATGCTATCAGTTCATAGCGTTTACCATATTTCTCATCAAATTCTCGTGATATTAAATGATAATTTAACATAAATAAGAAAAAAAAACGTTCAATTTAATAATTTAATAAATGATAAATTAGATATAAATAAGAGAAAAACGTTAAATTTAATAAATGATAAATTAATGAGAATTAAATATAAATACGAGAAAAATAATACAAATCATTGTAAACTTTTCTTTCTCTCACATATTCCTTTTATTTTTGACAGCTTCAACGTTGACAATTTCGAACTGGAGCTGATAGATTTCGAAGGCGATTACTGTCACACCCCAAAATTACACTTTTTCAAACCGAGAAATCTACAATCTTAACAGAGATCTAGGACCGTGGATGTTGGAACCTAGAACCGAGTGGTCCAACCGATGATTCTGCAAACAAGGAATTATCAGTCAAATATTTTTTCTCTACTGTTTTCTAAATTCACACAATGTTATTTATTCATGTATTTTATATAAACGATGCATAATGTTTTCAAAACATGTTTTCATTGTAAGTCAATGTTTTTATAATGAAGGATGTATTTAAGTTAAGGGTAATGGAATCAAACTAATCATGATGAAGGAATTGACGGTCATGGGAGGACGGCTACCAAGATGAACTCTAGTAGTCGGATTCCAAAATATGTGCTGACGGTATTGACGGATGGATGCCTCACCTTGAGATCAACTCTCAAGGTCTAGGGTCCCAAACATGTGCTCAAAATGTAACTTGTACATTCGCTAATGATGATAATCCCTTAAAAACTCTCATGGATGCAATGTAGTATTAATGTCTTCTTTTAAATGTTTGTTGGGTCTATCGACTCATTATGCTTGTGTGGTGTAGGAACCCAGCCATGATTTTAATGACAGGTGAAGGAATACTTGGAGTGGAGAGCATGGTGCCGGAGATGCGTGTGGAAGGAGGGACCGAGATCGTAGATCAACTTTTATAGCACCCATTTCAATGGTCAGCTTAGAAAGGCACCCTAGAGCTTCTGCATTTATGATCGATTTTACGTTGTTTAGTTGTAGGAAATTAGGATTTTAGGGCGTTATAATTTGGTATCAGAGCAATGGTTCCGAACCTTTGTACTTTCACACACATGCTTCTGCAGATGCACCTCCAAGGCCTTACCTTCAGGTTTGTAAATTGTTGTAAATAATATTTTGCATGTCATGAAACCGTTTTCATAATGATTTTAAACAGGGTTTTTACAAGAAGCTATTTTCTTAATCACATTAGTAGCACGGCTCATAGATACAAATTTCGAGGTCGAAATTCCTTATAAGTTGGGTAGTTTGTCACACCCCAAAATTACACTTTTCCAGACCGAGAAATCTACTATCTTTACAGAGATCTAGGCCCGTGGATGTCGGAACATAGGACCGAGTGGTCTGACCGATGATTCTGCAAACAAGGAATTATCAGGCAAGTACTATTTCTCTACTGTTTTCTAAATCCACACCATACTATTTATTCATGTATTTTATATAAACGATGCATAATGTTTTCAAAGCATTTTTCATTGCAACTGCATGTTTTTATAAAGAATGATGTTTTTAAGTTAAGGGTAATGGAATTAAAATGATAATGATGAAGGAATTGACGGTCATGGGAGGATGTCTATCAAGATGAGCTCTAGTAGTTGGATTCCAAAATATGTGCTGGCGGTATTGACAGATGGATGCCTCACCTTGAAAATCAGCTCTCAAGGTCTAGGGTCCCAAACATGTGCTCAAGATATAACTTGTACATTCGCTAATGATGATATTCCCTTAAAAACTCTCATGGATGCAATTTATTATAAATGTCTTTTAATGTCTTCTTTTAAATGTTTGTTGGGTCTATCGACTCACTATGCTTGTGTGGTGTAGGACCCTGCCACGGTTTTAATGATGGGTGAAGGGAGACTTAGAGTGGAGAGCATGGTGCAAGAGATGCGTGTGGAAGGAGGGACCGAGACCGTAGACCGACTTTTATAGCACCCATTTCAATGGTCAGCTTAGAAAGGCACCCTAGCACTTTCGTATTTATGATCGATTTTACGTTGATTTAGTTGTAGGAAATTAGAATTTTAGTGCGTTACAATTACACTCCCTCTTTAGACCACGTGGTAACTCTCAATAACGACATCCAAAGCTTATACAAAAATATGAAAGATTACTTAAAGTATGAGCATAATATATTAGAAAACTAACATGTGTTTCGTTTGAGGGCTTATTTTTGAATCATAGTTTCTCATTGTGGTTCAAACTATTCAAAGTAGTTTCTTAGTTAGAATTTTTTACAATTTATTTCCAATTTCATATAACTTTAAATAAGTTTGTCATTATTCCTGATCTATATTATGTGAAACATTGATTTATAATCCAAAGTATCATGTAATGACAAAGGTTCTTCATTTCATCTCTTCCAAATAATTAAATGTTAGAAATAATGTCTTGAAATAACAGAATATATATATAAAATAATGTTAGAAATAAATTAAATAAATACAATATTATAAAGAACGAAATCACCAGATAAAATGTTGATTCGAGGCATGTGTTAGACACATTTCCCTTAAAATAGTTCCATCGTCTCCCGTTTGTGCTAGAGCTTATCGTAGATGGCTGTCTCCCAGGGTACAACGAATCCAGTAGTGATTCTGCACTGAGATCACTACTTGTCGAACTTGATCAGCGTACCTGAACTATCACTGAGTTTCAACGGAAATATCAATTTCAACAGAAATATCGAGTAAAGAACTCGAAGAACACTCACAAAACAAGAAGAGAGCTTTTGGAATTCTAGAGTGAGAAAAATATAAGATGATTGAATGATGTGAAATGAATAATGAATGGGTATATATTGCTGAGAATTAAACCTTCAAATAAAACCATCCAAATATTTATTAGCAATAAATATTGTTCATTCATTTATTAATTAGTCCATAATTAATTAACATCGTTGCCTATACGTTAATTTGTTGAAATACAATGTTAGACATTCAATGCTAGCAAAATGAAGAGTCTAAACGTTAGCCAAATAGGCAATTAAAGTTAAATGTTCATCATAAAATTATACTTTAATTTTCTAATTAGGCATTAAATATTAATTAAATAATTAATATTTAATTATAATTTGGATTAAATTCACCCTTAATTCACGTTTGAATTTGTGTGAATTTTATTTGATTTTATTTATTCACAATCTTATTTCCATTTATTAATGGAATTAGCTTAATTCCAACAATCCCCCACATTAATGGAAATTGAAAGATTAACCCGGTGAAAGGTTCAACAGTTGAATTCTACATAGGATAGGTAGGTGTAACCCTTTGAATCTTCCCTTATGAAAGTATATAACTTTACTAGCCGATTAGTAGACTCGATGTCCTTGAACTATTCTGCCATTTGTGTAAACGATTACACACTTTCACATAGAATTCTCCCTGATACATGTCAAGCTCTCATGGTTGCGTCCGTTTTGGCCATGGAACACGCGCCTGGTTCTGTGAGAGGGTCTAGAATTGAGCCGTGCAATTCCTTCAAAACGATCCCACTTCTCCCTCACATAGGTGATCTCTTTGCTCACAAAGAATCATTAAAAGCGATATGCTTATCCTCGTCAAAATATATATTGTTTTATTATAGGATTAATCCTCAACAATAACTTTCAAGTTAGTACAATTAGGTTGTCCCATTGAACCTAGTTCTTGGGATCTCTAGTCTGTATATGTTGTGTTTTCCTTCATACTAACTTATAGTAGGCTGATGTCTTAAAAGACTTTCAAACAAACTCTCTATTCAATAATTTTATTAGTAGATCCACAATGTTATCTTTGACTTACATAGTCAAATTTGATAACTCTATTAGAGAGTGTAGTCTAATGACGTATATGTCTAAGACGTGTATGTTTAGACTTGTCATTGACTCTAAGTTTATCTAATTTCAAATTATTATTACAATAATTAGAAATTTATGATAATCTTGAAACATCTTCTAATAAGAAGCATAGTCATTCGTACATGCTTACCATTTAAATATTTTATTTTTTCTGAAAATATTGTTTACTTGGCTAACTAGTAGACAAAATGCCTTTAAACTATTCTGCCTTCGTGTAAACAATTATATATTTTGTATACAATTATAACGTTTAATCTATCCATCATAATTTTTTTAGAAGATTTCCATACGTAGATTGCACTTTGAAGTGTAAACATATTTACTTGTAGACGTAAAGTCTTTTAATTAATAATATCAATATATTATTTGATAACAATATGATATTTCGTGTAGTGCAATTCACATCCTTAATGGAAATAATCATTTTTATCGTAATTTTAAACGATAAAATATCGAACAAAAGACACGTAATGAAACAATTTTCATTGCCTTCATGATATATATAATTGTCACATCCACTTTCTAATAAAAGTATGATCAAATTTTCATATCATTATTATAAAATTTATTATAAGTCATATCAAGACTTTATAAACTTTCCTTTTCATTTATTTCATAAATCTTTTTGAAGACATCTGTTCTTCAAATATTTATGAAAGTAATGTCAAAATATGACACGTTTCTTGATTTCAAAATCCTCAAATTTATAATATCAATTTGAGCACCAACTCAGCAAATATAAACAAGACATTTTCTTGTTATTTTCTTTCTTTTTGTAAAGTTGTGCAACTTTATCTTTTATAGAGAACATATTTCTCTAACAATAAATTATCTTTTTATTTATCATAATATATACAATTATTTTTGTGTTATAATCAATAAAAATATTTACCCCCACATTCGTGTTGGTATCCATTTTAAATCACACACATTTGTATGATTTAAATCAATGATTTTCTAATCAAGAAATTGTCACACAATTCTTTTACAAATTTCTTTTGTTATACTTATCATACATTGAATAAGATAACTATATTATAAATATTTAATTGAATAAATCATAATTTCTATACAAGAGATTAGAATGTTTATTCATTTATAAATCATTCTTCACATAATCTCTACATAAGAAATTAAAAATATTTAATCAATTAAAATATTTATTTTAACACTTCATTTCTATAAAAGAAATTAGAATATTTAATCAAATAAATATTCACCGTATCACATGATTTCTACAAAAGAAATCATAATGTTTCAAGCATCTTTGACTAAAGTCGCTTAAACATTTATTTTCGGTTGCACGTTTGCATCCCATAATATCGGCACGTTTGCCACATTATTCTCAAATCAAACAAGACTTTCCTTGTAATTATTTGATTTCAAAATTATCAAATTAAACAATAATGCATTGAACAATGTATATCAAATATATTATATTAAACCAAAATTAATATATCCATATATGTGATGGTATATTATTGCTTTCACCACGACAAAACAACTATAATTTATATAGTAAATAACATAGAAACGTAATCAAATAAATAATATGTCATATATTATTAAACAAATATATATATATAATTTCATTTATCATTAAAAATATGTTTAAAAAATACATGATAATTAATTAGAATATTAATTATTACACTTAATTAGAATGTTGACCATTTATCTTTAATCAAATGCAAAACTAACTAATTATACAAATAAGTATTCATGTCATCAATTATTCATTTCTTAATTAATTAGATGACCTTTAACATTCTATAAGAAATTTTTGTCCATCAAAGACCACATAATTTGTGACAAATTTCAAAATTATCTATTAAAATAAAATAGATAGAAAATAAATCTTTATTTATATATGTATATAAATTTCTAGATGATCATGAATGAACATGAATCATCATATTATTAGCTAATATGCATGATTTATATTAATAATCACTTAGCAACATAATCAAATTAAATATAACTACAAATATATTTTATGTCTTAATCGAAGCACTTACATTGCAATGTTTTGAACAATAATCAGCGTGAAGCGACTATGCATGCTCAAAATAAATCTGGGAAAATTGTTCTCACCGAGACAAATTTTGGTGAAGACAATTTTGACTAACATAGCCGAGTCTCTTTAAATACATGATTAGAATAAGTTATAACACAAACAACTTATTTAATCTCATTATACATATGACCTTCATTTTCTGTCATTATTAATCACATAATTTCTATAAAAGAAATTAAAATGCTTCAAAATATAAATGACAAATTCATTTTAGCAAATTAAATTTCTACATAAGAAATCGTTAGGATCCCCAATTCATTTCATAATTTTTTACATGAAAAATTATAATTATGTCAACAATAATTATTAATATCATTTTGACAAATCAGATTTCTTATAAGAAATCGTTATCGATCCCATTAATCTCATAACTTTAAAAAAAAATTATAATTATTTTCACATCAATGACTCAAGTCTGATTTCTATAAAAAATCATTGACTATCTCATTCAACTCATAATTTATACACAAGAAATTGGAATGGTTGTTAAAGTCATTTTAGCTTAAAGAAATCATTGACTACCCCCATTCAACTCACAATTGCGTCTGAACACGAGACCTCCTTTCGCCACGCACAATTGCGTCTGAACTTTGAACCACTGCGCCAATGTGCCCTTTCATAATTCTAGCACTTTTACAACAATTTGTCTTCTTTTTGGAGACAAATTATATTTTATATTTGACTAAACTCTGTCAGCAAATAAATATATTACACATTTAACTTAACATCATAATCAAAATATAATATATAAGACAATATATATACTTATATAAATAAATATATTATCTTTTCTTAGTTATCTATATATATCTAATAACGCTTAATTTTAAATGTTGAGGGTGTACATCACGCTCTCTCCAAAATGATTCTCATATCACAATGTATTTTTTCATATTTCTCTCTCTTCATTTATGAATTGTTTTTCTTTCCCTCACTGTATATATATTTTCATGAATTCTATTAATTAAATTTCATCATTAATTATTTTAGGTCGGTTACTCTTTATATATATACTTATATATATATATATTAATATTTTTTATTAATTATTTTAAAAGTAAATATAATAATTCTCCTCTAAAATATTATATATATTAATTGAATTTTTATTAAAAAAAAAACTGCAAGAAGAATAAGAGTTTTAATTAATATATTATATTAATTATAAAAAAATATTTATATTAATTCAATTTAACATTAAATATTAAATATAAAAATATACAAGAATAAAAAAACTTTCAGTTATCTTATTATAATTATCTATTAATTTAATTTAACATTAAATAATGATTATATCAACGTATATAACTACAATTAAACCAATATGTTAAATCAACCAGACTTTTCATCTTTTTCTCCACCCAAATATTTTCTCCTATAAACAATCTTAGATCAACAAGGTTCAATTTCTCAATTTCTCTATCAATATCATGTTTTCAATAATTGAATTTGCATTATGTTATGTTTCAACAATTCGTTGTTCACTATTTTGCATTTTTTTCCAGGAATTTGATCATTTCAGGCAGCTACAACAACATCACCGGTCTTCAAGCGTGTTATCTCTGTATCGACTCGAATCTTTTCAATTTCTTTATCAATATAATATTTTCAATAATTGAATTTGTATTGAGTTATGTTTCAACAATATGTTGTTCACTATTTTGAAATTTTTATTAAGAATTTGATCGTTTCAGGCACCTGCAACAACGTCATACACATTTCATCGATCTTCTTTTGAATCCGATCATTTCAGGCAGCTGCAATAACATTCTACACATTTTATCGATCTTCTTTTGAATTCGATATGGTCAAAGTATGAGTAATGATTAAATTTTATGACTAATTAATAAAATAAAAAAAAATAAATTCATATGATCTCTATATTCTTAGCCTAATATTTTTTACTATTTTCCAATTTTTTTGAAATATTTTTATTATTTACTATAACATTTAATTAATTAATTTATTATTCACATTATTTTATAATATTTGTTTATTTAATTTATTTATAATTCTCATTATTGTATAATATTTGTCTTGATTATCCTATTTAATATATTCATATTATATTAATAATAATATGATTTTGTCTGAATTTAATCATAGCAGGTTGTTAATTCTATCATCATTTATTATTTGGTCATGCGGTGTTATCCTATTTGTTCTTCTCGCTAGATACCTACTGTTTTAAGATGATAGCGTGATGACTATGTATAGGAAAATCTGTAAAGTGGATTTCAATTGCCCGCAAGAAAAATGGGAAGCGAAAGAAGACAAGGATTTAAAATCAAGAGAAAGCCAAAAATTCTTTGCCTCGTGAATTTAGAAAAAAAAATTAAAAATTATTATTTTTTATTTAATTATTTATTTATATTATTTCATAACACAGTCTAATAAGATATTTTATAATAAATTATAAGTAAAATTATATTTTAATAAATAATATTAGTATTTTAATTATATGTATATAAATGTTGGAGATGTACATCAAACTCTCTCCAAAATAATCTTCATCATATATATATATTTTAATAAATACATATATATATTTTCATTAATTCTTAACAAAATTTCATCATTAATTATTTTATGTCGGTTACTTTTTTTATATATATACTTATTAATTATTTTAATAGTAAACCTAATAATTCTTATCTAAAATATTATATATATTAATTATAAAAAACTGCAATAAGAGTTTTAGTTATCATATATATTAATTATATAACGTGATGACTATGTATAGGAAAATTTGTAAAGAGGATTTCAAATGCTCGCAAGAAAAATGGAAGATAAGGATTTGAAATCAATAGAAAGCCGAAGATTCTTTATCTATGTAAATTTAGAAAAAAAAATAAAAATTATTATTTATTATTTAATTTTTTATTTTTATTATTTCAGAACACAGTCTAAAATAAAATTATAAATAAAATTATATTTTAATAAGTAATATTTTAATTATATGTACATCAAGCTCTCTTCAAAATGATCTTCATATATATCCTATGTCGGTTACTTTATTTATATATATATATATATATATATATATATATATAAAAATATTTTTAAAAAAATAATATATATAAATTTAGGAGAGACACACTTAATATTAAGTTTGTATCTCTAATAATTAATTTTATTTATATATATATTTTTCATATTGTCTTATGAAAAAAAAATTAATAGAAAAAGAAATTAGTAATTACAAAATGAGAGATAAATTAATAATTATTATATTTTTTTTTTCAGGAATTTGATCGTTTACAAATTTATTTATTTTCATAAATTTACTTATATTATGAAACAATTATTAATTATATATTTATATTATATATTTTCTCTTCATATAAATGTATTCTCTTTTATTAAATTAAATATTTTATAAAAAAATTATTTATATTTTTCCTACTAATAATAATTTTCAAATTATCTCTTATAATAATTACTAATTTAACTCTTATTTCATAATTACTAATTTATCTTTATTTCTGTTAATATATATATTAATTTTTCTTCCTAATTAATATATATTTTTTTATTTTCTCTCTCATCATATATATATATATATATATATATATACTAATTTATTTCTCTTACCATAATTATTAATTTCTCTTTCTTATTTTATTTTTATTTTATTTTTTCTCTCATATAAATATATTATTTTTCACACCAATTACATAAAATATATATTATCTTATTAATAATTTTATATTTAATATTAAATATTTATTTATTTTTATGATAAAATATTTATAATATACATAATAATAATAATTCTCATTTATCAATAATTTTATATAAATAATTTTTTTTAATATTTTCACACAAATAAATTTTATATTTTTTAATAAAAGAAAAAATTATATATATTTTAATTTATTTAAAAATTAAATATTTTAAAAACAAATAACATTTCTCTCACCTAAAATGTATATATATTAATTTACTTTCCTAATTTTTTTCTCTCTCTTATCTTTTATATATATATATATATATATATATATATATATATATATATATATATATATATATATATATATATATATATATATATATAATATACCTAATAATAATAATAATTCTCAAATTTTCTCTTGTAATAATTATTAATTTAATTCTCATTTCATAATTACTAATTTCTCTTTCTTTCCGTTTTTATATATATTAATTTTTTCTTCCTAATTAATATTTTTTTATTTTCATTTATAACTTTAATAATTAATTTATATTTTATTTTCTCTTTATATTATTTGATAGATTTTGGGGGATCCAATTATTTTTAATGTTTAACTCAATCTAGAATTTTTTAGATAAAGAAGTAATGCAGAAGGCATTTGTGCGAGAAGATGAGATTGATGCACAAGAGGATGTGGCGTTCATCGCGTCGTCTTCTACTAACATTCCACGCTGTAACTACAGGTATCCTTAAGGTACACATTGATTTTTCTGAGTTTCAATTGATCTTGTATTCTGTTGCACTTTTTGAGAAAAATTGTTCTGTTGCAGGACATCGTAGATGGTGAGTGCATTGTCTTCTTCTCCCGATGAGACGACGATGGCGATGAAGACGACAAGGAAGAGGAGAGATGAGAAGAATCAGAGGAGTGATGTGATAGTTGTAGGATACCAAGTGTTCGTCAAAATGACAAAGAGAGGTTCTTACTTTCTCATCTCCTTTAATAAATAAAACTTTTATATAATTTTCAGAGGAGAGTGCACCTTCCACCATTTTCTCAACTTTTGATTTCTAAAAGTTGTCTAAATAAATTTATTCATCCTAATTGCTTAAAGTTTGAGCCAATTTTAAACTTTTTTTATAATTGAATCTAGGGTTAATTATGAAATTATATAAAAATTCACCACTTTACTTCCAACTCTAGGCATTGTTTAATTCGATTATGACATAACAATGGTTGTCACAGATTTGTCTGGTTTACTCGAGGGATATCACCAAGTTTGGTTTAATCCATGAATTTCTTAGTCACATAGAAAGATGTTTTGTTTTGGTAAAATGAAACTATATATTCATTAATGTCATCATATTGTGCTACTGCTTATTTATAACCATTATAAAAATCAGGTACAAGTTATTAATAGTTCATCTGAACTGCCAGAATACGAATATGATTCAGTTCGGCTTGAAATATAATTGTTTATTCCAGAGCTTTCTGAAAAAATATGTTGGGTAGATTATAAATAAATTGATCTTCCAAAAACATATGAGAAATGGGCATTATTCAAGGAAAATATTAAAGGACGTGACATTATATGTTTTTTGTATTAGTGCTGCCATTGGAAATGGTACCCACAAAGTGATACCTGCAGCTTATGAACTCATACTGGTTCAAAAACAAGACAGTATAAATAAATTTCTTACTCTTTATTTAAAAAAAAATCTTAATATCTCTAGAATATTTAAAATCTTATATTAATGTTTAGATACAAAATTGTTTCCAAATATTGCTCTCTTTTAGAGTGGAATGTCTCAATTTTCATTGTATCTCAACTATGAACATCTTTCTGTATTTATAAATTTATTAGCAGTTTTTCAGAAGTATATTGCACAAGTATTTATGAATGAACCTATAAACATATTTTTGTTTGTGATGATGATACAAAGCATAAACTCTTTATTTTTTATGTTGGATTCTCTTTTCATTACTAAATATGAATTGATAATTATATAACTGACAATTTTTCATTTCAGTTACATAGATTCAGAAACATGTTTGGTAGTTTATAACAAAATAGATTATCCAGAAACACATAAAAAATGGGTATCATTCAAGAAAATTTTGAATGATGTGGTATTAAATGTTTTTATATGAGTGTTGTCACGGGAAATGGTACCTTAGAAGTGATATATGCAGCTTATAAATTAAATAAATACAATATTATAAAGAACAAAATCACGAGATAAAATGTTGATTCGAGGCATGTGTTAGACACATTTTTCTTAAAACAGTTCCATCATCTCCCGTTTGTGCTGGAGCTTATCGTAGATGATTGTCTCCCAGGGTACAACGAATCCAGTAGTGATTCTGCACTAAAATCACTACTTGTCGAACTTGATCAGCGTACCTAAAATATCACCGAGTTTCAACGGAAATATCGATTTCAACAGAAATATCGAGCAAAGAATTCGAAGAACACTCACAAAACAAGA
The DNA here is from genome assembly GCF_907164915.1 of Impatiens glandulifera. Taxonomy (NCBI): domain Eukaryota; kingdom Viridiplantae; phylum Streptophyta; class Magnoliopsida; order Ericales; family Balsaminaceae; genus Impatiens; species Impatiens glandulifera. The sequence goes on from NC_061864.1 coordinate 40,719,112, forward strand.
AGATGGATTTTGGAATTCTAGAGTGAGAAAAATATAAGATGATTGAATGATGTGAAATGAATAATGAATGGGTATATATTGCTGAGAATTAAACCTTCAAATAAAACCATTCAAACGTTTATTAGCAATAAATATTGCTCATTCATTTGTTAATTTGTCCATAACTAATTAACATCGTTGTCTATACATTAATTTGTTGAAATACAATGTTTGACATTCAATGCTAGCAAATTGAAAAGTCTAAACGTTAGCCAAATAGACAATTAAAGTTAAATGTTTATCATAACATTATATTTTAATTTTCTAATTAGGCATTAAATATTAATTAAATAATTAATATTTAATTATAATTTGGATTAAGTTCACCCTTAATTCACGTTTGAATTTGTGTGAATTTTATTTGATTTTATTTATTCACAATCTTATTTCCATTTATTAATGGAATTAGCTTAATTCTAACATTAAAATAATTATTTATAACTGCACTTTGTTTTGTAATAGTTAAATTCATAAATAGTCTGTTTATTTATAATGTTGCTTAATATAAAAAATCTAAGGTGACATCTACACTCTCACCACAGCTCATGCGCGCTTACCATATTTCATATATATATAATGATGCTTAAAATATAGAATCTAGGGTGACATCTACGCTCTTAGAAAAAACGTTCAATTTAATAATTTAATAAATAATAAGTTAGACATAAATAAGAGAAAAACGTTAAATTTAATAAATGATAAATTAATGAGAATTAAACATAAAGAAGAGAAAAACAATACAAATCTTTGTAAACTTTTCTTTCTCTTACATATTTATTCTTTTACTTTTGACAGCTTCAACGTTGACGATTTCGAAGTGGAGCTGATGGATTCGAAGGCGATTACACTCTCTCTTAGACCACGTGGTAACTTTCTATAGCGACTTCCAAAGATTATATAAAAATATGAAAAGTTTACTCAAAGTATGAACATAATATATTAGAAAACTAACATGTGTTTCGTTTGAGGCTTATTTCTTGAATCATAATTTCTCATTGTCGTTCAAACTGTTCACCGTAGTTTCTTAGTTAGAATTTCTTACAATTTATTTCCAATTTCATATAACTTTAAGTATGTTTGTTATTTTCATTATCTATATTATATTAGGTAAAACATTGAATTATAATCCAAAGTATCATGTAATGACAAAAGTTCTTCATTTCATCTCATCCAAATAATGTGCAACTTAACGTTATTTAATCTTTTTCTTAAATATTTTTCAAATAAACATAATAAATTTCAATCACACAATTATTTTTATAATTTTATACACTTGATTAATTTAAAATTTATGTTAAATATTCAATTTGGACTAAACTTAATTTTTATATAATAAAATAATTCAATAAATTTAACAAATATTAATTTTATCTAAAATAAATATATAAATAAATAATATTTTATTTATATTTTACCATATTTCTCATCAAATTCTCGTGGTATTAAATGATAAATTCATGGGCATTAGACATAAATAAGAGAAAAATGTTCAATTTAATAAATGATAAATTAACGGGCATTTGATATAGATAAGAGAAAAACATATAATAATGCTTAATTATGTATATATATATATATATATATATATTGTTGGGTGTGAATGCGATTGAAGTTTGGCTCAGTCCTCTTGTTTATCGATTCCGTTGCACTACTATCTCACACAAATGAGGCAACCCTCTCACTAGCATCCAAATACCACAAAGGAATTTGACTTCTCCCTCCCACCAAGAGAGTAATATCTATTTATATTATTAGGTCAAGTCCAATAAGCGGGTTAATAGAGATTGGGCCACAATGTTGGGCCAACCAATACCCAACAATCTCCACCTTTGGCCCAAAATAGTGCAAAACATAATCACGGAATCGCAAGACACATCATCGCCAATTTATAACCACAAAGGCAACAAAGAGAATACCCAAGGTAAACTCGTATCACAAAGACCAGGGGCAAAGGCACAAAGCATGTGGAAATCACAAAGATCAGACGCAAGAGCACAAATCATGGGAAAATTACAAAGATCTAACGCAAGAGCACAAAGAATGCGAAAATCACAAAGATCAAATGCAAGAGCACAAAGCATGCAAAAATCACAAAGATCAAACGCAAGAGCACAAAGCATGAGAAAATCACAAAGATCTAACGCAAGAGCACAAAGAATGCAAAAATCACAAAGATCAAATACAAGAGCACAAAGCATGCGAAAATCACAAACATCAAATGCAAGAGCACAAAGCATGCGAAAATCACCAAGATCAAACGCAAGAGTACAAAGATCTAACGCAAGAGCACAAAGATCTAACGCAAGAGCACAAAGTATGCGAAAATCATAAAGATTAGACGCAAGAGCACAAAGCATGGGAAAATCACAAAGATTGAAGGCAAGATCACAGAGCATGCCATTCCCATAAAAGACGAACCTCAAAGAGTTTTCCCTAAGTCAAAATTTAAAATTCGTTGACACGAAATAAATTTTTCAGCAGGTAGACACTTAGTACCCATATCAACAGGATTAAATTCTGAAGGAATTTTCTCTAACTTAACAATGCCCTTTTCAACAATATTCTGAATGTAATGAAACCTAACATCAATATGTTTAGTTCTATCATGAAAAACAGGATTTTTATATAGTTGAATAGCAGATTGACTATCAGAAAACACAACCACATTTTTGTCAAGAAAACCAATTTCAGACAAAACAGCCCTAAGCCAAATTGCTTCCTTAAAGGCTTCAGTGGCAGCTACATACTCAGATTCTGTAGTAGATAAAGCAACAATGGATTGAAGTTGAGACTTCCAACTTATGCAAGAATCACACAATGTAAACACATAGGAAGTAGTAGACTTTCTATTATCACTATCATTAGCATAATTGGAATCTACATAACCAACCAACTTTGTACCTACAAAACACTTAGAGAAAGTCAAGCCAACATCAACAGTGGTTTTTAGATATCTCAAAAGCCATTTCAAAGCATTCCAATGAGAAATACCAGGGTTAGACATAAATCTACTCAAGCAACTAACTGTATATGCAATATCAGGCCTAGTACTAACCATGAGATACATAACAGACCCTATTGCATTGGAATAAGGCACATTCTTCATTTCAGTTAATTTAGTTTCAGTCTTAGGAGACTGATCCTTACTTCACACAAAGTGGGAAGCAAGAGGCACATTCACAGATTTAGCATCAGACATAGAAAATTTACTCAAAATTTTAGCAACATATGCACTTTGATTCAACACAAGAGAAAATTTTGTTCTATCTCTAATGATATTCATGCCCAAAATCTTCTTAGCATCACCTAAGTCTTTCATCTAAAAATTTTCACAAAGCGATTTTTGCACATGCATGACAGACTTCAGACATGGGCTAACAATCAACATGTCGTCCACATACAATAAAAGAAATACAGGCACATAGTCTATATTCTTGAAGTAAAGACAATGATCAGAAGAACTTCTTTTAAACATCAAAGATTGCATGCACTTATCAAACTTGATATTCCATTGCCTAAGAGATTGTTTTAAACCATACAAGGCTTTTTTTAACAAACAAACATGATCAGGCAACTGGGGGTCAACAAACCCCTCAGGTTGATGCATATAAATATTCTTATCAAGTTCACCATGTAAGAAAGCAGTAGTAACATCCATTTGCTTCAATTACCAATCAAAGTGAGCAACTAAAGCAAGCATAATTCTAACAATAGTGAATTTGACAACAGGAGCGAAAATTTCGGCATAATCTATTCCCTCCTTTTGAGTAAATCCATTGGCTACTAACCTAGCCTTGAATCTAACTTTTTCAGACTCTTGTTTCACCTTATACAACCACTTGCAATCCACTAAGGAGCAATTATGAGGTTTATGAACAAGTTTCCAAGTATCATTGATTCTTAGGGAATTCATCTCATTATTCATAACAACAATCCATTTAGTAGAAAACTTAGACCTCAAAGCTTCTTTGTAAGAGTTAGGCTCATTACAGTCTAGGGATTCAAACATGTTAAAAGCAAATTCAGACATATTGCAATCATTCAAATTATCATCCCTAAATCTAAAAGGTATTATAACAGTTCTTCTACTTCTATCCATAACAAGTTGATAGTCATGCAAATCATCAGACAAATCATTTGAATCAGACAAAACATTTTAATCATGCAAATCATTAATATCATGCACATTATCATGCTCCACCTCATTTGGAGCATTCATATCATGTTCAACAGGTTGATCAAAAACTACAGGCACATGCTCCACCTTATTAGGAGCATCATTAACAGGAGTGGGGGACATAGACAAGCAAGGAAAATCATTCTCATTAAAGACAACATCTCTACTTATCACAATCCTAAGCCCAGGTTCACTCCTATCCCAAAGCCTATAACCTTTTACCCCTTCAGGGTAGCCTAAGAACACAAATTTCTTGGACCTAGGCTCCAACTTGTCAATCTTCTGATGCACATAGCCAACACAACTAAAAACTTTCAAGTTGCTCAAATAAAGAGTTTTACCTGAAAACACAGATTCAGGACATTTCCCTCCTAAGGGAACACTAGGGGATCTATTTATTAAATAAGTAACAGTATGCAAAACATCCCCCCAAAACTTTTTAGACAAACCAGATGACGCTAACATAACTCTCACCCTCTCTAGAAGTGTCCTGTTCATCCTCTCAGCAACACCATTCTGTTGTGGTGTGTACGACACAGACCTATGTCTTTTAATACCCCAGGTAACACATAAATCATTCATCTGTTTATTACAGAATTCAAGACCATTATCTGTTCTAAGAGTTTTGATTCTCTTACCTGTTTGATTCTCAATCAAAATCTTCCACTCTTTAAACTTTTCAAAAATATCAGACTTATGTTTTAAAAGTAACACCCTAACTTTCCTAGAATAATCATCAATGATGGACAGAAAATATTGGTTCCCTCTATGTGTAACAACACTAGAAGGACCCCACACATCAGCATGTAAATATTCAAGGATATCAGTACACTTAGACACATTTGGGTTAGAGGAGATGGGAAAACTCACCTTATGTTGTTTTCCTAGCATACATGATTCACAGAAGGGGATGGGGGACAATTTATCACTACCAAAGTGACCACCTTTATGAAAAATTTCTAGACCTTTGTTACTCATGGGACCTAATCTATTACGCCAAAGAAAAAATTTATCACCAATCACAGAGTTCACAGAGTCACAAGCAGTCTCAACATGACACACATACAGATTGTTCATCTTTTGACCTAATTTGACCTCTCCCTCCCACCAAGAGAGTAATATCTATTTATATTATTAGGTCAAGTCCAATAAGCGGGTTACTAGAGATTGAGCCACAATGTTGAGCCAACCAATACCCAACACACACATATATATATATATATATATATATATAATAACAATAAATAATATTAGATCAAATTAAATTTTTTTATAATTTAATTCTTAATTCAAATTTTAAAGACATTTTATTAAAACTACTAAACTTCTAACTAACCAATGTTTCTAATTGATAGGATTGGTATACAAATAATATTAGATCAAAGTAAAATTTTATATAATTTAATCCATAATTCAAATTTAAAGACATATATATATTTATATATAATGCTTAATTTTTAAAGTGTCCGGATTGCCGGGTCGAGAGTTATGATTAATTTGGATATATATGTGAGAGTAAATGTTTATTTGGGTCGGATTCTGGTTTGACCCGCACATAAACTTAAAACGGTTAAAACTAAAATTAAAAATACTATAGGTATGTTTCAAACTCACAACCTAACAAAACAAGTACAACTCTTTTACCAACTAGGCTAATAACACTTTATATTTTAAATTCAACACCAAATTTGATAAACGTGGGACATTTTTAACTAACTAATATATATATATATAATGATGCTTAATTTTGAAAGTGTCCGGATTGCCGGGTCGAGAGTTGTGGTTAATTTGGATATATATGAGAGTAATGGATACTTGGGTCGGATTCTGGGTTGACCCGCCCATAAACTTAAAACGGTTAAAAATAAAATTAAAAATGTTATAGGTATGTTTCGAACTCGCAACCTATCAAAATAAGTACAACTCTTTAACCAACTAGGCTAATAACACTATATATTTTAAATTAAACACCAAATTTCATGAACGTGGAACATTTTTAACTAACTAATCTCTCTACATATAATGATGCTTAATTTTGAAAGTGTCCGAATTGCCTGATCGAGAGGTGTGGTTAATTTGGATATATATGTAAGAGTAAATAGATACTTGGGTCGGATTCTAGGTTGACCCGCCCATAAACTTAAAACGGTTAAAAATAAAATTAAAAATGCTATAGATATGTTTCGAACTCGCAACCTAACAAAACAAGTACATCTCTTTAACCAACTAGGCTTTGATATATATGTGAGAGTAATGAATATTTAGGTCGGATTCTGGGTTGACCCGCCCATAAACTTAAAACGGTTAAAAATAAAATTAAAATTGCTATAAGTATGTTTCGAACTCACAACCTGACAAAACAAGTATAACTCATTAACAAACTAGGCTAATAACACTTTATATTTTAAATTCAATACCAAATTTGATGAACGCGGGACGTTGTAACAATATATTTTTATTCGTGTGCATCGCACGGGGATCTTTTTAGTTTTATTAAAACTACTAAATTTTTAACTATCCAATGCTGCTAATTGATATGATTGGTATATGTGCAACTTATCGTTTATATATTTAATATTTTTCTTAAATATTTTTCAAATAAACATAATAAATTTCAATCACACAACTATTTTTATAATTTTATACACTTAATTAATTTAAAATTTATGTTAAATATTCAATTTGGACAAAACTTAATTTTTATATAATAAAATAATTCAATAAATTTAAATAATATTAATTTTATCTCAAATATATATATAAATAAATAATATTTTATTTATATCTTATGATATTTTTCATTAAATTCTTGTGGTATTAAATGATAAATTAATGGGCATTAGACATAAATAAAAGAAAAACATTCAATTTAATAAATGATAAATTAACTAGCATTTGATATAAATAATAGAAAACATATAATAATGCTTAATTCTATAAATATATATATATATATATATATAATAACAATAAATAATATATTATCAAAATAAAATTTTATAAAATTTGATCCATAATTCAAATTTAAATATATATATATATATATATATATATATATATATATAAATAATGATGCTGATAGTCAACTAGCAGCATATTAATTCTCCTCATATATGATTTTTATAAATGATAAATAATAATAACTAATTTTTCTTTCTAAATTATTTTCTCTCTTACTCATTATTATTATTATTATTATTATTATATATATATATATATATATATTAAATGTAGTCACCTTATATATATTTTTCATCATTAATTTTATATAAATACATTTTATCTTTTCTCATATATTTTTTCTCTCATCATATATATATATATATATATATATATATATATATATAATTTTATTTAAAAATAAAAATATTTTATTTAATATAAAAATTAACTAATTAGTAATAAATATTAAATAATATATATATATATATATATATACATATACAAAATAATAAAATTATTTCATCAATCATAAATGGTCTAGTGGTTTAAATGTTCACAATTCATGCTTAAGACTAGGTTCGAATCCTAAAACATGCAAATTTATATTTGGAGGTCGGGTGGTTTGTCGAGTGGTTTGTCGAGTGTGATGTCAGAATTGGTCACAATATTGAGGTCGGGTGGTGGGTGGTTTGTCGAGTGTGAGGTTGGAATTAGTGGTTGAATTAACTAAGGGTGGAAAAAATTACCCATACTAAAGGTATATCGAAAATACTGTACCGTAATATATCGAAAATATCAATTTTTAAGGTATACCGAAAAAAGATAAGGTATGATAACATACCGAAATTATTGGTATGGTAAAGGTATGAGATTTTTAAAATTTTGGTATATCGAGATATACCGAAATACCGAAATAATATTTATAAATTAAAAAATATATATAATACTTATAAGGAAATAATTAAATATATTTGATATTAATTTAATTATAGAAATATAATTTTTGAATATAATTATAATGAAATATTATTCAATATATGCAATCTCTACCTTATCGATGAAATTGATTTTTTTTAAGTTAATATGTTTTTAGGTATCAAAGATATAATATTGATACCGTATCGAAATTAAGGTATACCGAAATCAAGGTAAGGTAAATGTATGCATTTTTTATATACCGAAATGAAGGTATATCGAAATCAAGGTATACCGAAATCAATGTAAGGTAATGTATGCATTTTTTGCATACCGAAATTTTAGGTAAGGTATAAGGTTTGGATAAAATACTAAGGTATACCGTACCGACCCACCCCTAGGTTTGACGAGCATTTGAAAGTGTAAGGTCACGAGTTGGAGGTCGGGTGGTGGGTGGTTTGTCGAGTGTGAGGTCAGAATTAATGGTTAGTTTGGAGAGCATTTGAAAGTATGAGGTCACGAGATGGAGATCGGGTGGTGGGTGGTTTGTCGAGTGTGAGGTCGGAATTAGTGGGTGGTTTGGCGAGCATTTGAAGGTGTGACGTCACGAGATGGAGGTCGAGTGGCAGTTAGTGGTTTGTTTGACATTGGATAAAAGGTCTGAGATCAATCGGAATTAGTGGTTGGTTTGGAGCGCATTAGAAATGGTGAGGTCACAAGATAGAGGTCGAGCGATGGGTGATTTGTAGAGTGTGAGGTCGGAATTAGTGGTTGGTTTGACGAATATTTAAAAGTGTGATGTCATGTGATGGAGGTCGGGTGGTGGGTAGTTTGTCGAGTGCGAGGTCAGAATTATTGGTTGGTTTGACGAGCATTTGAAAGTGTGAGGTGACAAGATGGATGTCGGGTGGTGATTAGTGGTTGGTTTGACGTTAGATAAGAGGTCTGTGATCAATTGGGATTGATTGCTGATTTGTTGAAGTGGGAATAAAAGAGAGGTTGACTAAAATTGGTGAGTGATTGGTCGAGGGATAAAGACATATGAAAAAGTATGAGTTACAAGATTATGATAAGTGGGTGGTTTGCCGAGAGGATAAAAAGATATGAAAAAGTGTGAGTCACAAGATGCGGGTCAATTGGAGGGTTAATGGTTGATTTTGACTAATATAAGATGTGTATCATCAATTAACGTCGACTAAGATTGGTGGTTGGTTTGCTGAGGGGATAAAAATACATATGAAAAAGTACGATTCACAAGATGATGGTCAATTGAGAGGTTAAGTGAGTGCCGATAGATAAAATATATGTTAATATTAAGTTTCAGATTAAATTTAATTTTTACAAACTAAAACTAATTTTAAATTAATTAGATTTGAATAATATTAATTTTATCTAAAATATTTATAGATAAATAATATTATATATATTCTTATTCGTGCAAATGCACGCAATTCATGTTAGTTAATTTAGTGTCGTTACTTAGTCTTGAAAGAGATTTCTACCTTAATATTTTTTTAATTATTATACCACTTTACTTAATTGATATGTGCATTGAATCTATTAATTGATATGATCAACAAATTCACAATAAAATAAAGATTCAGATAGATGAGAATGCGCGATCCAATAACCATTAATTAAATAATAATAATCACTAGTAAAAAAGGAGTGTCGATAACGAAGGTTAATAACGACCCTATAAAACTATTATTGAAATTAGGTATCAATAGCGCTATAAAGTCGTTATTGATGTCTCGTATTAGTAATAGCTCTAAAAGGCCGTTAATGATACTAGCTATCAGTAATGACTATAAGGAAGAGTCGTTACTAATACCATGATTTTCTCTTCGTTTTTCAAAATAAGGGTATCATTAACGACTCTAAAGAAGACCATTACAAAAACCTATAAACACTCAGTAATGGTTCTTTGTATAACCACGTTTGTTGTTTCATTTTCCAAGAAAAGAGTATCTGTAACGGCTCAATATGAATCCTGTTACATATAATATATAAGTATCTATAATGGTTATTTGTAAAACCTTTACAGATACCACGTTTGTTGTTTCAATTTCGAAAAGGGTATCTGTAGAGGTTTTATGTGAATGCCGTTACAGATACTTATATTATCGGTAATGGTTTTACAAAGAACCGGTACAGATACTACGTTATAGATACTTTGATATTTAGACTATCAACGACTCACTGACAAATGACACATAAAGGGAGAGCAACAGGTAGGGGTTTTGGCCTCTAGTTAGAGGACTTCGTGTAGAAGACCGAGGAGTAGTCTGAGGACCCTTTAAGATTACTCAACTCTATCGGTGACATCGATTTGGATCATATATTCGAAAACGATAATGATATGACCAATGATGGTGTACAGAACACTAACTTCAATGATGATGATGAGACACTACCCCCGTCTAAGCATGATGCAGGTACCGATGTTTGATTATGTATTTTCTTTTGATTCTATATAATTTTTTGTTAATTTATAAGATCTTTGAGGAGGAGACATGGTAAGAAGAACAAAAATACTAAAGTTGGTAAGTTGTAGGTGGGGAAGAAGACGCTTTTAGAGTTCAACCCGATAGATGGTAAACCTTTCTACAATAATATGATTGCATGATCGAGGTATATTGAAAGTGTCATTCGTGACTCCAATGCATTACAACACAGGACCCTACATTGGATAGACCTGATCTCCACACAGTTGGATCACATATGGAGGACTATCACGGTAAGTTATTAATTTTGATGTATTAATCACAATCTATACTTGTATTTGAATATTAAGTTGTTTTTTTAGGATCCTTTCGAGTTTGTGGAAGGGCACATCGACTATTGCCGCCAAGGGCTACATCACTTAAAACAACATTGGGATAGAGGGAGATGTCAATGGAACACTCAGTACATTAAGGCCCGTGAAGGTGACGAGGCAGCGATTCGGGCCAATCCCCCCGGAGATCGCACTTGGTGATTGTCATTATCTTTTAAAGCGTCGCTTCTTCACTCCGGAGTTCATAGTAAGTTAATATTTTTTAATGAGCTCTTACTTTAATAATATATTAAAAAAACAAGTTTTATTAATTGTATAAAACAAGTATGTTGAATTAGAGTAATAGGTCGCATGTCGTGTACAAGAATCATGCAGGCAACATCTCATTTCACAAGTCGAGAGGCAAATGGTGTGTTTTATCATTTCATATAAGTTTCTAATGTTTTTTTAGTTTTTATTATAAATTGTTTTATTGAATTTTCATAGGAGAGGACTACTGTACAATCGCCTAATTTCCTTGACCTATTTCTCCACACACATACTAAGTAACCAACTTTGCAGGATCCAAATCCGGAGGTCCCCCTATTGTAGTTTAGAAAGTGATAAGTCTTGCTTATATGTTTAATTTAATTTGTGTTTGTTTATATGTGTGTTTGTACTAATCCAAATTTAATTTTGTTTTTGGTCTTCGTTGCGCACTACTAGTTGACGGAGTACATCTTCGGGTCTCAAGGACATGGTAGATTCGTGGGTATGGGGCCAGACGTACAACCTACCTCTTTTAGAGCAGATTCTCGGGGGAGTTCTTCGAGCAGTCATCTCACTAACACTCTACAATTATGTGATGACAATCGATCTCTATAGGAGGAGATATAAAAGATGCGAGAGGAGAGTGAATTGGAGATGTAAAATCTGCGAGAGGAGCGTGAAGCAAAAATGATAAATATTTGGGAGGAGTATGAGGCTGTGAGACAACAGTCACGTGAAGAGCGTGAGGCTGAAAGACAACATGCATAGATAGAGCGTAAATAAATGAGGGATGAAATGATTCATATTAGGGAGTAGATGAACATGATATTACCCATGTTTCTCGGCGGCCACCCTCCCCCTCCTACTTGATTAGTGTATTGAGATTATTGATTGATTTTTGGATAAAGTATTTTTTGGATTAGTTTTTTATTTAGATACATTATTGGCAAAATAGCTATTTAATATTGTTTATAGGGTCAAATATTAATAATATGAAAAAAAAATATGTTTACATATTAGTAAAGACATTGCTATTGGGAGAGCCATTACTAATATATATCAGTAACAACATAGCCTTTGAAAGAGCCGTTATTGATATATATTAGTAAGGGATTGTAATTGGGAGAGCCATTCCTGATATATGTATCGGTAATGACATTACCATTGGGAGAGAAATTACTAATATATGTTTCAGTAATGACATTGTCATTAAGAAACCGTTACTGATATATATTAGTAACGACATTGCATTTGGGAGAGTCGTTACTTATATATGTATCAATAACAACATTGTCATTGGAAGAGCCGTTACTGATATATGTATTAGTAACAACATTGTCATTGGAAGAATCGTTACTAATATACATATTAGTAACGGTATTGTGTTTGTAGAGCCGTTTCTAATACGCATATCAGTAATGAAAATAATGTTGTTACTGATACTCGTATCAATAACTGTAATCTAATATCGTTAATGATACTATTTAATATTAGTAATTTTCGTTTTACTAACGAATGGTAATGACACTATAAGAAAAGTTATTAGTAACGACTTTTGGGGCTTTTAGTAACGACATTAGTCCTTACTGATGCCTTTTTTTACTAGTGAATAATAATAATATAAAATTAATTACATATAATTACAATTGAATTATTTAAAATTAAGATTTTGAACAAATAATAATATTATAATAACGGAAAAATATTTAAAAAAATATTATCAAAACAAAAATCATGTCAAACTAAGACTATTCCGAAAATCTTGTCAAACATATTTATATAGCGTATAATCTAGTTAAAAAAATGAATAATATTTTTAAATAAGATAATAATTAAACATAAAATACCCCATTCTGATTTTAATTCAAGAAACGTCGGTTAAATAAAATAATAATACTGACATATAATTTAAGAAACATAAAATTTGTCCTACAGTTATGATGATTCAATTTAAATAAATTTTCTTATAAGAATTTAGTATAACTAACCCACTAGGATAACACAAATAATAAGAGATGTGTCTAAGAGATCAAATGTCACGAATTCGATTTATATTATGAACGCATAGTTAAAGTTGGGTCATGTGAGGACAATAATAATTTCTTTAAAATGTTCGAATATTAACTTTGAAAATTTTAATAACTAAACTATTTAGTAATGCTAATTTATATTATAATTTTGTGTATAAATATATTAATTAATGTGACCTATAGATTGACTAGTATATTAAACAATCTCTTATTCATTTATACCTTATATAAAGATCGAAATTAATTAAGTTCCTCATCTCATTGTTTTCCAACATTCAAGATAAAGGTAAAACACAAGACTTAGCAAAGTAATAGACCAAATTTCATTCAAAATACTCAAGCCTAGCTTACTATTAAAAGCCCTCGTTCCTTGTACTTGGGAATCGAAAGGAATGTTAGACATGAAGCTATCTAGTAAAAAAAATAGTCATATAGAAGTTGGCGTATTTGTTGGGGGACAACATGATGCTTAGCTTGAAACAAACAATTTGACTTATTTTAAAACAGGACATTTAAAAAAAAGAAAAATCCCAAACCTAACAGGAAAGGTATAGAACCCAAACATTTAAATGTGAAACTTGAGTTCAAATTTTGCTTGCTTGCATAAAATCCTACCATATAAGGAACATCACCTTTGTATTTTTTTAAGGTAGTTTGGAATGTGCGTTGTGCAAATACCCACACATCTATATTTTATGTGATCAAGTTTGTCCAACAAGATTCGATGATCTGTTACAGAACGATGTTTTGTGAGAAATCTCATCTTATTCTTTTTATTTCAACGAAACCCGTTGTAATCCAAGTTATGTGCTTAATATATATGTGAGATCTCAGTATTGTAAGTTGAACAAAGGTTGTTTTGTTCTATAGAGAGTTAGCTAAAAGTTCAGAAGTAGGCGGTTGTTAAGTCCTGTGTTTTCTGACTGGGTTTGTGCAGTTGCTATACTAAATCAAATTCTTCTAGTGAATATCCTTCATATTGAGGAAGAAGGGGTGACGTAGGAGTTTTATCTCCGAGCATCCATAAAACTCGGTGTGTTCTTTACTTTCTGTCCATTGCATTTGCTTGTCTGACTCTTCAAATCTAACTAGTCGTTTTCGCACTTGAACTTGTTCAAGAGCTCGCGAAGATTTGTGAAGAATAGAAACATGTCTTAATCCTTCACAGGATTAACATCGAATTGAAAGTCAAAAGTTGTCAACTATAGTCATACCCCCATCTCTATAGTCGACACCGATCCTAAAAGTTGTTGTAGGGATCTATCTTTAATGCTTATCCTAACAAGGATAATTCCTGGGAATCTTATTTAACAGAACTTAATAAAGTACTTGTAAAATCCATGGGATAATGATAATCATAGGTATTGAAATTTCAATTCTTGTCTTATCGTTAATATCAACAGATTATTAATGTTTTAGTCATGTATAAATGGTTAAAGTCATGAGATTTATTGGTGAGCATGAGAGTCTTAGTAACGATTCATGTGAGTTACTAAGAAGTAACATTTTCAAGATGATCATAAACATATGATCATGAAACTATCAAAATATGAGTCTTGGTGAGGAAGCTAACAAACTTTATATGGGGCTTACTAACAAGTAATGTGTTAGGTAAAAATAGGTAATTAATTATTAGTATTAATTAACTATTAATAAAGAACTTAATCAATTTAATTTAGTGCAGATAAAAGAAAACCGGAAGGAAAGCTGATCGATATTTTATGAAGTTGGCCTAGCCTTCAGTACTTAAGGAAATCAGTAGTGCGTTGGTTCTCCAGAAGAAGAGTAACCGGTAGTGAATATGGGTAGTAAATATCGATAGTAAACATCGGTAGTGGAAATCGGCTCTACCGCTCAGCAAGCCTAATCGGTAGTGGATCAGTTCGGTAGTTGAAATTGGCTATACCGCTCAACAAGCGTAACCGGTAGTGGATCAGTTCGGTAGTAAAAATCATCTTTACCGCTCAGAAAGCGTAACCAATAGTGGATCAGTTCGGTAGTAAAAATCGGCTCTACCACTCTTCAAGCGTAACCGGTAGTGGATTAAAATACAAAAATATTTACGGTAGAGGTAGAAATCAGCTTTATAGTACCTCAATTTGTTTTTATTTCCATTTTGGTGTAAGTCTAAGGAAGATCTTTTGATAGGAGTGTCTGCCAACACAGTTCAGATTGTCAATAACACTAGAAGACAAATTATCCTTGATGTATGCTCCTAGGAAATGATAATCCAATTAATGTCATCTTAACTTATTATAATCAAAGTACAGGAAAGATCAAAGAATATCTCTTATGCTGTACTATTCTGGACTTCAACCAATCAAAGAGAAGAACTGTAGTTTCTTGAAGCAAACATAGCCGTATAAGTCACAAATATATTCGTTGATATATTGTCCTACTTAAGAAGACAAGTTATCTGCTTAAACACCTTTTTCGACAACCTTTTCTCGACATCTTGAATCTTTGCTATCAAATGGCTCAAGCTTTCGAAACTTACAAGTTCTCAAAGAATGTGTTAGAAACTCAAGTGTATTACAATACTACCTATTTTGTGTGAGTGGTGAGAATTGTAAGTTAACAGAATTTGATTCTGTTCAATAGAGTGAGTATATTGAAAGGTCAAAAACAGGCAATAATTAAGCCTTGGTTGTTCGACTAAGTCTGTGTACGTGTTGTGTCTTCTCTCTTTTACTATCTTCTAAATCGACTATATGCTGCTTCAAGTTGAAAAAAACACTTTCGCACTTGAACTTGGTTCAAGAGTTTGTGACAACTTGCGAAGAATAGAGATTGATATTAACCTCTAACAAAGTTACTATCAATTGGCGTGTGTGTGAGCGTTCAATAATAGTCGGACACTAGTCCTATTGGCGATCTCGATCCTAACATAATGCATCGTGTGATCATGTATATATATGATCAAAGTATCATCAATTTTTATCGCATAATTTAATAAACTTTTCGTGAAGGTTACTCGTAGGTGAGGTTGAAAACGATTATGTCTAAAGGATCGTGGAGTCATCAACATATAGGATTTCGTGTTTCATGAATTGGGAACAAAACATTTATCAAAGAACGGGATCATATCAAAGAACAAGACTTTATCGAAGAGCGGTATCATACCAGAGTACCTATCGGGAGATAGTATTTTGAACCAGACTTGAATACCTATCAACAGTTAGGGTTTTGAGATACATATTTGGACATAGGTTTTGGATATATATTTGGGCGATAGGGTTTGAATACCTATTTAGACAATAGGGTTTGGATACATATTCGAATGATAAGGTTTGGTTCGAATCATGTACGAATAATCGATGAACTTGTCAACAAACAAGGCTTGGTGTTTTTGTAGTTTGAGAAAATGTACCTATTCAGATGATAGTTTGGATACGTATTTGGACGATAAGGTTTGTGTCAGAGTATCTATCGAGAGATAAGGTTTGTTTGAGTACCTATCGAGGGATATGGTTTTGTTTTGAGGTATTTGATCACTATGATGTTGCAAGAGAGGAAATATATCAAGTGATAAGGTTTTGGAGGAATCGTATATAAACGATGTCTTGACATATCGATAGATAGGGTTTTGTCTCGAAGTCATGAACAAATGACGTCTCGACCTTTTGATAAATAGAGTTTTATCACGAGGTTATATACAAATGACATCTCGACCTATTATCAAATATGGTTTACAGATGAAATCGTGTACAAACGATTAACGCACATAATTGACATAGCAATGTCTCCAAAAGTAATTGTTCAATTAATAATCTGTGTAATGAGCTCATATATGAATTTTGTATAACAATAAGCTCGGGATTTATAAAAATATATAAATTATATAATTGGAAAGTGGAAATGAGTGTCCACATGTGGATCAATCCTTGATTTAATAATTCGACTCGTGTCCTCTTAGAAAATGGATCGTGTGTTGTGGTGGAAGGACCGGTAATTTAAAATTAAGCATTATTATTATTATTATATATTATGTTGTCTTCATGTTTAACCTATTCAACACGTTATTAACCTTTACTAAATGACACTAAATATACAACTAAAATATTATTATAAAGACAAATATTTAATTCTTCTAACATACAATCTTACATTTTTATTTTTATATTGTTCAAAATTAATTCAATATAAATTCGATTGTGAGTTTCAAATAAAAAATGAATTTATAAATAATACAAAATAACATTTACAAAATCAAAATAAATAATTGACGATCTAAATGTTAAATTGTCAATTTTCAAATAACTTACCAAGGTAGCCCAGTGATAAGATTCGGCTTAAGATATTAAAATGTCACAGGTTATTCTACTCACACTACAACAAAACATACATTTGGTGACACTTATTTGCCAACACTTAATAAGCGTTGGCAAAAGTCAAGAAAATAATATTTTTGCCAACCCTTAATATTTATGACAACCTTTATGAATTTATAAAAAAATAATTATTTTAATAATTTTTTGAGATAATTTATTTTAACATTTTAATTTTTTTAATTTGGTTAAAAGTTTTGTCCATTAATCAAATCAAATTATATATTCATTTTTTTCCATCAAAGCTCAATTTTATTTATATTTTGTGTCAATTAAATATTATTTTATTATTAATATTAAATTAACTAAATAAAATTAATACCAGATAATATTACTAAACTTATAATTTATTTTTTACAAGAAAATCAAAACTTATGTTTATTTTAAATATCTTATAAAAGTTGTAAGATAAACTTATATATTTCATACATACCTTGATACTTCGCCTATAACCATTATACTTTGGAGTCGGATGAAATTTACTAGAAGTTTCTAGGGAACTAGGGTTTACGAGAAGAAGGTACATTTCTATTACTCTCTTTCTCTTTAGCACATGCTTGATCTTCTTCATCCAATAATACTTTGTTAATCGTTGTGAATTCTTTGATTTCTGCCATAGTTATTTTCTACAGAGATTACCACAATGATCAGAAGATCACTGTCATCGCGTATTCTCCCACTAGAGTTGTGAGTTTCATTTCGCCATTTCTCTAAGATCTGTCTTTTTTGGTTCAAGAAATTATGATTTCACTTCGCTTCGCGGTATATATATATATTCGTGTTTAAAAATTTCATGGTCTTCTTTGTCTTACTGGAACTTACTTACATCAATACTCATCTCCTTCTCTGAAAATCGACTAAGAAATAACGCTCGTGTTCTTCTTTTCGTATTTTTAGGTTTACAGCAGGATTTGAGATTAAGTTTCAAATGTTTGTAATTGAACATTTAAGTTTTCATTTGAATGTATTCTATGTTATTACTTCATCTGGAACAAAGAAAGGAGAACTGTTCTTAGCTGATGTGAATACTCAGTTAAAGAACAAGAATATTACTACAGATATCGAAGTAGACACAAGTGCTCCAACACGAGCTTTTACCCCCTTTCCTCTTTCGTTTCATTTCTTCTATCGATGCTTAACCTGTACTTTCTCTATTGTTCCAGCTTTTCACAACATTCACAATTGATGAATATATTCCTATGTTGAAGACAATCATTAGTTTCAGAGTACCTGATTAGAGATCTAGAAAGGTAAATAACATCTTATTATGTCCATATTTGATTTAGGAATGGGTCAGGGTACTAGTTTACTTTCATGAATGAATTATGAGAAAATTTTTGTAAATGACAAGTTATTTCAGAATCTAATCATCATAGATTGAGGATAAAACTCTTTTATAATTTTCACATACTCCAGTTCTTGGAGGAGGAGAAATTTAAGGAAGCTGTTCACAAGTAAGTTTTTATCATGTTTATCTCTTACTGTTTTGTTCATGTATGAGTGAGTTTCACATGATATTTGAGGCACATAGAAATAAGAAATTGAAGTACGATGTTCAATTCCGTGTTTATGCTAAACTAAAGGAGAAAGGGTACTGAGAGAAATGAAAATATGCAGATAAAGAAATGGGAGATAAATTAGAATTTGACATAACATGGTCAACTAATGTACTTGAAATAGAAAGCTTGTTATTACTAGTCGTTTCGATTCTGATACTCTTAATAAAGACTGCTTGTTCTGGTTTTTTTTGGATCAATGATGGAGGTTAAGATGTGAAAGACCTCTTTACCTTGTAGTAGGGGAGAAGGAGATGATTATTACATTTGAGTGCTTCTAGGTTCTATTTCCCTAAATCAAGATTTTCAGTTTGGTTAATAATTGCAATGAAGTTTTGCTTGCTTAGTCAGCAAATAATTGCTAACAGAAGTTTAATCAATCCATTTGAAAGTATCACTTATGCTTCTACTATTGCTTTGGGTTTTAATTTGATATACAAACCAACAATTTGCATTATCAAAACCTGAAGCAGAAACAACCACTTATTTCCTTTCTTAGCCTCTCTCACTAGTAGAGGATAATCCGAATGTTTTCATATGAATTTGATTTTGGTGATCAGACTTGAGCAAGAATCAGAATTTTTCTTCAACATGAAATATTTTGAGGAGAAAGTACAAGTTGGGGAATGGGATGAGGTGAAAATTACCTCTTTGGATTTACGAACTTTGATGACAATCGGTAGTCCATGAAGATATTTTTCGAAATTAGGAAGCAAAAGTACCTCGAAGCACTAGACAAGTACGTGTTTAATTTAAATATTTTTTCCTAGTTGAATTTGTTTTACATAGTTAAAAACTAACTTAGTTTTTCTCACATCTTTAACTGAACTAAACAGACAAGATAGAGCAAAGGTTGTTGAGATACTATATGGGTGATTTAAAAGTGTTTTTCAACATTTAATAAAGAATTATATAAAAAAAATTGCGCAGCTCTTAATGCTTACCAACTTCAGGTACACAATTGTTTAACACCAACTTTTGGATTATAAGAAGTAAAGTTTTATTCTGTCCTAAATGCAATGGAGCCCAGTAAGTTTGTGTTCCTAATGTAGACCTTATACACTATTTTATTACAATAACTACGATAATCATGATGTCACTGTCTACAGTTTAATGCTTGGGATTTGTGTTATTTCTTTTGGAGATTTGTCTTTACCTCACATTGGTTCATGATTATGTTAATATCTTCTACAAGAAATGTTTAATTTATCATATTACAGGTTGAATCTCTTTTGGTTCACTAGATGGGTTCTTCTACTCATTTTTTCCTTGGGATTATCAAAAGGTTCCCTAAATCAGACAAACAAGATTATGTATTCCAGGTAAGCCTGTCACTTGATTGCTCAATGCTCGTGTTATGGTGTTTATTTATCTTAGACGTAGATACAAGATAATATTAGCCAGAGAATTGGAGAATATAATTACATATCAGCAATGAAACCTACAAGTGTTGTGTTCACTTTGCTTCTTGTATATTCTAGTTTCATTTACTAGTCTGAAAGATATCTTGATAAATTTTTGCTTCTCATCTAAAACAAACCATCGCTCAAAATTTAGCTAACCAATCGGTGTTCATAAACTTCTCCCACTTCGTCTTCCCCGGACATCCTCTCTCTCTCTCCTTCAGCTTTACACACCGAGATTCGGAGAAGAGTAAGAAGTTGATCTAAATTCTTCTAAGTTGCGGATTTCTGCATCAATGGCTTTCATTTCTTTTATTGGCAGACTTCTCTTCGTTTTCGTCTTCATCCTCTCATCTTGGCAAGAGTAAGCTAGCTTCTTTCCTTTCTTTAATCAGATCCATCATGTTATGCTTTCGCTCTTCTTGTTTAAGCACGTTCTTTTCTCTATTCCTTAGTTTCATCTCATATTTTATTATTGCTTCGTAGTTTGGTGTTGGAAGATACAGATGAGATGAACTCTACCTTCAAGATTATTGTTTAGCTAGTTTCTGCTTATCATGATGCAAATTCTAATCAATAGATCTCGTTGGTGTAGTAGTGCATTTGTTTATTTTCCTGTCCATTATTTGCTAATACTTGTACAATAGATCTAATTTTGTATGTTTTAGTTACCCTCTAGGGTGTATTCTTTTATGATAAAATATAGTATATATATATGATTGTTGTTTTGTTCAGTCTTTGTTGAAGATGAACATTGACGGTAATTTCTCAAATTTTATGGTTATGAAGGTCTCGGCTTAGGTTTATCTAATCTACTTTAGTATATTTGTAACACAACTTTGTAGATCTTCTTATCTAAGTTTTTATAAGTTGTTGATTCTGAAGGAAACAAAAGGAAAATGGTAGTCTTTGATATTTATTAATATATTATGGGTATTAATCTTTCCCTTTAAGCAAATGGAAGATAATGATGATAAGATGCTTCTAATATACCATTGATGTTGGCTCTCAGGTTCAGTGAATTTGGGGCTGATGGTGGATCAACGGCCAAGACCCTGAAACCGAAGTTCAACATCTTCTTGAAACATGTGACTAATCATACTGGTTTGAAAGTGCCAGATGTTGAAGTAATAATCAACTAGTTAGTCTAATATAAGATGGTTTTGAAAAAAACGTAATTGTTTTATGATATGATTGTTCTTTTCTTTGACAGATCAAACATTTAATTGAAGCTTCAATTGTTATGAAGGGATTGAGAAGCTTTCTTTTCATCTTTGGGAGTTCAATTGGAGTCTATTTGCTGGTCTGTAGTGGGTATAATCTTTTTCTTTTTCATCAGAATTTGATATTGAATTCATCTCACAGTTTAGTTTTGTTTCAGCTTCTTCACAAATTGATAGCCACTCCAATCTTGTACGACTTCTACAACTACGATGATGACAGAAAAGAATATGGTCAACTTTTTGTTAAGTTTATACAGGTACAAATAACAGTCCATTTTTTCTTTATGATTGAAGATAAGAAACATAATTGATGGTCATTTTTTTTTGTTTTTTGTTTAGAGTCTGGCATTGTTTGGGGCAATATTGTTCTTCATCGGTATGAATAAAAGGTATTCATCACTCTCTTTTCTTCCCATTTCGTGATTTGTAAGTATTCCTCCTTCATTTCATAAAATTTCTATCTATAGATATGCATTTATCCATGTAATATCATCTCTATTAAGTCGATTCGAGCTTTATCTATTTCCGATCTCGATTTCTCGATCTTATATGAATTAGAAATGTATATACCATAGGTTAAAATCAAATGATGAATTATTTTCATGATTTGTGATAATTAGTTGTTTTTTGAACCGAAGATGTCAACAGCTATTGATGTTCCTCCTAAAGGTGGATTTAATCTCGATCTATGTCGGTGAAATGAAATGCTATTGAACAAAGGACTGAAATATTTGTCTTTCCTTAATACTGGAACTACCATTGTTGGCTTAATCTTCTAGGTAACTTGTTTTCTTCACGGTTCTCTGACTTCTCTCTATTGAACAAGCATTAATTATTGTTTATGAATTGATTTGCAGGATGGTGTTATTCTTGGAGATGATACCCGAGCTACTAAAGGACCAATTGTGGCTGATAAAAATTGTGAGAAAAATCATTACATGGCTTGATAGAAAAATTAAGTAAGTTAATTTTCAAACCAGCCATACATTACGAGTTTTGAATATTTATTCTAAATAATCAAAAAGGGAGAAATTGATAGAAAAATTAAGTAAGTTAATTTTCAAACCGGCCAGAAAACTAAACTACTATTAACTCTTATGCGCAGGAACAGATCAACTCGAATAAACCGGCTGGAGACTGCATAAACCAGCTGAAGAACATATCAAAGTAATCCGGCTCCAGATGATCAAGTCATGATCAAGAGGAACCGACCTCAACTTTCTCAACAGACCAGCTAGCAAAGAAAAGTTTTCATCCAAGCCGGATTATACTATGAAAGAGTCAACCGGAAACTAAGAGTTACAAAGATGACGCAATATGACGAAATAGACGTGTCTTGGAGAAATAAAAGAAGATAAGATCCGAATCAGAAGCATGCGATAAAGACAATGATGAATTACTGATCCGACTCTGACAGCCGGAAGGTGCATGCCTGACACGTGTCCAAATCTGCAAGTCGGTTACGTCATCCACACATGAGAGGTATATATGCATGCATGCCAAGTGTCAGGAAGTTGAAACGTGCAAGCAACCTTTCTGAAACGACGTGACCCTGAACTGACCAATCCCACAGTGAGAGAAGAAAGTGACCGTTGGGATCATCTTCACTATAAAAGGAAGACGAAGCGACCTCATTAATAACAGTTCGAAAATCATTAAGAGAGAGAAAGAAATCTCACGCGCGATCTAAAACTATTGTTTCATTTACCGAAAGCTTTATTGTGTTGTGTTATTGTTTACATCAAGAGTGAGTTGGTGTAACCGGTGAGTAGCGAGTTAGGCTCGACCGGCAGTGTAATTGTTGTAACTTTGAAAGTTAGTGGAGATCCTTCTCATAATCTGAGAAGAAGTGTGACGTTGGAGTGTTTGCTCTGAACATCCATAAAAAATCCTGTCTCGTGTCCTTTACTTATTTCTTGCTTATTTGACTCTAAAACCTGAATACATTAACCAAAACATAATTCTACTCCTTAATCAAAACCGGTCTACTCATATTCCTCAAACCGACTCCTCATAAACCTCATCCAAGTCGCTTGCGTTGCTTCAGACTGAAACAGACATTTCTGTCCTTGAACCCGGTTCAAGAGTCTGTGACAGTTTGTGTGCTGAGAACGGTTGTAGTCTTTAACCGAACTATCACCAAATCTTGTTGTGTTGTGTAAGCGGCAACCCTTCCAGAAACCGGAAACACCCCGGTCCTCCAAGGGCGTCCCCGATCCTAACAAGTGGTATCAGAGCGAGGTTCTTAGCACTCAAGCAACCGAAGAAGATGGGAAGCATGACCCACAGCGACAAGCCACCAATGCTAAACAATGAAGCGTTTAGCAGCTGGAAGAAACAGATGTATCTACATTTGATTACGCTGGATGATGAGATGAGCAGAGTTCTGAAGGAAGGGCCAATCAAGATCAACAAGGATATAGACGCATGGACAACTGAAGATCGAAGACGGAGTAACCTGGACAATCATTGCATAAGACACATCTACAAGGCTATAGATGATAACACACTGAACAATATATTAGATTGTGATAATGCAAAGGAAGCTTGGGAGACGATCATTCAGATCCATGAAGGAAACGAAAGAACAAAGGAGAATAAGATCTTGGTGGCTACTCAAAAATATGAGAACATCAAGATGAAACTGGGGGAAAACATGAAGGAATTTAGCAACCGGTTTACCAGCGTGGTCAACGAGCTTCAAACACTCGGAAAAAGATACGACAACCGGGAAGTAATTATTAAGGCCTTAAGATCACTATCGAGCACATGGGATATTAAAACCATGGTGATGAGGGAATCAAGCAACCTCGGGCAGATGAAACTACATGACGTGTTCGAGGATCTTAAAGCCTACGAGTTCGAGATCAAGTCTCGGATCGAGGACGAAGCATCTACGTCAACCGCAACCAGAGCTCTAGTTACATCGGTGGAACCGGCGGTCCAAGTATCAACCGTTCTGGCTCCAGTGAAAAACGCTGATCAGATTAGTGAAGATGTGATGGCGATGCTCGCTCAGAAATTTGGAAGATTAATGAAGAAGAACCAGACGCCATCTAACAACAACTTTAATTACAATTATGTTGATAAATCAAATAAAAGATGTTATAACTATGATGGTTTTGGACATTTCAGGTCAGAATGTAGGAAACCGAGAAGAGACGACAGAAAACCAGAAATCAACTATCAAGGAAACAACTATCAAGGCAACCAGTATCAGGGTAACAACTACCAAGGGAATGATTATCGGAGAAATGATAACCAACGGAACGATTACCGGAGGAATGACAACCAACAAGCTGACGAAGGGAAGGAAATACAGAAAGCACTCATTGCATCCGATGGTAGAAGCGAATGGGCGTATTCTGACAACGAGAATGATGAGGAAAGAGTAACATGCTTCATGGAAAACGACGAAGAGGTATTTGATTTCTCCTCTAATGAGTTTACTAAGGAAGATTTGATTTCTGCACTCAACGAAATGGTCGCTGAGTTCAGAAACATATCTGCCTACATACCGACTCTAGTGGAATATAAAACCGTAGAGTCAAGTGGTATCACTGATGAGTCATGCGAAACCACAGTGTATGAACCGGCTAAACTATCCTTAGAAAATGAGGAGACAGTTCAACCGGTAACTGAAGTAGATGAACGAACACTGTATGTTACGGCTGCATGGGAAAGATCTCGTAAAGCCGTAGATCAGATGTGTAATTATAAAAGACATCCCAAGTGTAGATTTGGTATTGGATATAAACTAAACAAATCAAACGAACTAAATCAACCTAAAGGGATGAAACTCACAAAAGACAATCTTTCATTTATAAGATTTGTCAAGAGCTCTTCAACCAACAATGAGGCAGAAACTGTCATAAAACTGGAACTAAAATACGTAAGCCCAACTGAATCAGAAAAATGGCTTCATCCTAAGAGAAGGAAAGCCAACCGGACAGTAAATAAAACAAGTACATTTCGACCTCAAAAACATTCATCACCACGATATAAGGCATTCTTGAGCAAGGATCAAGAAGTTAAGCCAAATACCATAAGAACAGATACCGGGAAGGTGATCCGACTCATTCAAGTCTGGATCCCAAAGGGACTAATCAACCATGGACCCAACTGAATGTGGGTACCAAAAAGGTGTAAATATTTCTATTTTACAGGCTACGAGAAGAAACCGCTAAAGAATTCGGAATGGTATCTAGTAGTGGATGCTCAAGACACATGACCGGCAACAGTGAGCTAATAGCAGATATCAAATATGAAACCGGAGCAGTCATAACATTCGGTGACAACTCAAAAGGTAGAACCGTGGGCAAGGGTAAGATTGTCCACGGTAACCTGTCTATAAATAATGTACTATTGGTAGAAAACCTGCATTTCAACTTGTTAAGCATCAGTCAAATGTGCGATGTAGGATACAAAGTTGAGTTTCATAAGAACGCATGCTTAGTTAAGAATCATCAAAATGACATTCTATTAACTGGTAACCGAATGGGAAATATCTACAAAGTTAATTGGAAAAATGAGTTTGAAAAACATGTATGCATGATAGCGGGAAACGATCCAAACTGGCTCTGGCACAAACGGCTAAACCATTTAAACTTCAAAACAATAAATTTCATATGTTCTAGGGAATTAGTTCACGGTTTTCCAAATGTTAAGTTTTCAAAAGATAAAGTATGTGCTGCATGTCAAATGGGTAAACAAATAAAGTCATCTTTTAAAAGTAAGGAAAATCATCAATCCGAACGGTGTTTAGAACTCCTGCATATGGATCTGTTTGGTCCGGTTAGAGTAACTAGTCTAGGAGGCATGCAATATACTATGGTAGTCGTCGATGATTATTCTAAATTTACTTGGGTAACATTTCTAGCTTCTAAGAATCAAGCAACACCAAACCTAATCAAACTGATTTTTAAAATACAAAATGAAAATTCTATTCGAATATACAAAATCAGAAGTGATAGGGGAACTGAGTTTACAAACAGCAGATTAACTACTTTTCTTGATGATTCCGGTATTAGACACGAGTTGTCTAGTGCCAGAACTCCTCAACAAAACGGCCTGGCTGAGAGAAGAAACTGAACTCTCAAGGAAGCCGCAAGGTCAATGATAGCCGATTCGGGTATTACTCAAAAATTTTGGGCCGAGGCTATCAACACCGCATGTTACACTCAAAATCGGTCTTTAGTAACCAAACGTTTTTCCAAAACTCCTTTTGAGATATACTATGATCGAATTCCAAATATACGGTATTTTCGAATTTTTTGCAGTAAATGTTTTGTTCACAACAACGGCAAAAATTACCTGACCGCTTTTGATGCTAAATTCGATGAAGGAATAATGTTGGGATATTCAGCTGTAAGTAAAGCATATAGGATATATAATACTAGGACTTTAACAGTTGAAGAAACATCTCACGTTGTTTTTGATGAATCGGTTGAACGAAACACCGCATTACCCTTCGACCTTCACAACAGAATGGAAAATTTCAATATCTATTCTGATGATGAAGATGAGGTTCCGGTTTTTAGACGATTTGAGAATGATCAAGCGGTTGATGCTGAATCTCAGCCTGCTCAAGCTGCTTTATCGCAGAAAGTTGACTCTTCAGTTTCAACTGAAGAAATCGGTCGGTCTGACTCTATTCGGCCTACCGATCAGTCTAACCTTGATCAGCCAACCGAAATCTTGGAAGACACGTCTCGGATAAACCTCAAAAGGAACAAGAATCATCCTCTTGAACTAGTAATAGGTAACATATCCTCACCCTTTGAACTAGGCAACAAAATTTGGAACACTATGAAAACTCAGCTTTCATATCACAAATTGAGCCGAAAAATGTGGATGAATCATTGTCAGATCCCGACTGGATTCTAGCAATGCAAGAGGTTAAATGAGTTTGAGAGAAATAAAGTCTGGTACCTAGTCCTTAGACCGAAAAACAAACTGGTTATAGGAACATGATGGGTATTCAGAAATGAACTCAATGAAGACGATTTAGTTACGAGGAACAAGGCCCGGTTAGTGGCTCAAGGCAATAAACAGGAAGAAAGCGTTGATTTTGAAGAATCACTTGCCCCTGTAGCTAGACTTGAGGCCATTAGAATATTTTAGCATATGCAGCTTTCAAAAACTTCAAAGTTTTTCAAATGGATGTTAAAAGCGCTTTTCTAAATGGTAAGGTAAATGAAGAGGTGTATGTTAATCAACCTCCAGGTTTCAAAAACTCATAATACGAAAATCATGTTTACCGGTTAAACAAAGCTCTTTACGGTTTGAAACAGGCTCCAAGAGTCTGGTATGACACATTAACGCAATTCTTATTTAATCACAAGTTTACAATAGGTTCAGTTGATAAAACACTTTTCAAATTTGAGAAAAAGGAACACATATTACTTGTTCAAATATATGTTGATGATATTATTTTTGGATCAACCGATCCAAAGTTATGTGATAAATTCTCGAAAATAATGACTGACAAATTTCAAATAAGTATGATAGGAGAACTGAGTTTCTTCCTAGGACTTCAGGTCAAATAGATTGAAACCGGAACGTTCATAAGTCAGCCAAAGTACACAGCCGAACTGCTAAAGAAATTTGGAATGGATACATGTGCTGAGGCGGCTACACCAATGAGTTCTTCTGTAAAATTAGACAAAGATGAGGATGGTCAAGCCGTTGACATCACAACATATCGGGGAATGATTGGATCCTTTCTCTATTTAACAGCCAGCCGACCAGACATCCTTTTTGCGGTCGGAGTATGCGGGTGATTTCAAGTCAATCCAAAGAAATCACATTACACCGCTGCTAAAAGAATATTGAAATATCTGAAGGGAACTCCAGATGTAAGACTTTGGTACCCAAAAGACTCAAGATTTAATCTCATAAGTTACTCAGACGCGGATTACGCAGGATGCAAAATCGATAGAAAGAGTACAAGTGGAACATGCCAATTCCTGGGTGACCGGCTCGTTACATTGAGCAGCAAGAAACAAACCTCATTTGCAACATCAACCGCAGAGGCAGAGTACCTAGCAGCCGGAAGCTGCTGTGCACAACTTCTCTGGATCCAACAGCAACTAAGGGATTTCGGAGTAATAGCTGAAGAATCACCAATATTTTGTGACAACACCAGTGCGATAGCGATCACATACAATCCGGTGCTGCACTCAAGAACGAAACACATTGATATAAGACATCATTTCATCCAGGAGCATGTTCAAGAGAAGCACATCCGGCTGGAATATGTCTCAACCGAGCAACAAGTAGCTGACATCTTCACCAAACCGCTACAGGAAGCTAAGTTTTCTCACTTCAGAAACATTCTAGGGCTTACTGATATCAAGCAACTTATACCATGATCATACATGCATACTGTTTACATACACTATCATGAAAAACCGGAATATGTGTTCAAGGAGAAGCCCTCGCTTCTCAAACCATACTCAAATAGGCCATTAAATATTCAAGGATGCTAACCAGGAGGAAGTCTCCGGTTATGCCTGATTATTTCATGATGTCAAACCATATGTATACTTACTACGCGGTTGAAATGACCTGGAAGAAGTGGATAAACTTAATCTAAAGTTGAACAAATGTTGATGCGAGTCAACATTTCGTCACACCGGAATAAAATATCCAACTAAAACCGGTCACGGAAAACTAATTAGTACAAATGCATTTTGGTTTAGATAAACTAAACTTTTCCGGTTAACGTAGAATAACTAACCGCGTTTTCATGCATACCTTGAGAAATGAAGCCTGTAATGAATAAAATAGTTTACCTCAATCAAGATGATGACATGTGTCCATCATCAAGAGAGGGAGACTAACATCTTGTCAATAGATTTATTGTCATCATGAATATCCTAGTAATGATTAACTTTGCATTGGAAATAAACATTATACACTTCAACAAGTTAAAGCCTATTAATTAATCGATGACATCACTAAGCATGATTAACCTATCGATCTAACCGAACCACTAGCTATATAAACAACTCCTTACTCTTCACAACACCTCACAAAATTCACTATTCACAAAAACTCTCTTGAACTAAGACTACCTTAAGATCATGAACTCTGATCCACTTGCCAAGAAAATCCTATTGGCTGATTTCAATTCTATTTATCAATTCGAAGACCATGAAGTTAAAGACATGTTCTTAGCCGTTGAAAGAAGAGGACTAAGAGGATTTTTGGAGAACAGATTCATCAACGACTACTTGGTAGTCGATGAGTTCTTCGAAACTGCAAAAGAAGTGCAACTAGACATAATCGTGGAACGGGTATATGGTCAATCCTTTCTATTCAGCGAGACGGATTTCGCTGAAAGCTGCGGTTTACCCACTAAAGGGGTAACCGACCTCACTTACTCCCCGGTGACCATTGAAGAAATGTGTCATCGGTTTTCCAACTCCAACATCCCGGTTAAGCCTTGGGGTGCTAAGAGCCAACTATCTCACAAGTACCAGATTCTATGTGAGATTCTGGGAAAGTCAGTTCTGGGTATAGAGAAAAGCTACTACTACACCCAGAGGCTCTTTGAGATGATGATTGTCTTCACGGTTGGGACACCGGTAAACTGGTCCTGGATCATCTTCAGCAACCTGAAGAAGATGATTCTCTCAAATAAAACCGGTTATGCTCCTCAGCTAAGTGGTTTTTGTGCTAGTCTGGACATTCACTTCGGACCTTTCGTCACTCTTCATCTGAAGCATGTGCTCACGAAGGAGAGAATCCAGGAGTTGATCGACCGGTGGGAAGCAGCAAAGGCTAAGAGGAATCAAGCTGTTGGTTCATCTAATGTTTAAACTCTCTTCATCTCTTTTCCATTCACCAAACCGATAATTTTGTTGTACTACAGGTTTGGTACGCTTTATTAATGAAAATCTTTCCTTTCCTTTTTCAATTGAAATCAAATGAATCCTAAAGAAATAACCAACATTAAATGCGCCATATCAAACCAAATCAAATTAGTCTTGAAAACTGAAATATTCGCTTTCCAAGAAGCACGCTTGATCCGATTAGACCAAACAATCCTTTACTTCCTTGAAAACTGATTAGGCATTTATGACCAGACATAATTGGTCTGATTTTTCAAATCACACTTCAAATACTTCTCTCTCTAAGCTCGAAACTTCAAAAATCTTATTCACTCCTTGCCAATATACTCTTCCAAAATGAATGCCGAGTTGAGAAACACAATCATTGTCGATTTCCGTGAAATGAGGAACGCCCGGTTTCACGAAACCATATTCTCACCGATTGTAGAATCGGGGCTACAAGGATTTCTCGAAGGCTCGGACACCATCCTCGAAGAGGAGATGTATGAGTTCTTCAACAACGGGCATATTCTTGATGATTACATTATAAGGACCATCATTAACGGAAGATTTCTTTGAATCACCGAAGAACATTTTGCTCATTTCTTCGAACTTCCAACCGAAGGATTTTCGGACTTCCCAACGCCGTACTTTCCGGCTAAGGAAGACTATGCCTTCATCTTCTCCTGCTCCATCCATCCGGTCGATGACCACGGAGAGAAGGATGATCTTGCTCCTCAATACCAAGTCTTTCATGACTTGGTTCAGCGGTCTATCATGGGCCGAATGCCTAACCAGAACTACAATCGGGAGGCTTACGACATCATGATAGCCATCGTCCGAAAATCGTCCATAAACTGGGCTACCTATCTCTTCAACAACTTGAAGAAACTTGTCCCTGCTCCAAGGGGAAGGATCGGCTTTGCTCCCCAAATCACCCGATACTTGGAGGTTCATCGTCGCAACCTCGGGCCCGGTGTTCCTGTCGGACCGGGCAACACCATGACTCTATCCATGTTGAACAGATGGATATCGAGGATTGAGGATCAAACAACCAACAACACTGTGGATAAGTGGGTTGACAGAATGATCGAGGGGGAGTGGCTCGATCTTCTTTAAAGTTCATGTATTTTCCGGT
Organism: Impatiens glandulifera; assembly: GCF_907164915.1. Lineage (NCBI taxonomy): Eukaryota > Viridiplantae > Streptophyta > Magnoliopsida > Ericales > Balsaminaceae > Impatiens > Impatiens glandulifera. The sequence goes on from NC_061864.1 coordinate 40,750,729, forward strand.
TATCTGGTCATTTTGTTGTAAGACCAGACAACCATTTAATATCTTTCCATTTCGACTTTATTTATAAGACTTCATATCTCTAAGTATCCAGTTTTCACATAATCCTCTCTCCGGTTTCACGATAACTAAACGAATTTTTGTTAATCAAAGCTTCCGGTTAACAAAATCTCCGGTAAATCGGAATCTCAAACAAAATCTGAAAAAGTTCAAAAATTTACCGCCCACGGTTTACCGCCCACAAGGTTACCGCCCATAGTTAATCTCCGAAATTACCGCCTAAAGTTACTGCAGTAACTTTTGGAGGGAAAATTGGCGCCAAAACACAAACCAAGTGACGGTTCAACTTCTAACCGTTCAAAACCGCTCCCTATATAAGACCAAAACAGTTCATTATTTGCACAAGCTTTCTCTCTCTAAAATCTTAAACTCTCTCTTGATTTCCAATCATCGCTGTTCTTCATCTCCTTCATTCATACTCTCGCCATGGATCTAGATAAAGCACCGTTTAAATACATGTTACAGGTCGATTTCAATGACATCGATGAACATGCCGCGGAAGAACACAAGGCCGTGCTGCAATCGCTTAGAGATTCTGGGTTAGAAACGTATCTTTCTGGCCCGTTCGTCGTGCATCCGACGGAAGTTGAAGAGTTCTTGACGACGGCGACTCTAACGAAGAGGACGGTCTCCGCCACTGTGAACGGCAAGGCGGTTAATGTCACTGAAGAAATTTTCTCGGAAGCGCTCGGTTTGCCGAACAGCGGGCTGGACTTCAAAACAAGCTTGACGGATGCGAAATCTAACGCTGTCTGGCTAGCCATATCGAGTGATGACAAGGATCTGGTGACTCACTCCAGCCGGAAGAACAAAATCAAGCCAGAGTTTAGATGGCTGGTGGATATAATTTCAAAATCGCTTTAGGGTAGAGGAGGAAACTTCGACAACCTGACAAAACTGAAATTGAAGATGTCGATGACAATTGTCCGCGGTGACAAGATTGACTGGGGAACCATTCTGTTCGAACAGTTCTGCGAAATGGTGGTGAAGAAGGATGGTCGGGTTCAGGCATACGCCATGCAGATAGAAAAGATCATACAATTCCTTCAAGTTGAACTCGGTGAAGGTGAACCGCTCCCATCCGGTAATGTTCTAAACTCTGAGCAGATGAGCAAGAAAACTGCTAAAGCGGTCAGGCCGAAAACATCTAGGACCAAGTCCTCAAAAGGAACCAGTTCGTCTGCACCGGCTGGTGAAAGTTCAAAACAAGCCGATCCTAAGGGAAATGCGGTTCAAACCGAAGTCACGCAGAAAAGGGGAAGAAAGAAGAAGTCAGTGAAGAAGAGCACCCAGAAACCGGAAGATTCCGAGAAAATTCTATCCTCGGACCATTCACCCAAGAGTACCGTAGAGGTTTTTCAGCCGATCCCAATCAACACAGTCCATCCCAATCCCGCCGACTCTCCCTCATCAAGGCAAACCAAACCCTCGGGGAGCCAAGAAACTCAATCACAGTCGAAGGAAAATCCAACTACAGAGGTTAGTATTCATTCCGAAAACTCCAAGTCCCCAAACAAAAACCTCGATGAAATAATGGCCGACGTAGGTTTAAGAACCTCAGAGGTCATAATGGACGTAGTCCAAACTATTGTTCACGAAACAGAAGACGATGTGACAAGTCTTCTCAAGCCAACTGATCAGGTCAAAGTAACCGGTCAGAGTGAAATCAAACCGGTCGAAGAAACGGACAACGAAGAAAACATCACCCCTCCGGCTCAGGAGGGAAATACCGAAGAAAGAGAACCATCCGGTTCCGTTGGGGGTAAATCTATTCCAACCGAATCAACTATCCAACCGGCTCAAGACGGGCAAACGAATCCACCGATCACACCTGAAGGTCCATCTCAGGTTAGAAAAGGCAAAGAAGTTCAAGTTGAGGACTCTCCGGTGAGAGGAGAAAGTACATTGCAAACCGGTTCACAAGCTGAAATCGTGTCCGAAGCCGAGGTTCCCATTTCAGCAGAAGAAGATGAGGAAATGTTCCAAAAGTTCATCAACGATATGAACAAGGAAGCTAAAGAGCTGGCCTCACCGTACCACTTATGGGTCAAGCTACGCTGTGAAACGAAGCTATCATACATGATGCCCGATCTTAGCGGTAACGAGTATTGGGAGAAACTCGTAGCCTTGGAAGAAGAAGCTCTCAAAGTAACGGGTACCGACATAATCCAAGCCGCATATGCCAAAACTATTGTGATTCAAGAATACGCCAAGTTGCAGGCAGTAGATGATGAAATGAAAAAGGCAGAAGGGGCAGATCTAACTCCAATAGAATTAAAGATTCTTGAGCGGTTTCATACGGTACGGAATGATCTCACACAGAATGTTGACTGGCTCGAGGCAGAATGGAGAGACGTGTGCAAACATGTCTTACCGCATGCCGATTATTTTCGAAGCAAACCTATTTTTCATACCGTAGAGTCTTCTAAGACAGCAGAAAACCGGAGTAGAGTTCCACCTCAGCCTGAACAGACTTCGGGACTTGAGAAAATGAAGGAGTAGTTGTTGACACAATTATCTCTTGCCTTCACAAGTACATCATTGCTACAGATGAGAAAATCGCAACCGTTCAAACCAATCTGACCGAAACCGTTCGGGCATCTATTCACTCTGAGATTGTCGAAACGGTTCAAACATCAATCAAGTCAATGATCGCAGAATCTGATCAAACCGCAACCGCTCCTCTACTTGACATGATGCAGGCCATGGCAGCTCAGATTGAGGAGTTGTCAAAACTGCAAGCTGATAAGGCTCAAGAGCAGATTCGTGCTGATGCCGAAACAACCAGGAGACTTCAAGACGAAGACGAGGCTAGGGAACGGTTAATAAAGGAAACCGAAGACAAGGACCACGAGTTGGCCAAGCAATGCAATGAGGAAGAAAAGGTCGCTCAAACAGAATCCACACTGGCACAAGCCTCTCACTCTATGAAAACAAGGAACAAGAACAAGCATAAGGAGGTTGTGACCTTGATGAAACAGGTGGAACGAAGCGGCTTAGAAGACTTTCAACCGGAAGGACAATTTGAAGAACCTCTAGATGAAGAAGAAGAGGAAGATGCTACACGACTTAACCGGCGAAAGAAGAAAGCAGTTGAAGCAGCAACCACACTTCCGAGCTCCGGTCCGATAGTTGCCCAATCATCTCGCCCACCCAGACCAGTAAGCGGTGGCTTCGGGTTCAACAAGCGAACTCCCGATATATCAAGTGTATTTACCGGATGGCAAATTGACGAAGAAAGAAGAGAACGGGAATGGAAGGCGAAAGAGGAGGAGGAAAGGAGGCAGAGAGAGAAAGAAAAGGGAGGATCATCCAATCTTTAGCTTACTTTTCTTTTATGAACAATTTACTTATATTATTTATTAGCGTGTTTGTTTCAGAATCAAGTTAATTCTCCTAATATCTCAAAGTAATGATTTCACTAGATACCTTTTGAAAAATCAACTTGTTTTGAAATTTTTCCTTAGAAAAACATCAAAAAGGGAGAAATTATTAAACACATTTTTCAAACCGGCCATACATTACGAGTTTTGAATATTTATTCTAAATAATCAAAAAGGGAGAAATTGATAGAAAAATTAAGTAAGTTAATTTTCAAACCGGCCATACATTACGAGTTTTGAATATTTGTTCTAAATAATGAAAAAGGGAGAAATTGATAGAAAAATTAAGTAAGTTAATTTTCAAACCGGCCAGAAAACTAAACTACTATTAACTCTTATGCGCAGGAACAGATCAACTCGAATAAACCGGTTGGAGACTGCATAAACCGGTTGAAGAACATATCAAAGTAATCCGGCTCCAGATGATCAAGTCATGATCAAGATGAACCGGCCTCAACATTCTCAACAGACCGGCTAGCAAACAAGAGTTACAAAGATGACGCAATATGACGAAATAGACGTGTCTTGGAGAAATAAAAGAAGATAAGATTCGGATCAGAAGCATGCGATAAAGACAATGATGAATTACTGATCCGACTCAAACAGCCGGAAGGTGCATGTCTGACACGTGTCCAATCTGCAAGCCAGTTACGTCATCCACACCTGAGAGGTATATGCATGCATGCCAAGTGTTAGGAAGTTGAAACGTGCAAGCAACCTCTCTGAACCGGCGTGACCCTGAACTGACCAATCCCACGGTGAGAGAAGAAAGTAACCGTTGGGATCATCTTCACTGTAAAAGGAAGATGAAGCGACCTCATTAATAACAGTTCGAAAAACATTAAGAGAGAGAAAGAAATCTCACGCGCGATCTAAAACTATTGTTTCATTTACCGAGAGCTTTATTGTGTTGTGTTATTGTATTACATCAAGAGTGAGTTGGTGTAACCGGTGAGTAGCGAGTTAGGCTCGACCGACAGTGTAATTGTTGTAACTTTGAAAGTTAGTGGAGATCCTTCTCATAATCTGAGAAGAAGGGGTGACGTAGGAGGGTTTGCTCCGAACATCCATAAAAAATCTTGTCTCGTGTCCTTTACTTATTTCTTGCTTATTTGACTCTAAAACCTGAATAAATTAACCAAAACATAATTCTACTCCTTAATCAAAACCGGTCTACTCATATTCCTCAAACTGACTCCTCATAAACCTCGTCCAAGTCGCTTGCGTTGCTTCAGACTGAAACAGACATTTCCTCCCTTGAACCCGGTTCAAGAGTCTGTGATAGTTTGTGTAGTGCTGAGAACGGTTGTAGTCTTTAACCGGACTATCACCAAATTGTGTTGTGTTGTGTAAGCGGCCACCCTTCCAGAAACCGGAAACACCCCGGTCCTCCAAGGGCGTCCCCGATCCTAACATGGCTCCTAATATTTATTTTTGTGGAGCTGGTACTGCGGATGATACTGAGGTTGTTACAGGTGATGATATAGTTTTCTATTTGTTATTATGATAGCATCGATTTACAAAATGTTAAACGTCTTTTGTCGTTTTTATTGTCTGTTTAGATATGGTTAGTTCACAGTTGAAGTTACATCGATTCCATACTGGTCGTAATTCGAGAGTGGTGACTGCTCTTACATTGTTGAAAACTCGTCTTTTCGGGTATTAATATTATCTTGTTATTTGGATGTTTGTTGTTTAGATTAGTTTATAAACTTAGATTTGATGATTCTTTAGTTACCGAGGACATGTCTCTGCTGCTTTGGTTCTTGGTGGAGTTGACATTATTGGTCCACATTTACACTGTGAGTTATATCTACAGAAAAATAATCAACTATATAAGAAAATGTTATTTTTTATGCAATAATTGGTTTGCAGATTTATCCTCATGGATCAACCAATACTCTTCCATTTGCCACGATGGGTTCTGGTTCACTTGCTTCTATGGCAATATTTGAACGAAATATCGTTAAGGTCTTATTGTAAGTAGGATTATATTATCACTTATTAAAAAAACAGTCTTTTGAATTATTTTTCCTGATTATGGCTTTCGGTCCTTAGAAGGAGGAAGGGTCAAGTTGGTAACTTATGCTATTTGCTCTAGTATATTCAATGACTTGGGCAGTTGAAGCAATGTTGATGTTTGTGTGATCACAAAGGTTAGTTCACTTTCTCAGTTTGTTTTAGGAGATAGACAAAGATGACCATTTTGAAGAAACACTTTCTTAATGTCAGTTATTTTAAGTTTAATATTAGACATCTAGAGTTTGTTTAATGTTATGTGAAGGATAATTTTTTGATAGTTTGGTTGATAATGAAGTAAATTATGATTGGCCCTAATGTTTGATTATGTACGGTCTTTGCAGGGACAAACAGAGTATTTAAGAAACGATCTAGCGCCTAATCCTCGTACTTATGTTAGCGAAAAAGGTTATACCTTCTCCAAGAATACTGGTTAGTAAACCTCGTTTATTCTGATTTATTATTCTACATACCTACATCATGTGTTTTAGGAGAAAATGTTTCTTCATGTTTGTAGTGCATTTCTTTGTCATACTCCTTTTTCTTTCTTTGAAAATAAATGATTTTGTTACTTGTGATAAAATATGAAAGTAAAACCAAACCTGACATTAACTATGACTATTTTTTGTTTTAAATTGTTTGGATTCTTTTACTTTTTAATTTATGTTTTATATTTCATTAGCGTGAAGAAATAGAGGTTTTGCTTCTTGAAGTGAAAATGTCGGACTGCAAAGTGAGGTAAAAATCTGCAGTTATCTTAGCATTATAGCATTAATGGTATTGAGTTATTTGGCTAATATGTTTTCACAAGTTCATTAATAGAGCTTGAGAAGAAAGTTGAGGGAATTGTGTTATTAATAGAAGCTGAAGCAATTATACCAACACTCAATGAAGCACTCAAATCGCCAGAGGATCCGGAATGAAAGTGTGACAAAAAATAGTTAAGTTATTTTCAGGAACTATTTATTTGAAGTTTAATGTATTTTATTTAAATAAATTGAACATTAAATGTAAGTTAACTAATTAATGTTTTTTATTTAATTATTAAAGTTATTTTTTATTACCTTTAAAAATTGAAAAGGTGTTTTTCATTAATTATTTAATTTATAATAAAAATTAAATAAAAACATCTTAAAAAATGTAGAATTATAAATAAAAATAAATAAAATTTTAAAAGAATTGTTAAAATAATAGGTTAAAAATAAATTAGACTTTTGGCGACGTTTAATTACTGTTACCAATGCTTAAATAAGCGTCGTTAAAATTCCTTTCTTTTGGCAACGCTTAAATTTTTAATACCGACGCTTAAATAAGCGTTGTTAAAACTTGCGCCCACCCTGCTTTCGGCGACGCAAAAATAGGTGTCGGTAATATTTTTGGCGATGCTTTTAAAGGTTGGTAGAGATCTTTTTAAGCGCCGTCGTTGGTCTTTTTTGTTGTAGTGTCAGAAAATAATAACAAATCAAAAACTCAATCGCATCAACGAAAAAGTAAGAAACGTCGTTCGTCGATTAAAACACGATCGGCACGATCGACACGGTTGGTACAACACAATCGACGACATGATCACCACGGTTGGCACAGCACAATCGATGGCACGATCGATACGAACGGCACGATCAACACGAACGGCACGATCAACACGATCGGCACGAATGATACAATTCGCGAAGTAAGTGACGATACTCTAAATCTCCCAGAATTTTGTTGGTAGCTTTTTTGGATGCTTATTTCCTGATTGTTAGCACCGGTGTGTTCTCTAATCTTTGGTGTTCTTGGAAGATTGCCTTTCGAAACGATTTTATCACTAAATCGTTAAGGTTTTTGAATTGTCATGTTTCTGCATTTACTCTGCTTTATTAATTTGTTCTGCTCTTCAACTATGGGGAAAAAGAAAAGTAATAAACCAAAGGAAGTCAAAGAGTTTGTTATGGAAGGTCTCAGGGAGATTGCTGATGAAGTCATTCAAGAAAAACATGACAAAAGCAAAGGAAAATCAAATGTTGTGAAAAATTCTGAAGACAATAATGCAGGAAAGCAGGGGAAGAAGGTTTTTGAAGAAAATAATGCAGGAAAGTAAGGAAAGAAGGAAGAAGTCTACAACGTTGGCTAAATGAGAGAGCCAATCTGTTTGGCCTCAAAAACCAGATCACCAAGCTTCTAATGCATTCTAAAAAATAAGAGATTATTCTTAATAAGGAGAAAGTTCAACATATAACAATTCAACTCAATATTCATTATCTCCGGGACTAGAATTTGCTGAAGAAGGAAGAATATGAAGAGATAGTAACCTGGTCAGTGTCTATAATGAGGGAGTTGATGAAGGCCTCTAAATCTAAGACCTATACTATCAAGAGCAACTCTATCTGGAAAGTAAATGAGGTATGGAATAAAAATGCAGGAAAGAAAGCTGAAGACTATACCTACAAAGGGAAAATCCTCTTGGGGGATATTACAACAAAAGTGGAGATACTTAATTCTCCTTTTGAATTTAAACTTCCTAATGAATTAGAAGAAAAGTGCATAAAGGAATGGGAAAATATGGTGGTAGGGAATTATATTGGAAAAAACAGAGTATTATTCTCAATCACTAAAGAAGCTTTAATGAAACAGTGGAACGAAAATGGGCTAGAAAAGATCTCTGTAAATGTTCATTATCTCTATTTTCTTGAATTCAAGAATTGATCGAATTTGGATGAAATTGTAGAACATGGGAATACATATATTGGATTCAACTACATGAAATTGGAAAGATGGTCTGAAGATTTGAACATGTTAAGTAAACCTATGGAGACAACACAAATATGGTTCAAGCTTTAAAATATCCCTACACACATGTACAAAGTAGAAGTCATTAGTCATTTTGTAGGGTTATTGGGAAACCATTATACATGGACCCAATAACAGAAAGAGGAGACCATCTATCATTTGCTAAAGTTAGCATAAAGCTGAATTTTCGTAGCACATTGTCGAATAATATGACAGTGGTCGATAGGAAAGGAAAATCTAATGTCATGGGAATCACTTATGAATGGTGACCGGACATGTGTGCACTTTGCAATACTTTTCAACATGTGGGTACAAAATGTGCTAAAGCTATGGAAGATGAGCAAAAGATACTGAAATGACAAGAAGCAAAAAATCAGGAAAAAAGAAACAGAAACAGGGGAGTCTAAAATCAAAGAGAAAAATGTGGAGGAAGAGAAATAAGCAGAAACCAATGAGAACTCTAAAAATGAAGAAAGCAATGAAATTGAAGAAAATATATTAAGGGGATTTCTGTTGAAAAATAGAATAAAGTTAGCAATGAGACATAGAATGAAAAAGATGAAGGAAATTGATTCTCAAGCAAGTCAAGCTGTAATACAGGAAACTAGAGAGGAGAATACTCAGAATAATCAAGCTGGAGTAGATGTTACCAAGGGTATTGCAGAGGATACCATTGGTGAAGATGAGGGAAATAAAGACAAAATCATGAGACTCATCTAGAAATTCAAGTTCAGAACAACAAGGTGAAGAGTCCGAAAATCCTGAAAAATAATTCTTTCTATCAAATCAGAACGGGTTCATATAAAGAAAGAAATAAAAATAAGTATATGCAGTATCCATCAATCTCTTCAGTTCATCCCCCTTTTATTTCAAGAGGAAAGGGAAGAGGAATGACAATGGGAAAAGGAAGACAATTTGTTGATACAACAGGTTGATATGTAAAAAAAAATTCTGATTGGGATAATTAGGATTTGATACAGTGTATAATCTTTGTTAAGTGTCATGCTAGTTCTTCATAATTCAATAAAATTACAAATATAAATGCTAGTTCTTCATAATTCAAAAGAAAAATTAAATAAATAAATAATTTACAAATATAAATTTCTCAATAAAAATAATCCAACTATAATTGCAATTTGTTAAGTGTCACTCCAAAAACGAACTAATTTTTTTTGAGGGGGGAGGAGAAACGGCTTAGCGTCATTTCATTAAAAATTCTCAAAAACGAAAAAAACCATGAGTTTAAGAGATCAATCTAGACAGGCCTAAAATGATTTTGAAGCCGTGACATTCTAAATAAAAGCTAAAAAGCTAAAAACATAAATGAATTATCTAATTACAATGTTTTTTTATTCTAATAATTTCAGTAAACGGTAAATTCCAATTTTGCTCCATAATTGGAATTTTTCTCCACGTTCTCGCGAGGGCGCCACAGTCCGATACTATGTCCTGAATAATTCTTTAACGCTCCTGCGAGTTCTGTCATATACTCTTGCATTCTGTTCATTCCGGATGTTATAAATTACTGCTCCAAAGCCACACTTGAATACATTTGTTGCGAATTTGTTTCCTTTGGCTTTGAGTAGTGTTGCGTCTTTGATTTCTTTTCATTCCTTCTAGAGGTTGATCAGCTTCAGGCTTTTCAAAAATCTGTTCGACATCTCCGATGCTATGATGCAGCTCCCAAACAGGTGATTTATGGTTTCTTCATTTCCGTTGCATAGAAGACAACTCACATCCGGGATGCTCATATACTTGCTGATACGGTCACGGGTGTTGAGTCTTTCCCAGAAAGCGAGCCATAAGATGAACTGATATCGATGAATGATCTTGGTTGACCATACAAGAGGAGCTCATTCTACTTTCTGTGCTTTTTCCTGGGTTACATCCCATATTCTCTTTGAGACCAGTTTCACATTGTCCTTCGCTTTACATTCATGAATTTCGGGTATGTCATAGAATTGAATGTTACTAATATGATCCAATATCCTCTGTGTTTCTGAATTTCTTCTCAAAAGAGAGTCTCATTTCCCGTCTTTGAAGACGAACTAATTTGAGTTATAAACAATGAGTGTTGAAATAGAGTAAGTTGAACGAAACATTGAGCGACATTAAATATTTTTAGATCAGATAATTTTGTTTTCTTTACTGTTAAGAAATGAACTAACACGAACTTAAGAAAAAAATTATCAACATAATTGAAAAATATGAACAACAAAGACTCACCATTAGAAATATTATTCAAAAAAAAAATTCAAACCGAATCAAGCTTCTCCTAGTATTAGAAAAATTGTTGAAAAAGTAAATTTCAATAAAAAAAAATTGACTTTTCAAATTCTGGTTAAAAAGTAAAAAAAAAATGACTTTTCTAGTTCTTCAAAGAGTTAAAAGAGACGAAGTTATTTGATAAATCTTTCCATCTCTTCCCTCTCTTCCCATCTTACATCTTCAATTAAATTAAAATTAAATTAACATAAAAATGAATTTATTTTAATTTAGGTTCACAAAAAGATTATTTAAAATTTAGAATTGAAGGACATAAATAAAAAAGAAATTTCAGTTTGACTTTAAATTTTTAACAATATTTTATGGATTTTATCATATTATTATATCAAACTAGCATGTATCTCGTGCATTTGCACGAGTGATTATATAAAAAACTGTGAAAAAAATATTACGATAAAAATTTTATGGGCGGGTCAACCCAATATCCGACCCAAATATCATTTAATCTCACATACATCCAAATTAACCACAGCTCTCGACCCGGCAATCCGGACACTTTAAAAATTAAGCATCATTATATATATATATAGATTAGTTAGTTACAAAGTTAACTTATATTGTTAAAATGTCACGCGTTTATCAAATTTTGGGTTGAATTTAAAATATAAAGTGTTATTAGCCTAGTTAGTTAAAATGTTGTACTTGTTTTGTTAGGTTGCAAGTTCGAACCATACCTATAGCAATTATAATTTTATTTTTAACCGTTTTAAGTTTATGGGTGGGTCAACCCACCATCCGACCCAAGTATACATTTACTCTCACATATATCCAAATTAACCACAACTTGACCCGGCAATCCGGACACTTTAAAAATTAAGCATCATTATATATATAGATTAGTTAGTTAAAAAGTTGAACTTATATTGTTAAAATGTCACGCGTTTATCAAATTTTGGGTTGATTTTAAAATATAAAGTGTTATTAGCCTAGTTAGTTAAAAGGTTGTACTTGTTTTTGTTAGATTGCAAGTTCGAACCATACCTATAACATTTTTAATTTTATTTTTAACCGTTTTAAGTTTATGGGTGGGTCAACCCACAATCCGACCCAAGTATCCATTTACTCTCACATATATCCAAATTAACCACAGCACTCGACCCGGTAATCCGGACACTTTAAAAATTAAGCATCATTATATATATATATAGATTAGTTAGTTACAAAGTTTAACTTATATTGTTAAAATGTCACGCGTTTATCAAATTTTGGGTTGAATTTAAAATATAAAGTGTTATTAGCCTAGTTGGTTAAAAGGTTGTACTTATTTTTGTTAGTTTGCAAGTTTCAACCATACCTATAGCATTTTTAATTTTATTTTTAACCGTTTTAAGTTTATGGGCGGGTCAACCACAATCCGACCCAAGTATCAATTACTCTCATATATATCCAAATTAAACACAGCTCTCGACCCGGCAATCCGGACACTTTAAAAATTAAGCATTATTATAAATAGATAGATAACATAATAAAATAATATAGTACCATCAAATCAATGAAACCCAAACAAAGAATTAACTAACTAAACAAAGTAATCAATAACATTGAGTGTATTAATATCTACATCATCTAAGTCAAATGTTTTATACATATCGATGGATCACTTGTTTCTTCGTATATAACTTACCAACCATGCATCCTGTAATTAATAAATAAAATATAGTCTTTGATAATCCCCAAAATGGTAATCTGCAAGGGTGTTCAAATTAAGCTCTTGCTTTTATAGAATAAGTAAACATTCGGTCGATATAAAATCATTTGTTAAGTTATTGCGTCATTATCCCATCCCTATAAAACAATGAGATGCAATGTTTAACACATCAATATGTAACTCCAAATTATAACATCATCTACCAATACAATAACAAAATTGCATCAACATATATAGTCATATCCTTATAATCTAGTCTCCTTATCAAACAAATCAATCAAATGGTCGAACTGATCATTCTCAAGAACCTATATCTAAACAACAATCACCGCACCCCATATCCTAGAAGCAGGGTCGGCGGCCCTGAGAAGTCTTGAGATTTTGGGGGCCCTATGTAAATTTAAATTTTAGGGCCTCTAAAATAGTAAAAAAAAAAATTAATTTTAATTAATAAAATAAAATATAAATAATTAATATATTATAATACGAAACTAAAAAGGAAATAAAACAGTTATTTTTATAATATATATTTAATATTAAAGGAGAAAAAAAAGGAAAAAATAATATTAATAATATAATATTATTAAATAAAAATAAATTGGACCCTATAAAAGTGGGGCCCTTATGGAAGTGCATTAATTGCCTTATCCTGTGCCGAACCCTGCCTAGAAGCTAATACAATAATCTTCTTCCATTAAGTAATACAATCATTTTATAGAGTAACAGTTAATTAACATTGATACCTTTACTACATGAACCAAATCTTACATTAATAAACTAGTATGTAATTCTACAATGTTACTTTGTCCTAGTCCCAAATTATCCATATAGTTTTTTTGGAACACTTTATATTAACTCATGATCATTGTAGGTAATCGTGAATCAACATTGTTAACAATTACAAATTAATGAGAACAATTCTGGTTGGAATTTGTTTGGTGTAGTGTCAATCATACCTTACTTTCTCTGGTTATGTTACATCATATATATAGTTTCTGATGTAGAAAAGATATATAAAAAAAATAAAAATGTAAGATTGTATCTTAGAAGAATTAAAGTATTTTTTTTTTCATTTCATTTTTGTGTTGTTCTACTTAAAGGTTCTAACTATTTTTCATGATACATAATCCATTTAAAAAATATGTTCAATTATTGTTGTCAAAAATATATATATAAGACAGCCTTTTTTTTTAACATAAATATTTTTTTTATGGGCAATCAATGACATTCAACTGAAATTACTAATTGTCTATTTAAGAGAAATAAAACTTGTTAATATTTAACATTGAAGGCATATAAAAGTCATAAACGGAACCTTGCTGATTGCAATAGCAAGCTGCAATTTGCATTCTCCAAAAGTCCAACCTCATTAATTCAAAGATTATTTTTCAATATACCGAATTAGAGACCACAATTAGGGTTGATTATCTAATACTACACTTTATTTTTATTTGATACGTACGGAATGTTGATTTGTTAGATTATAAACGTGATCATATATATATATATATATATATATATATATATATATGAAGACTTCTTCAATATCTTCAATGACACTGGCACTTTATTCTTCATACTATGTATATAGTTGTAATGTAATGTTTAACTTAAATATCATTTGCTTATAAGTCTAGTTATCTACCGTTCATTAGTTAATTAAGGAAACGTTCTATAGTTAGAAAAGTAAGAACTACTCATTAAGAACTTATATTAAACAATAATATGATTAGACAATTATATTTCATAATATAGTAATCTTAAGAGTTGAAATTAGGGGTGAACATATCTATCACGAGTTTACTGGATTCATATACCATTTCAAGTACGATGTAAATTATATATTTCGGTAACATAGTTTGAGTTCGGTTGAATTCTCCTTATAAGAAATTTGGGTTGGATTTTAGTAACTTACATGGATTTTAAGTAATTTACAAGAGTGTGTTTTATAAGAATAATTAAGAAAATAAAAGAAATTATTTTGATTCATTTTATATTTATAACTTAATATATTATAAAATTTATAATTTATTCTAAATAATAATTTTAAGTTAATTAAATTACTTTATAATTTATTGAATAATGTAATCATATTAAAATAAACTTAAATCACATTATTTAAATTATAATAAGATTTTAAAAAAATATATAAAAACAAAATAAACTTATTACTTAGATGAAAGGAATTATAATTAAAAAAATTAATGTGATTATTTTAGATTTTATACTTTCTAATTTATAAATTTATTTTAAAATTTTACTTAAAATTTATTTTTCAGGTCAAAAAACATGCTAAATAGATCAAAATGTGTTAATCAGCCAAAAGAAATTGTGTTAAATCGGTCAAAATTATATTAAACGAGCAAAACAAGAAGGTTTTAAACATGTCAAAATGTGTTATATAGGTCCAAATGTGTTTAGCAAATAAAAACGTATCAAACAAGTCAAACAAATAAAAAAAACATATTGGCCGGGTCAAAATTTGTTAAATAATTAAAAAACGGATTAAATAGATACGAAATATTAAACTAGTTATTCACGTGTTAAATATAACAAAATGGGTTAAAATAATAAAAAGAATATTAAACTAATTAAAAAACGTATTAGTGAATTAAAACGGATTAAAAACGTATTAAACGTCTAAAAACGTATCAAATAAAAAAAAGCGTTTAGTTCAAAATATGTTAAACTTTTTAGGGATAAATTGAGCATATTTTTAATAATTCAGACTAAAACTTAACCAAATACAACGGTGATCTCCACGTTCAAGCAAAGGCCAGTATGGACGAAAAGGAATAAAAGTTGCAATGTCAGGAGCGATCAAACTCACAACTAAAAAGTGAAATACACAATAAATTAATAATAACAAATATATATATATATATATATATATATATGACAAGATTTCGGATTCCGATCAAGACTTGATTTATAAAATTTTTTTTTAAGGATTCAATACTTTGTTTTATAAATTAATTTTTGTATAAATTTAAACATTATCTTTATAAGTAACCGTTTGTTTTATAAATAAATTTAGAATCTTTAAATTCTTTCTAATCCTTTTAATTTTTTTAAATGATGAATATATATTTTTACAGTTTAATATTGTTTGACCGTCATAACTAAACATGGAAAAAATTCGGTATAAAGGACATGAAAAATATATATTTCTTATAAAAAAATTTATAAAAAAATTACCAAATAATATTAAAAAGAATGTTATATTGAAAAATTAAATATCAAAGTTTTTTCTTATAAAAATGTGAATTAAAATATATAAAAATGGAGCTCTTTCTCATGTTAGGATATTAATTATGAGGATATAAAGAAGTGATGCCAGCTAGGTAGTATGCTGTATGATGGCAAGAAATGGATGGTTTTATGTAGAGCATTTTCATAAGTTGAGTTATTTCCTTACAATTTCTATGGAGAGAGATTCGTGGGAGTAACATGTCTTAAAAAATACAATTTATTTGATTGAAGTGTTATTCACAATTCATTAGGAGGATGGATAAGATATGGAATTTGTGATGACTTTGTTATTATATTAGCCGAAAAAATGATAAAATGTGAGAAAATAGGAAATGACTTGTTATTACATCAGCTGAAACAATGAGAAAGGAGAGAAGAGAATAAAGCGAAAATTTATTATTTTTTCATCCAATTAGATTGCGACACGTAATTCTCTCTCAAATTTTCTATCCCAACCATTTCTCTTTATTTAATATAATTTTTTTTAAATATTGTACTTAACTTTGTTTTGATTAAATTATTCTCATATTTTTATTTTCAAAAAAAATAATATATATATATATATATATAAGTAAGAGAATTAAAAGATCACTTCGATTATATTTTTGGTCGCATTTTTTATCTGTAAAGTTTGAGAATAAATTTTAATGGACATTTTGATAGTGTTCATAAAGATCATCAAGGTTAATTGCTTCCAATTTCCAAATTCTTAGTTTAAATTATTGTCGTTAAATCATTTAGGGTGTGTTTGATAACCCTGGAATTGACATTGGAATTGAAATTGAAATTAAAGGGTTTAATTCTAATTTTTATGTTTGTTAGACACTTTAATATTAAGAATTGGAATTGGAATTAGAATTCGAATTCGAATGGAATTCAATATATTGTAATTTTATAGTTCTCAATTCCAATCATTTTTAGTCAAAATTGTAATTCCAAATTAATACGTTTTTGACATGTTTAACACGTTTTTCTCACATTAAACACGTTTAACACGTTTAACATGTTTTCATATTTTTGGCACGTTTAACACGTTTTTGGCACATTTAACACGTTTTTAACACATTTAACACATTTTTCACGTCCTTGACATGCTTAACACGTTTTTGACACGTTTAACACAATTTTAACGTTTTTAACACGTTTAACACAATTTTCACGTTTTTAACACATTTAACACGTTTTTGATACGTTTAACACGTTTTTTACATTTTGGCACATTTTGCACATTTTGGCACGTTTTCACATTTGTAGGAAAGTGATTTTTAACTACGGTAAATAAAAGTTATTATTTAAAGGCTTTATGTGTATGGCCTTACACTCTTAGAACAAATTATTAGAATATAATATATTTATAAGATATTCTCAAAATATGATAAATTGTGATAATATCAATATTATATTATCTTATTATATTAGTTTTCTTATCAATTTAATTATGTAAGATATTATCACAATATGATAAATTGATATAATATCAATATTATATTATATTAGTTTTCTTATAAGTTTAATCTAATATTTATATATCAGACATAACCTATGTAACTCAAAAACACGATTCAATATAATCTCCTTTCTCTCTATATTCTAACATGGTATCAGAGCTCTCTCAGTGAGAGGTTTCGTTTTTAGTCTTCTGTTGTCTCCATCAATGGTTATTTTAGCCATTGATGGAGGGATATAAAAATGCTCTATTTATTATTATTATATTTTAATAAAAAAAATTTCTTTAAAAAAATTATGTTGATGAACTTATTTTTCTTCGCCAATCACAATCTTTGAGTTTTATTTTCAGTTGTTGCTTTATCCCAGTAGTCAATGCCCCAATTTTATTGGTCTTAATCCAATTATATGTGCTTATTGACGTTATTTAGTCAACACACTACCATTCTTTTGTTAGGATGAGTTTATTTTCAAGTGTTGTTTTCTATTCCCATGGGACTACCTTCTTTGTTGGTTTTTAATTTTAGACAACACATTGTCATCCCGTTATTGGATGGATCTCGAAACTCACGAGTAATTTTAGAGTTTCTTTTCGGTTGTTGTTTCACTCAACATTCAATGCCCATGGGATTTACTTTCTTTAATGGTTCTCTTTAGTAAACACATTGTCATCATGTAATTTGATGGATTTAAACACTCACGAGTTTTTGAAGCTTGAAGAATACATCATCAATATTTCAACATCTCGATCGTCTTCAACCTCAAGTTGTTCAAGCGTTTTCCATCTTGAGTTTGAGGAGAGGTGTTAGAATATAATATATTTGTAAAATATTATCACAATATGATAAATTGTGTTATTATCAATATTATTATATTAGTTTCCTTATAAGTTTAATTCAATAAAATATTATCACAATATGATAAATTGTGATAATATCAATGTTAGGATTGAGATCGTCAATGGAGATTGGGGTCTCACAGAATTGAATACTTACACACACTTCGTTCGATATTAACTCTATTAGAAGTTAATATCTGGTTTTTATTCTTCACAAGTCGTCACAAACACTTGAATCGAGTTCAAGTGCGGAAATGCTTGTTTCTACTTGAAGCAACACAACGAAATTATAGTAATGTAATAGAGAAGAACACATGACACAGAGGATGTGTATGAATATTCGGAGATAAAGCTCCTATGTCTCCCTTCTTCTCAACCTTGAGAAGGATATTCACTAGAAGATTTGATTGAATAAAACACATGTACACAACTCAGTCAAACAGTCAGGACTTAGTTACTGCCTGATTTTGAACTCCTAGCACACACTCTCTGTTGAACATAAACAAATTCTATCAACTTACAATGCTAACAAACTCATACAGAATAGGTAGTATTGTAATACAACTTTAAAACTCTAAGACTCTTGAAGGCTTATGAAATTTTTTTAGATTTTGAAAGAGTTGATAGCAGAAGGATTGTTCCGAAAGTCGGTTGTTCGAAAAAGATAAGGTAATGTTCAGTTTGTTGGGTTTCTGAAGAAGATTAGCCTCTGTCTTCTATGTAGACAGAGTATCAACAAATATATTTGCTGCTCAACGGACATATTTTGTTGCATAGGACATCAGTCTTGATCTTGATTGGTTGAGGTCCAGAATAGTACTTTAAATGAGATTTACAAAATACAAATTTGCAAATATACCAGATGCGTGCTTTGCAAAATACCAATTTGCAAAAATATCGGACGCGTGCTTTGATATAAAACTGATGTTAGAAAATGCCGACTCCGCTAAAATACTGATTTTGGATAAAACCGGTTACGCTTCACATAATACCGATATGTTAAAATACCGATTCCGCTTCTACATAGTACCGATATGTAAAAATACCGATTATGCTTCATAAAACTGATATGTCAAAATACCAATTCCGCTTATACATAATACTAATTCACTAGAAAACCGACTCCGCTTTTGCAGAGTACCAATGTGCTATAAAACTGATCTTACATAATGTCGATTACGTGTTTATACAAAGAGCCGATATATGGAAATACTGATTCCGCTTTATAAAACCGATATGTCAAAATACCGATTCCGCTTTATAAAACCGATGTCAAAATACCGACTTCTTTTATTGTAGAATGTCGATATTACAGATATCTTTTGTTGTAGAATGTCGATACTCATATTACCAATATCTTTTGTTGTAGAATGTCAATATTCATAATACCGATATCACAAAACTGTTGATTTTGCTTCTTCGTACGATGTCGATTACTTAAGAAGAGTATTGACTTCACTTTAAAATATCGTTCATCTTTCTCTGATTTATCTGCACATGATTAGTTTGTCACAGTTAGGTTCTTATTTAATAGTTAATTAATACTAATACTTAATTAACTATTTTACTTATCAATATCTCTCTTTTTGATTTTTTAAAGTAAATATTCAAAACATGATATTTTTGCAATTGTTGTCTAATTTTCTTAAGTTAATTGGCTAATTTAAACAATATCTCCCTCTTTGATTGTTTAGAATAAATTATCAAAAATTTCTATTTATTTCTTAGCAATTTCTCCCTTTTTGATTGTTTTAACTTAAAACTATCAAAACCAGTTAACTTGATTCAAAAACATTTATAATGTGTAACAATTAACAACCATGTCTAATAACTAAAACAGTGAACACAGTTAGTCAAAAATACAAATAGTTCCACAAAAATATTAAGAAGTTCATAAGTGAAAAACAAAGGAGGAAATGGTATTAGTGGAAAGAAAGGTTTAACGTCTCCCTTTTGATGCCCTCCTTTCCATGTCCTTTCTTAGCCCGGGCATGAAGGTACCACTAGGTTTCCCTCCGGCATTACCTCCACGACCCCTCCCCCTTGATGGAACATGATCTTCATCAACGGCAGAACCATCACCTCGGCGTAGTCTTCGATTGGATCGAGCACTGCGTGAAATGTCAAGTTGAGACCGAGAGTTCACAAGTTGGTTTTTCATTTGGGATAGAGTCATCTGATCTTCCTCAGTCTCAGTTTGTTTAGCAGCCTCAACAGCTGCATTTTCTTCATCCTGAATATGTTGAGCTAGGGCCTCCTATTCTTTTAACTTTTCAGCATCGGCATCATTTTGAGACTTGGCCATTTCTAGTATTTGAGAAGTAAGAACCTCAATAGCCGACTTGTCTTATTTTGGAGATTAAAGTATTTACTGAAGAAAGGTTCGAACTTCTTGAGATCTTTTCACATCTCTTTTCTCAACTTTTCTAATCCTTGGTTGTGAGCGTTAAAAGAGGACGCTTGCAAGGTCTCCATTCGTTCCAGTCCAGATTCAAAAGATTGGAAAATGTCTTGTAGTGGAGCTATGGTTTACAAGACTATCTGTATGACATCCACTTGTCTTGGTGTTCCTTCCTCAGATGTGGATTGATAGGTGCAAATTGGAACAACATTAATATGAATAGGGTGACGAGTTCTAACCTCCATTAACATCTTAGGTTTTGGTGGAGTATCTTGTTGTCTTCCTGATTTCCTTGTCTCATGAGTGCGATTAGAAATTCCTTTAGATTTAGGAGACTTACCTATAGAGGAGTGAGCTGGAGTTGGAAACTTGGGATTTTGAGCTTCGATCTCTTATTCAATGGCCATTTGGTTTGGAGGAGGAACTTCATCACCGGTTGGTTCAGGATTTTCGACTGTAAGACCCTTGTTTGTTGAGGGTGATGGAATCGAGTGGGTTTCATCTTGCCCAACAGTACCTTAAGATGGAGACCCGAGGAGTCCTGAATCTGTTACGTCAGTAGACGTAGGTGTCGTACGTTTATGAATACGCTCCCAATCCTGCTTAGACAAACTGCCGTACTACTCCTTAACACACGGTCCTTGTACTTCATAAACATCGGACTCTTTACGTTCTTATACGTTCGTCTTTTTTTGCATGTATGATTGAGCTTCTTCAACCGGTATCTGCTCAGTTCTTATCGGTTGAAATTCGCCTTGAGGAGGAGGCATGTCTTAAAAGAAGTCCAATGGTTCATTCTCGTCGTCATGGTTTAAGTCGGTTCGATGAGAAGGAATGCACAATTCTTCTGAGTTGGAGCTTTCACCTCCATCCACATATTTAAGGGTAGTGGATATGTACCTCTCCAGTAGACCATTAAGGTGATTAATTACTTCAACATCTGTTTTTGTTGTGTCATAGGTGGGGTTAAAATTCAGTCGGCATGCTTTGATGGAAGGAAATATTGCGCGACCCCTTGCATAAGCTTCCACAAACTCACTTCTTTTGAGGGTTACGACAACAGTCCTGGTTTTTGTGATGGATAAGACTGATTCCTCCAATTCCAAAAGTTTTTCCATTTCTGATCTTCTGCTAAGTTCAGGAACACCTCACTGAAATTCTTTTCCAATCTGAGGTTCGCCCAAGAATTAAAAACATCAATTTTTTTTCATAGCCTCAGCTTCAACCTGTTCAAGAATCGACTGAATGGATGTATGTGCCTCTGGGTGTCATCAAGAGGCGAATTAGGAGGAGGAAGAGTGACACCTTTGTCTGGTTTACCTTTGCTTGGCTCGACAACTTCTGCTTGTTCAGATTTTGGAATGGTTCTCTAATCTCAAGTTGTCTTGTTGTTCTCATTGCAGCAAAAGAAAAGAATGATTCAATCGGATCCCTTCGTACAACATGTTCATTTGAAGGAGGCATCTTAAATAAAATTTCTCGAGGAAATGTTGGAGTGGGAATGAATTCCTTATTCGCGAATGTTGTAGTCGTCTGAACATCAATAGTTGACGAAGTCATTACCGGAGTTGGGATCTCCTTCTGAATGGCTTGATTAAGATCGATTTGATTGGTTGTCGCAATTTCGTGCTGGTCAGTTTTATCAGCTTCGAACTGATCAGTTTCCAAAGGATTAGACCGACTGGTAGAAGCAACTTTTATCTGTTTGGTTTGGACACCTTCAATTTGCCAGTCGGTTTGCACGATATCAATCCGATTAGTTTGAGCAACATCGGACCAGTCGGTTTCAACAGCTGACCGATCAGTTTAAGAATATTATTTAGCCGATCGGTTTAAAAAACATTCGAACGATCAATTTCAGTAATAGGGGGCATTTCGGTAACAGTGGGATCCACAATTTTGGCCGAAATATCAACAACTCCCAATTAAGCCTCTAAAGCCGTAGGCTAATTCAGAATAATACCCTAAATTGCACTTTTCATAGGTAGGAAAGAGACATTGAAAGGAGGAGGAGGGGGAGTATTTACCTCAAACCGAGTTCATTTTCGGGATGATGTGATCTCACCGTTTTCTCCTGATCCGGTTCTAGCAACACTTTTCGTGCTAGTGGTAGACTCTACGTTCGATTTGAGTCTTTTTGAGGACGTGGCACGAGTGGCGGTATTAATGCTCTTTGAGCCACCCACTGATCTTCCTTCTACCGTTTTCGTGCCGCTAGTTTTACCGCCACTTGACTGTTGGCCAGAAGCTTTGGAGTTAGACTCCTTGGCTTTGTTGATTCTGGTGAAGTATCGACCAATAGATGCAGCATTCAAGATCTTGCTAGGGTTTATCGAAGTACATAGACCGGTAGGCACATATAAATACTTCAGAATCCAACCTATCTATACTGCGAAACCGAGGCTTCGTTTGTTATGAGAGGACATCATTTCGCATAAGGTATTGAACAGAACCAGCCACTAGTTAATAAGATAGCCTCTAAAGATGGCACCCATCATATCGAACTTGGATTGAGTGATAGTGTCGAAATTTCTGTCTCTTCCCTGTAGTGCTTTAGCAGCAATATCGCATAGAATACGGTATTGGCACTTGAGATCCCTTTTCTTACCGCTAACGCTTAACGGAACAGTGCTGTCATAAAATATGGATTGTAAGTGGGCTAAGGTTTCAGGAGACATTGCTTCAGTAAATAAGAGTTGACAGGCTGTTTTTCAAAAACCGAAATAGGAGGATACTGAACCGTCACATTTCTGGTGTGTGTTTCGAAAAAATCACTAATAAGGAAAAATGGCGTCATTTTTGAAAGTAGACATATTTCCTAGAAATAGGTATTATTATTTTGACTTATGAGTGTAATATAACGGTTATAAAATTTAAATTTGAAAATTAACTTATAATGACATTTAATGAATGCACCTTATTTTTAATAACCCATAATTTTTATTAATAAATAGTTGAATAACCGATTAAAATATATACTAGCCGGTTCATGATACAAAATGACCGGTTCACATTTTCTTAATCCTAACATGATGAAGAGAAGACATATCCTAAATCTTGTGACTCGGAGACCCTAGGAGCATTTCCTTCTTATCCCTTGGCCTTTCTACCCTAGTGATGTAAGAGTAGATTCTTTCATCCATTATAAGTTGGGAAGGAGTAGGTTTGATTCCTGGTCCAATATAGACATTTATGTCGAAGAAGAGACCACTTAACTAAGACACATAATCGGTCAGCATTCTTTCTGAAGATATCATTTTCTTCAGGTTGTCGAAGATAACTTTCGACAAGTTGATAGGAATGCCTATAGTTATGGCTATCATCATCTCGAAGATCTTCTTGGAGTAGATGTGAGTGAAGTCTTTGGCCAAAATGGATTTGCCAATGATGTCATTACGAATCTGGAAAATAGTTTTTAGGAGAGACTTAACCCCATGGGTTTCGACGTGATTGGATGAATTTCAGAAGAGAGTTCACATTTTGTAAATAATGTCATCTAGAGAAGGAGAGAAATAAGAGAAACCTTATGTTGGATTATCGTAACTTCGTGTAAGATCTTCTTCAGAGAATAAGAATTTTTTCCTTGGACTTTGGACATGATGAATGTATCTTCAATCACCCTAGCATTTTCGAAGAACTCAAATATTATGTCATTATAAATGGCATGAAGGTCCTTAAGAAATGTTCTTAAGCCTGTGTTCTCCAGGGATTTGAACATGGAGGTAATTTCTTCATCTCCGATGGACAGAACAAATTCGAAATCGATAAGAAGAGTTTTACGAACAAAAGCTGGATTCATTTCTTCGATTTCAAAGAAGAAGAAGTCCTTTTCTTGAGAGGAGAGGATATAGATCAATAGAGGATGAGAGCTTAGATTTCTTTGAGGAGATTTTGAAACTCTTCAGATGGATAATTTTTCTTCAATAAAAGCATCATTAAATAAAGAGACATTTATTTAAGATTCATCCTAAATTCCATTGGGCAAGAGAAAGTGATTGTTAGATGTATGTGAAAGTAACCGTTTCAAATATATTAGTCATCCTTTTTGAACGTTGAGAGACACATGTCTTCACGTTCTTTGAGGTAGGACTGTTTGATTTCTAAGAGAGAATATAATCAAACAGATAATTAAAAAATTGGACAGCTGTCCCATTTTGATTTGAAGATAAAACTACCGAAATTTTCCATGTAAATAACCGAAAAGACTGTCTGCAAACTCTATATGTATAGAATCGGTTATTTAACCTTGAAGAAAAACCGCTTCCTCTTGAAAATAGCGAAGATTTTAATCGAGCGGTAATTGTTCAATCTTATAAATAACCAATCAGTTTGATTATTTAGTTAGCTTATGTCGTTCGGTTTTATCTACAATTATTTCCGCAGAGTGATCTGGTCGGTTTCAAAAGGAGAAAACTGTCCGATTTTATCTGTCTGATTAGTATATTTTCCCTCTAAATTTATGCACACATATGTTTTATAAAGTTATGCAACAAGTATGTTTTGAGAAGCAGAGGCTTCTCCCTAAGTCCATTCATGGTGTTATTATTAAAATCAATTTTATCACAAATATTTTTGAGAAGCACCGGCTTCTCCCTCAATGCATGCCTAGTTTGTGTGAAAGTATATGCAATGTGAGTATTTTAAAAAAGAGGGAGCTTCTCCCCAAATGCATGCTTTTTTGCAAGACCCAAAATATTTCTAAAGTAAGAAAACTTAGTCTCTTGGAGTGGCTTGGTAAAGATGTCAGCCACTTGCTGATCGGTTGATACATATTCCAGTCGGATGTGCTTCTGCGCCACATAATCTCAGATGAAATGGTGCCTTATATGAATGTGCTTGGTCCTTTAGTGCAACACCAAATTGTATGTTATGGCAATGGCGTTGGTGTTGCCACAAAAGATTGGGGACACCTCAGCTTGGATACCGAAATCTTTAAGTTGTTGTTGGATCCATAAAAGCCGAGCACAGAAACTTCCAGAAGCAAGATACTTTGTTTCAGCCGTTGATGTTGCAATGGAGGTCTGCTTCTTACTAAACCAAGATTCAAGTCAATCACCAAGGATTTGACATGTCCCGCTGATGTTTTTCTTATCTACCTTACAACCTACATAGTCTGCATCAGAGTAGCTTATCAAGTTAAAACTAGATTCCTTCAGATACCATAGCCTCACATTTTGCGTGCCCTTAAGATATTTCAAAATTCTTTTAGCAGCTACGTAATTAGATTGTTTAGGATTATCCTAGAATCTCCCACAAACACCAACAACGAAAAGGATGTCTGGCCTACTTGCTGTTAAGTAGGAGCAATGATCCGATAATTCTTGGATAGGAAGTTATATCAACACTTTGACCATTTTCATCCTTATCAAGCTTGATTGATGAGCTCATTGGAGTTAAGGCGGTTGAGCAACTCTCCATGCTGAACTTCTTTAACAACTCATTCGTGTATTTTGTTTGATTGATGAAGGTGCCTCCTTCAAGTTGACGAACTTGAAGACCTAAGAAGAAAGTTAGCTCCCCCATCATACTCATTTCAAACTTATCTGTCATCATCTTAGAAAATTTCTCACAAAGATTGGGGTTAGTTGACCCAAATATAATATCATTAACATATATTTGGACAAGTAATATATGAGAATCTTTTTCAAATTTAAACAATGTTTTATCAACAGATCTTATAGTAAAAGCATGATTAAATAGGAACTTAGTAAGTGTATCATACCATACTCTAGGGGCTTATTTAAGACCATAAAGTGCTTTATCCAATCTAAAAACATGACTTATCAATGTGGGATTTTTAAAACCGGGAGACTGCTCGACATACACCTCCTCATTTATTATTCCGTTAAGAAATGCACTCTTAACGTCCATTTGAAAAACTTTGATGTTTTTGAAAGTTACAAATGCTAAAAAGATTCGGATTGCCTCAAGTCTGGCAACAAGAGAAAATGACTCCTCAAAGTCAATGCCTTCCTACTATTTGTATCCTTGGGCCACTATTCTAGCCTTGTTCCTCGTGACCAAACCATCTTTACTTAATTTATTTCGAAAGACTCATCTAGTTCCAATGACAGATTGATTATCTGGTCTTAGAACCAAATTCCATACTTTGTTTCTTTCGAATTGGTTTATTTCTCTTGCATTGCAAGAATACAATCTGGATCTTGAAGTGCTTCATCCACTTTCGTAGGTTCAATCTAAGAGATGAAAGTCAAGTTTTCGAATTCATCTAATGATTGAAGTCTAGTCCTAAGAGGAGTAGAGGATTCACCTATAATTAGCTCAGAAGGATGATTGTTGTTCTATTTGAAGTTTGGTCCCGAAACATTTGCTGACCGACCGGTTATTTGATCAAGATTTGATAAACTAGTGGGTTGATCAAAATCTGACCGACTTTACTAGACTTTCATTAGCCTGTTGAGTTGCGGTCTGATCTTGTTGAATTTTAACATTCTCAACCATCTAGTCAGAAACAATGCTTTGAATGACTATATCTTCATCTTCGCTATCAGATTGGAGGTTGACGTCCTCCATTCTGTTAGACAAATCAATGGATGTTGAAGTGTTACTTTCGACAGATTCATCAAACACAACATGGGATGATTCTTCAACAATTAGAGTTTTATTATTATATACTCTATATGTTTTACTGACTTCAGAATATCCTAACATAATACCAACATCAGATTTGGCATTAAAATCGTCAAATGATTTTTGTCATTATTATGAATATAACACTTATAGTCAAAGATTCTAAAATACTGGATATTGAGGACTTTGCCATGGTAAATTTAATAAGACGTTTTGTTAAAAAAAATTATTAATTATTGACCGATTTTAAGTATAAATGTTGTGTTGATAGCCTTTGCTTAGAGCTTTTGAGCCACTCCAGAGTCAGCTATCATAGATCTGACCGCTTTCTTAAGGGTTTTGTTTCTCCTTTCAGCTAAGCCATTTTGCTGAGGGGTTCTAGCACTAGACAACTCGTGTCTAATACCAGATTCCTCAAGATAGCATGAAAGAGTCCTATTAATAAGCTTAGTACCCCTATCACTTCAAATTCTATCAACATTTACCGATTTCTCATTTTGTACTCTTTTAATCATTTTAATCAAGTTAGAAGTTGTTTGATCTTTAGAATCTAAGAAAATAAACCAAGTGAACCTAGAGTAGTCATCAATAATTACCAAAGTATATTCCATGCCTCCTAAACTAGTTACTTTAACTGGGCCGAAAAGGTACATTTATAGAAATTCTAAACATCTTTCAAATTGAATATTTCTTTTACTTTTAAAAGTTGACTTGATCTGTTTACCCATCTGACAAGTAGAGCATACTTTACCGTTAGAAAACTTCAAATTTGACATACTTACGACTAGCTCTTTAGTGCATATAGAGTTAATTGTCTTGAAGTTTAAGTGATTTAGTCTTTTATGCCAAAGCCGGTTTTAATCATTCTTAGCTATCATGCAAATGATATTAGGTGATTTATTTTTCCAGTTAACTTTATAAACATTACCTATCATGTGTCCTGTTAGTAGGGTACTTCCCTGTTGATCCTTAACTAAGCATGTTTGCTTATGAAATTCAACAGTATATCCTATATCACACATTTGGTTTATACTAAGCATGTTATAACATAAGTTTTCAACAAATAACACGTTGTTTATAGTTATATTATCATGGACAATCACACCCTTGCCCATAGTCTTACCCTTGGAGTTGTCACCGAATGTGATTCTTAATCCAGATTCCTTCACAATGTTGGTAAGAAGTTTTCTATAACCGGTCATATGCCTTGAACATCCACTATCCAAGTACCATTCTAAATCCTCCAGGTAACTGACCCTTTTATCCTTTTTGACCGCTTATCATGTTCATTTCTAGTCGATCGGCTGGCTTTCCTTCTCTCAGGACTAAGACATCGTGACTTATCGGTTGGCTCCACATATTTTATTTCCCTTTAGTTGTTGACTCAGTACCCTTGACAAAAATTATGAATGGAAGTTTGCCTTTTTTAGGTTTCAACTCTTTGCATGACTTGTCTGGGTTGATGCTGTCGTATCCTAGTCCAAATTTGTATTTGGTTGGCCTCTGATAACTCTACATCTGGTTGACTGCACCCCAGACTTAGTCCATTCACAAATCACGTAGTTAGTTCTCTCGTTTTCCTTTGTCAATAGCTGAACTGTCTCCTTGAGCTTTTCGTTCTTAGAGGATAGTTCACTCGTTTCATTGATTGTGTTATCTGGTTGAGTTGAAACGAGGACGGATAGTTTCTTGTACTCAATGACTATGTCATTGAGTGTAGTAACTAAATCATCTCGAGTGAACTCTTCAGAGGGAAAATCAAATACCTCTTCATCGTTGGCCATGAAACACCTGACTTATTCATCATCACTATCCGAGTCACTTTGAGCTCAGTTGCTTTTGCTCTCCTCTACCACCATTGCTTTTTTTATCTTTATTATGGTTTGATGATTTATTTTCCTTCCTTGGTTTCTGGTCAGCTGGTTTCTTGTCATCTCTTATTGGCTTCATACATTATAATCTGTAATGACCTAAAGTATCACAATTAAACAACGAATGTTAGCCTTGTAATCATAAGATTGGTTGTTGTTGTTGTGGTAAGATGAGTTGGATTGATTTTTTTTCATGAATCTGCCAAACTTCTTCACGAGTAAGGCCATTGCATCTTCGTTGAACTGCTCAGCTGACTTGTTAGACTCAGGAACTGCTGGTTCCACAGATGTTACTAATGCCCTGGTTACGTTTGAGGATGATGGCTCATCTTCATTCCTTGTATTCATCTCGAACTCATATGCTTTCAAGTCGTCGAACAAGTCATGCAAGGACATTTTGTGGAGATTTCTAGACTCCCTCATCACGGTTGTCTTGACCTCCCAGGCACTAGGAAGTGCCCTCAATGCTTTGACTATGATCTCTTTGTTCCCATAGTCTTTTCCCAAGATGGCAAGCTCATTCACAATACTAGTTAAACATTCGTCAAATTCATTCATCGTTTCTCTAGGGCGCATCTTGATATTGTCGAACTTCTGAGTGGCCACCATAATTTTGTTCTCTTTGGTTTGTTCATTGCCTTCATTTTGTTGGATAATCTTCTCCCATACTTCCTTGGAGTGGTACATGTTCTGAGTTTTGCAAAAGTATTCTTGTCCATAGTACCGTATATAGCATTTCTGGCCAGGTTGTCTAGGTTGTTCTTCTTTATATCATTATTGGTCCAATCGAATCTTTCCTTCTCAATCTTGATTGGGTCGTCAGTAAAAACATACCACATGTCATCATCCAGCGAATCCAGATACACGTTCATACGTAGCTTCCAGTCAATAAAATCTTCACTTTTGAACATAGGAGGCTTGGTGAAAGAAGTCATGATGATAGTCGAGTTCTTGAGAATAGAAACAAGCTGCTCTGATACCACTTATTAGGACCAGGATCGACAATGGAGACTGGGGTACCACAAAGTTGAACACTTACACACACTTTGTTCGATATTAACTCTGTTAGAAGTTAATATCTGGTTTCTATTCTTCACAAGTCGTACAAAACTCTTGAACCGAGTTCAAGTGCAGAAATGCTTGTTTTGACTTGAAGGAACACAACGAAATTATAGTAATGCAATAGAGAAGAACACATGAAATAGATGATGTTTATGGATGTTCGGAGATAAAGCTCCTACGTCACCCCTTCTTCTCAACCTTGAGAACACTTGTACACAACCCAGTCGAACAACTATGACTTAGTTATTGCATGCTTTCAAACTCCTAGCACACACTCTCTGTTGAACAGAAACATATTATGTCAACTTACAATGATAACAAACTTACACATAATAGGTAGTACTGTAATACAAGTTTAGAACTTTAACACTCTTGAAGGTTTATTAATTTTTTTGAGATCTTGAATGAGTTGATCGTAGAAGGATTGTTCTGAAAGGTGGTTGTTCGAAAAAGATAAGGTAATGTTCGGTTTGTTGGGTTTCTAAAGAAGATTGGCCTCTGTCTTCTTAAGTAGGCAGAGTATCAATGGATATATTTGCTGCTCAATGGACATATTTTTCTTCATAGGACATCAGTCTTGATCTTGATTGGTTGAGGTCCAAAATAGTAATTTAAATAAGATACACTTTAATTTTGTCTGTTCTTGGATGATAATAAGCCAAATTGTCATTAATTTGGTTATGATTTACGAGGAGCGTAAATCTCAAAGGTTTTGACTTGTTTTGATTCTTTTATCATATCTCTGCTGCTGCCAAAAAGGTCTTCATTAGTCTTTGCACCAAAATGGAAACAAATTGTTGAGTTCAATAAAGTTAATATCTACAAGTACCAGGAATTGTTTATATAGTTCTGAGGCTGATAGGTTGCGAGAGGCAAAAAGCGTATCAAAAACGCTTCTAAGTAACTGCCGATTTTATTGAAAATTGATTTCAATAAAATACAAGGAATTCTTCTTATATAACTGAAGTTATATAATACCGGAAAATAAAAGTCGGATGCATGCTTTTCAAAGTACCGATTTGCAAATATATCGGACGCGTGATTTGATATAAAGCATGTGTTAGAAAATGTTGACTCTGCTAAAATACCGATTTGGGATAAAACTGGTTACGCTTCACATAATACTGATATGTTAAAATACCGATTCCACTTCTGCATAGTATTGATATGTCAAAATACCGATTCCGCTTCATAAAACCGATATGTCAAAATACTGATTTCGCTTCTGCATAATACCGATTTTCTAGAAAGCCGACTCTGCTTTTGTAGAGTACCGATATGCTATAAAATTGAAATTATATAATGCCGGTTACTTTTTTATACAAAGAGCCGATATGTAGAAATATCGATTCCGCTTTATAAAACCAATATGTCAAAATACTGATTCCGCTTCATAAACCGATAAATCAAAATACTGATTTCTTTTGTTGTAGAATGTCGATATTCATAATACCGATATCTTTTGTTGTAGAATGTGGATATTCATAATACCGATATCTTTTGTTGTAGAATGTCGATATTCATAATACCGATATCACAGACTGCTGATTTTGCTTCATCGTAAGATGTAGATTACTTAAGAAGAGTATTGAATTCACTTTAAAATACTAGTCATCTTTCTCTGGTTTATCTGCACATGATTAGTTTGACACAGTTAGGTATTTAATAGTTAATTAATACTAATACTTAATTAACTATTTTACTGAATAATTTCTCCCTTTTTGATTATTTAAAGTAAATATTCAATACATGATACTTTTGCAATTGTTGACTAATTTTCTTAAGTTAATTGACTAATTGTAATAATTTACCCCTCTTTGATTGTTTAGAATAAATTATCAAAGTTTGCTATCTATTTTTTAGCAATCAATATTATTTTATATTAGTTTCTTTATAAGTTTAATCTAATGTCTATATATTAGACATAACCTATGTAACTTAAAAACACGTTTCAATATCATTCAATACAAACTCTTTTCTCTCTATATTCTAACACAAATGGTTGCTAATTAGTACTTAAATTTTATGAAAAATTTAAATATGTTTTTTATTATTCCACAATATTGGGAAGATTACAACTATTGGATACAAAACTCAAAAATCTATTACAAACCAAGATTATATTTACTAGATGGTACATGAATATTAAAAAATATATAATAATTGTTAAAGTAAAATGACAAATCATGATATGATGAAATAAAATTATAAGCAAACAAGTCACAAATTTAAAAATAAAGAAAGAATACAAACTCGTTATCCAACAAATTATGGAGTTTATAAATACTTCAAGATATTAATTATTATAAATTAATATTTTTAAATTAAACGACAACAATTTTATCACAAGAAAAAACATAAAATGGTGGCAAGACAAAAAGAAACAACTAGATTTAGGACAAGTGAGTTCAAACCGATATTAAAGAGGGCTCTCTTTTGTCACGGTCTTTCTTGACTCTTTTGCGACCAAAATTCACTCCACGGAGTTGATGTTTTTTGAAATTTGAATTTAGTTTCTCATTCTTCTCTTTTTATCGTTTCTTGTAGAATTATACCGTATCCTCATTTGTGTTAGTGTATTTACCAAGTTTCTTGAAAACGCTCTTAATGGAAGAAGAGGGGTGTCATATTTAGTTTTCTTTATTTTCAAATTTTTTTATATAAAAAATGGGTCCTTGTTTTGAATTTTTCCATCAATGTTTCATTTTTTTTTGTAATTGAACATTTACTTGTTTGTACTGCAGTTATATTGGGCTAATAACTAACTTTTAATCTCGTACTTTCTTTCAACTACATTTGTTCTTATTATAAACTAATATTAACTTAAAAACAAAATAGTAGGATCACAATATATTTGAAACTGTAGTACAATATTTACGGTTTATACATATTGTTTTCTCAAATACGAAACAATACATTAATATAATCTTCCAAGTCACATGACAATCATTTTGACTTTATATCACCAATTAAAAGAATAAAATAATACCTATTCTCCAATTCCCCGCCTATAAATATTCTTAAGCTACATATATGTCTAAGCCTACAAACACAAATCTTAATCTCAATCAAATTTTCATCTAATATAAGATGTCCTCTATTTTCCTTCATTGGATCTACATTGCTCTCTTTGTTTCAACACTTATTGTTGTTACTGTCAGTCGGCCAAGTTGTGATAAAACACTTTATGTCAATAAATCCGGTCAGGGTCGTAATTTCTCGACCATCCAATCAGCCATCGACTCTATCCCGTTGAAGAATAGCCATTGGATTTGTATTTCCATCAATGCGGGTGTTTACAAGTAATATTAATTATAACATCATTTTCATATAAATAAATTTTAAATATTTCTTATGTTTTTTATTGTTTATAAGAATTCATAATATGTTCAAACTAGGTTTATAGAGACATATCAAATGAATGCTTATATATAATTGAGTTATTTCCAATAACATTTTAGGAATTTGAAATTATAAAATGATAATATGATTAATAAAACAACATAGTAATAATAATTTTAATTAATGTTGAGTTTTAATGGTAATGAAATGTGGGTCAAACAAATTAATGTATTTTAATAGTACTTCATTAATACAGACATTTCATCAAATTCACTCCATCTCTTGTATTTTATTTTTAATTATCTATCTTATTATAGATATATATTATTACTTATTTAATTATAATAATCCAGAGAACAGGTTAAAATTCCAGCTGAAAAGCCATTTATATATCTAAAAGGAGATGAAAATAAAACAACCATCATAGTTTGGGGCAACTTCGGTGATGTTCATACAAGTGCAACTTTTATCTCTCTAGCAGATAATATTGTGGTCAAAAGAATAACATTTCAGGTATTAAATATATAAAGATATGGCATAAACTCATTTAATATTTCTCACTTCAATATACATATTCTGCTTATAACATATAGCTATATATTTCAACATTAAAATTTAATAATATTTTCCACTAAAAGTTACATTTGAATGACACATTTTACTTTTTTTTTATTTTTTTTGTAGAACTCGTACAATTATCCACCAAATAATGTGAGAGTGACACAGGCACTCGCAGCTCTAATTGCGGGTGATAAATCATCATTCTACAACTGTAACTTCTTAGGATTTCAAGATACTTTATTGGACGCCAAAGGAAGACATTACTTCAAGTCCTGCTTCATCGCCGGAGGAGTCGATTTTATTTTTGGGGCTGGTCAATCCATTTACGAGGTAAATATTTTTCGATTCCTTGAAAGTATAATTATATGCAGGACTAAATGTATCGTTTATAGTATGTACAAACTATATGAATAATGTCTTACACTATTTTTTGAAAAGGTTAAATAAATTAATTAATCAAGTAAACATGAAGATTGCAAAACTTTTAAAGTGATTTTTGAAATGTAAGTTTCTTCAAATTACAAGCTTATACTATTGCAGAGACATTTAATAGAGAGGTAAAATTGTATGAGAAACAAGTTTTCATTTTACAAGTTTCAACTATTTAATTGATCACACCATGACTATGAAATAAAGGTTGGAAAAAAGCTCTCAAATAATGACACATTATGAATATATAATACAAGAATTCTTAGTTAATTTATAATTTATTATAACGATGAAATAAACTTATCCAATTTATGGGTGTAAAAATATTTATATTACTCCAACAAATTCAAAAAGAGATGCACTTTAATATCAAGTTTTTGTAAGAATTGAAATTAAATTAGAAATTGAAGTGGATTTTTGAATATATTGAAATTAATTTGAAATTGAAGTGTCTTTTGAACATTGTTTTAGTCGTAATTCATAGTAAATTTATTGGACAATATAATTATACAATATCATTTTGTATTCATTCAACTTGTGACTCAGAAGTCTTTTTTTTTTAATTTTGATTTAAAAATGAATTTTTTTTATTTATCCATAATAAAAAAGAATAATAGAAAGTGACAGACGTCAAACAGCACACTAAGTTAGGATTTGAACTTTATGGAAAATAAGAAAGTGAGTTATAAGTTGATTATGAAATATTATATATATATATATATATATATATATATATATATATATATATATATATATATATTATGTTTATTATAATTTATATAAAATTATTTATATTAATAAAAATAAAAGCAAAGTAATTTCACATTTTATATAATAGACAAGTGACCATGTATATTATACAACCAAATTTATATTTTTAATTATTTAAAATATAATAGTTAAAATACTTACTCATACTAATTGAAGTGAATAAGTTTGAAATGACAAATTTAACGTTTCAAATTTAAATTTCTCCAAAATTTTAATGGAAGGAGTCAGACTAAGTTATGTGAGGGAAGAGACACTAAACTAAAAGAAAATTAATTAAAACACTTACATAATAATTTATAAAATAAATGATATATAATAAATAATCAAAATAAAAGTTCAATGAATAAAAATAACAATGGAAATAAAGTAAAAAACCATAAAAAAATAAAAATACAATTTCACATATGATCACTTAATTAATTGAACCAAAATATATTTCTTTATATTTTGTTTTTCACAAAATTCAAGTTTTTTCTCTAATGGAGAAATTTATGACATTAAAAATTGAGAGACTGAATGTTTAATGAAAAGTTTTAACAGTTTTTGAAAGAAAAAAAAATTCATACAATTACTATTTTAAACTGAAAAACAATAATATATACCATTTATATTTCATGTATATCACTATCATTTAAGGTTAAGTATAATCGATTGTACTTTCAATTGTGGATCCATAAATTTAGGAAAGACTAGGGCATTATCCATTAATTTCTGATTTCTTCCAAATTTTCTTTTACCTATTTATTTGGTTTGTTTGATTACTTGTTTGCTTTGAATGATTACATGTGATGTGGTTTTTGATACCTGTAACATTGTTTTTTTCTTATTCTATATTGATTTGAAGAGTTCCTCTCACATTATTTAAGAATCAAACTTTTCATAATATTTTTTTACAGGGTTACAATCATTATTAGAATATTACAAAAATCTGATTATCATGGTGAAACATTTTAGTTGACAAAAGAATTGTAATATGTTAATCATAAATGTAATCAAGAACATCAAAAGAAAGAAAACTAAAACAAATCTCAATTCTCCAAAAAGAAATTATTGGAAATGTTGAAATCAACTTGCACTCCTAATTGTTGTAAAGTTTTCTATGAACTTACTTCAACCTTATACATTTCTAGTTTGTCACTATAAATTTAGTGATTCTAAAAT
Source organism: Impatiens glandulifera (assembly GCF_907164915.1). Taxonomy (NCBI): domain Eukaryota; kingdom Viridiplantae; phylum Streptophyta; class Magnoliopsida; order Ericales; family Balsaminaceae; genus Impatiens; species Impatiens glandulifera. The sequence continues at coordinate 40,786,616 of NC_061864.1, forward strand.
TACTTTTAATTTTTTTTTATTCTACTTGTAACAATTTCATTTTTAGTTCCATATAAAGTTAATGTCAAATTCTGCCTTTGCCAAGTTTACTTTTCTCATTTATATATTTAACCATGGCTAAAAAAAATTCATATGTGCGAAATTGGAGTCTAAAAAATTGGGAGTTCACTAAAACAAATGAAATCGCATTAGTATGAAAACTACCGTGGGTTTACATGTGTTGTGAGACGAGTATTGAAATTTAAAATATAATAACTAAATATATACATCATAAAAATGTATTTTAATTTGTTTGTGATATTTAACTTTAGGGATGTACAATATCAGTAATCGAAGGAGTAATAGACAACCGACTAGCCGGATTTATTACCGCTCAAGGAAGGACAAGCCCCAATGACACAAATGGGTTTGTGTTCAAAAGATGCAAGATAACGGGAGCAAGAGAAGCCTATTTAGGAAGAGCTTGGGGAGCATATGCTCGAGTCATTTACTTCAAGTCTGTCTACGAAGCCACCATTGTTCCTCAAGGATGGGATTCTTTTAGTTCCACAGGCAAAGAGTAAGATATGTGATTATGATTTTTGCATTTAATTGTAATTAGATTTTCTACATGATTATAGATGAGATAACATTTTAAAACAAAACTTAATTAGATATAGATTCATAATTAATTTGTTAATGTTTTCTAATCTCAAACTTAAAAAGTGTTTTTTTCAAATGAGTTTCGTATATAATGTTTAATTTCAAATTATTTGATAATTATGAAAATGACATAAAACAGGAATAGAATAACATTCGTGGAAGAAGGTTGTTATGGCAAGGGATTTAATACTACTAGCCGAGTCAAATGGGAGAAAAAACTTAGCCCGAAAGAATTGAAGTATTTCACTAGTATTACTTACATTGACAATGAAGGCTGGCTTAATAAGCAACCTAATTAATAAATCAACATGTTGGCTTTAACACATGTTTATGTTTCTTTTTATTTCTCTTCCTTAATTTGGTGTACTAAATAATGCTCTATTTATCATTTATACTGTCTAATATCTATGAAAATAAGAATGATGATGTGCATGTTAATTGTTCTAATGTTAAGTATCTTTCTTATATTGTTTTTATTTTTATTTTACTCATGATAATTTACCAAATATTGACTCTATTTGTAATCATTCATGCATCACATTTTTCATATAGATGTGGATTCAAATAAAATTATGTTTTAAAGTGAACAAATCGACACAAATTCAAAATTTTAATTTCTAGAACTATATGCCCTCAACACCTCAACTTTAATCTCAACATAAATTTGTGGGTAATTTAACGGTACACTAGTGAAAATTGGGCCACACTTCAAGTATAAAATTAATTTTAGTTAAGTTCAAAACACTTAATAGAAAAGAACCAAAGTCCAGCGCCATTTGTTTCCCTAGACAACACTAGGCCCATTAAGGAACCCTAGGCAGATGGAGTATGTCTTATTAGGGATTCCAAAGCATGATTTTGTGTGCTTTCATGTAAAATTCCATCGATTGCAATTTTGTTCTCGGATAATTCCAACTCCAAAGCTCAATTCACTTGAACAATGATGTGCTGCAAAACCAAAAGTCAAACAGTAATCAGTCTAAAATTTTGATAAAATGTTAAAAATAAATAAAATATATATTTTTTAATTAAAAAAAACTAGTAGGATACCTAAAACCATGGTTTCCCGCTTAAATTTAAAGTTTTTAGATGAAATTGAGTTTGTGACATTTTGATATCTTAATCCGACTCTTACAATTGGGCTAACTTGGTGGGGTTAAAAATTGCACAGCGGGTTAAACACACATAACTCGCAAACACATTTAACCATTTAATCATGTACGGAATTTGTCGTCATGACAGGCTCGAACCCAAAATCTTAAAGAAACTGATAATATTCAACTTTTGTTGTTACTAAATTAGAAGAAAAATATCATAAAGTAGAAGAGAAATATCATAAATAAACAAACTTAAATGCCAAAATTATAGATGGTAAAATAAGAGAAGAGACATGAAAATTCAGTCAAACCTACCAAGATCAAGTGTCAGAGAGTGAAACCATAATTCATCAATTAGGATTTGTTTGATGTTTGTTTATTAAGATAAAATTTATTTTTTATTTCAAAATTTAAACGTTATATCAATAATTTGATTAATAATTTTATTTATTTAAAAATCAAAATTATTATCTAATTTTATTATATTTCTAAATCATCATTCTTTCATCTATGCCATATCTTCTAAACTTTAAGAATAAATTACTTTTTAAATTTTAAAAACTGATTTTTTCCTAATTTTTATCAAATAAAAATTTTAGAAGAAAACCAGGTAAAATCCAAACAATTCTTTCCTCAAACAATCCCTTAGAGCTTATTAGATGAATATGAGTTAAATTTTATCTTTTATATATATTTTTTTTCAAAATAACCCTTATTTGATCAAATAATGAAACTATATTTCTAAAATTAATGAATCATGTTGTCAAATTCAATCTACAAATTTCCCAATTTTTTAAATTTATTCCATATATACCCTCCCCTATATATATATATTATATTAAAATCAATTTTAAAATATAATAAAATAAATATTACAAAACTATACTTAAATTAATATTAACTTTTATTAAAATAAATTAATTTCATAATTTAATTTATATTAAAATAAAATTTTAAATTATATATATATATATTAATATTAAATTTCATTAATAAACACAATCTTATTTATCAAAAATAATTTGAATAATTTTTTTTATAAATATTTAATTTAGATGAGGTATATTTATAAATTAATTAATATTTTTTATTTAAATATATTAACTTATTTTATAGTATATTTATTTAATTATTTGAATTATTTAAAATTTAAATATTATATTAATGTGTGTTTTAATTTTTATTTAAGATAATTACAGAATTTAATTTGTATTAAAAAAAAATTAAAATATAAATAAATATTATACATATAGATATATTCATATTTTTCGTGTCTCCTCAAAACATTTATATATATATATATATATATATATATATATATATATATATATATATATATATATATATATATATATATATATATATATATATATATATATATATATATATATATATATATATATATATATATATATATATATATAAATAAAAGTGATAGAGAGAGAATTTGATGAGAGAATTTGGTGAAGGATTGCCTTGGTTGTAAAAATATAAAAGTGAGAGGAAAGAGAGAAAAAAAAAGAGAAATTATTTGATTTTTTCAGCGAATAAGATTATGACAAGTTCCCTCACCAAATTCTCTCACCTAATCATTTCTCATATATATATATATATATTAAAGTGATTTTTTATTAATATAAATTAAAATATTTAAATGGAGAGTAATTTTAGTATTTATATGAATAAAATTATTAATTTAATATGTAATGTGATATTTAAGTTTTTAGATAAAAATATGATAAAATTAGTAACTCATTTCTCAAACAAACCTTTATATTTGAATATTAGGTTAGATTGATTCAACTTATTTGTATTATTTAATAACATTTAATTTGTTAAAAAATAAAAATACAAATTCTATATAATTCAATTCATTCTCTTAAACTGTAACAATTTATTCACAATCATAACGTATTCACTCTAATCAAATTATCACTCACAAATGTGATTGTATCATCTTTTCATAAAATTTAGGTTTTATTTGGATTTCGATTATTTAAATAGCTCATCTAAATTATTTAAATAATTGTGTTTGATATATATAGTTAAAAAATTAAATTAATGATAAAAATACTTTAAAATATATTAATATTTAATAAAATATAATATTTGATTAGTCAATTAAATATAACTATTTTAATATTTTAAAATTTTTAATTATGTAAATAATCAATTGTTAAGAAGAACTAATGGGAATGATATAAGAAAAATATAAACTATCCATATTAAGGACCCACCCACACTCACATCAACTGATGGTCCTCACCATCTAACTTTATTATACCAATATAAAGTGGATCCCTCCTTTCTCGTCGCTCCAAAATTAATGGACCCTATACCATGTGACAGCACAGTGGAGTTTTGCCTTCTTCTTCTTATAATTATAGGTTTTTTATAATTACAAATCTATTGATAAATTAGTATAATTAAATTATTATATATATATATATATATTCAATTTTTAGTATATATAGTAAATATATTATATTTTTTAAAAAAATTTAAGAATAGTAAACTTTATAATTATATTATTAATTAATTTAAAAAAAAAAATTGATATTCAAATAAATAGAAACACTGGTGACATAATTTGGGTGAAATAAATTTTCAAACAAACTCATATGATCCAGACACCGTGGTACTTATCGATATATAAGGTTGTTGGGTCAAATTATTTTGAATAAAATAATTAAGAGAATAAACATATTCTATGCCAACTGTATTTTGATGATATCTGATTAAAACTTAATTATGCTTAAAACTTAGTTAAGAATGAAGCTACTTTGTCTATTTGTTTCTATGCAGGTTCATCAGACTTTGCTAACTTAGACGTAGTCTAAGTAGGCTAATTAGACGTGTTGCGTAGTTAGACGTTGAGATCTAAATCCATTAGACGTGGTAGTCTAATGGGTAACGTAGTTAGACGTTGGCGTTTAACTCCTTCAGACAAGTCTGAAGTGATACATAGTTAGACGATGCAATCTAACAAATACGTAGTTAGACGTTGCAGTCTAACAAATACGTAGTTAGACGTTGAAGTCTAACTCCATTAAACGTGATAGTCTAATGGGTAACGTAATTAGACGTTGGCGTCTAACTCCTTCATACAAGTCTGAAGTGATGCATAGTTAGACGTTGTAGTCTAACAAATACGTAGTTAGACGTTGAGGTCTAACTCCATTAGATGTGATAGTCTAATGGGTAACGTAGTTAGACGGTGGCGTCTAACTCCTTCAGACAAGTCTGAAGTGACACGTAGTTAGACATTGCAGTCTAACAGATACGTAGTTAGACGTCGATGTCTAACTCCATTAGACGTGGTAGTCTAATGGAAAACGTAGTTAGACGTTGGCGTCTAACTCCTTCAGACAAGTCTGAAGGGATACGTAGTTAGACATTGCAGTCTAACAGATACATAGTTGGACTTTGAGGTCTAACTCCATTAGACGTGGTAGTCTAATGGGAAACATAGTTAGACGTTGACGTCTAACTCCTTCAGACAAGTCTGAAATGATGGGTAGTTAGACGTTGCAGTCTAACTCCATTAGACATGTCGGTCTAATGGAACACATAATTAGACGTCGACGTCTAACTCCATCAGGCTAGGAAGTCTAATGGAGCATGTGTAATACCTCACTTCAACAGTCGTTTGAAATTAGCATACGTCTACCCACGATCAACTAAATGTCTATTACTTTACTCCACTCAGCCTTGTGCAGTCTGACAAACCAGCTAATTGTATCCAATGAATGAACGCCACGTACGTAAATGTACTTCCAATGATTTGTCTAGTATAAGACAATATCATAGAGGATATTCGGCACACTACCAGTTCGGTATGGTCACGATCCATTTGCTTAGAGTCTGTTGTACTCTTGTCCTATGGGCGGCCTTCCAACAGACGCTTGCCACATGTCCATAAAGAAGATTTGACCGTTGGTGTCCTTCTACTACAAATAGATGCTCAAGGACAATGGACGAATGACTGCATCATTTCATCAGCTGTATTCACAAGCTTACTCTTGCCTTACTGATTTCTTACATCATTCAAGTTCAAGAGAGAAAGAATCAAAATACTATCTAGCTGTGAGAATATTGATAATAATATTGTAAGTTGAACAAAGGTTGTTCTGTTCAACAGAGTGTTAGCTAGTTCAGTAAACTGTATTTGATTCAAAGAGTTTAGTAAAATCCTTCCGGTTGTGTAAGAAGGGGTGACGTAGGAGGGTTTGCTCCGAACATCCATAAACAACTCCCTGTGTTCTTTCCTTTCTGTCTTTCATCTTTCATTGGTTCAAAGCTTCAAATCCGACGAACACTTCCGCACTTGAAATCGTTTCAAAAGTTCGAAGAATCTGTGAAGAATATAAATAGATTTTAACTTATAATAGTGTTAAAATCGAATCATTTGTCATAAGTTGTTATCAATAGCCAGACCTTAGTCTCTATTAGTTGCACCGATCCTATCAATTGGTATTAGAGCGATGTTTTCTATTCTTAAGCAACAAGAACCTAAATCATGTTTGTTGTCAACCAAATTCCTGTGCTCTCAAAAGAAAACTACGATTATTGGATGATGACAATGAAAGCTCATTTGGCTGCCCTTGATTGTGACATGTGGAATGTCATTTCTAATGGTCCTATAAAGATTGAGAAGCGATGATGTAGCTCGACAACTGAAGATAAGATGATGAACAACCTGGATAATGTTACCAAAAATGTATTGTTCAAGTCGATGAACATGAATATATTTAGTGAGATCAAGTCTTGCTCCTCGGCTAAGGAAATCTGGGAGAAGCTAATTCAAATCTATGGCTGTAATGTTCAAACAAAAAAGAACCGAACAGAGCAGAAGGTCCTTATAAGTGTTGAAAGTAAGTCCAAGTGGGACGATATCGACTTAGAGGACTCCTCTGGCGAAAGTGATAACGAAGTCATCACATTCTTGATGGCAAATGACCAATCCAAGGTATTCGACTTCTCCTCAAATGATTTTACTAAAGATGATTTAACTATTGCACTCAATGACATGGTTATTGAGTACAAGATGTTATCAGACTCATTTAATGAAATGAAATCAAAATATGAGGCCAACAACTCTCCTTCATCTCAAGTTTCTAAACCAAAACTTTCTGAAAATAAAATAACCGAGCTCTCATCTGAGAATGAGACTCTCAAAGAAAAGGTTCAAACCCTATTTTCTAAAAACTAACGCTTGACATATATGGTCAGTTCCTGGACAAAGTCTGGAGATGCTGTCAGACAACAAATTTATATGTTGAGGCCTGCCGGATGCAAATCCGGTTTAGGATTTGACAGTAATGACTCAGAAAAATTCTATAAGAAGTTAAACTCAGCAACAAACAAGTTTAAGCCTATAAACTATGTCAGAGCGAGTTTAATGATAATGGAACTGATACAAGATGTAAGGATCTAACATTAAAGGATGAGATTATTCATATTCTGCCAATTGTTAGCTAGATGAAACCTAGGAAGAAAGCAGCTAGCAAGTCTGGCAAACTAAAATCTAACAAGAATTCAAGGAGTTATAAACAAAAACTATCCTCTAAGTTTAAGGGAACAACTACTAGCAGGAAGTCGTCTGCTAAGCCTAAATCATACACACATATCACTACATAAAAGGGAAGTCCATCAGAATAACTCAAATATGAATTCCTAAGGGACTGATTGATCGAGGATCCAAGTGAATGTGGGTACCAAAATATTGTAAATATGTTTTTGTGTAGGTTGACTGCCTGGATAATTTAGTTTGGTATTTGGACAATGGATGTTCCAGACACATGAATGGAGATAAACGACTTCTAACTGAAATAACAGAATGCTCAGGTCCTAAGATCACTTTTGGGGATAACCGCAAGGGTAAGACCATGGGTAGAGGTAAGATTATCTATGGTGATATAACCATCAACAACGTGCTACTTGTTGAAAACTTGTGTTATAATCTGATCAGTATTAATCAATTATGTGATAATGAATTTTCTGTTGATTTTCAAACACATGCATGCCTAGTTAAGGTTCAAAAGGGTAACATTCTATTGATCGAAAGTAGAGTAGGAAATTCTTATAAAATGAACTGGAAAAATGAGATATCTAATCTCATATGCATGATTACCAAAATTGATCAAAACTAGTTACAGCATAAAAGATTAAATCATCTTAATTTTAAAATCATTAACTGTTAGGATCTAGGTCGCCGCTGGTGGACCGGGGGTTGGACCGGTTAGCGATTCTCACTCGTAGGGTGGTGGTTAATTTGGTTAGAGATTAACACCGGGGTTTCAATACTACACAACCTGTCACAAACCCTTGAACTAGGTTCAAGCGCGGAAGAGGTTTGCTTTCAGGTTGAAGCGGCACGCTTGTATGATAGGCACGGTCGGTTTCGGATGATGGAGATTTGGAAATGGTGGGTTAGTTTCGGTAATCTGGATATTCGGTATGATTAGTATAAAGTCGGTTTGGAGCGGTGTGGTTAAGTTAGTCGGTTAGATAATGAAGCCGGCAGAAAATAAATGACAAGGCAGATTTTATGGATGTTTGGAGATAAAACTCCTACGTCACCCCTTCCTCTCGAAACCGCGAGAAGGATATTCACTAAGGAATACAAGTACAGGCCGATCGAGACTTATTTCCTGCTCGATAACACTCTTACAATTTACACCGAAGTTGTAAAACACACTTTTACTTTCAACACTTAGGCTTTCTAGCACACTCTATCACTTGTAGTAAATGCTCTTAATATCACAGTTGTCTCTTAATGTCTCGCTTAAGTCCCCCCGCATTTACTCTTCTTCAGCTACCCCTTTTATAGGTGAAATATGCCAACGGTCATATTTCACTGCCTTGAATCTGATTGGCTGATCAGAAGTGCAGTGATTCAGTGTTTCAGAGGTTCAGACCTGCGGTCGTTTCCTCAGACCTGGTACTATGTCTCAGACCTGGCGGTCTGTTCTTCCGGTGTGTAAGACAAACCTGCCGGGTTTGTCTTTTACTTGATGTAGGCACTGTCTGTTGGACAGTTGTCTGTACTTGGAAGATTTCCTTTCTGGCTTATCCCGAAGTAGAAGGATCCGGTAGTACTGTTTTCTGCAGCCTACAGTCTTTCCTCAGCCTTGCATGGATATGGAAGTATTCAGTCTGTTCCTTTGGTATCATTCTCAACAGATACCCAAATTGTCTTCTTGTACTGGTCGATCATTTGACTTGGCCGAATGTCTTTTGGTAGTGATGTAACCGGACTTCTTCCGGTTATTCCTCTCTTGTGGATGATCGGCTGTTTGATGATTCCGGTTTTGAGCTTTGGCCGATCCTTTCTTTGTGCGGTCACGTTCCGAATACTCTTGATCGGTTTGGTAGCTTGACCGGTTAGGTTTCTTTAGTCGGTTCTCTTGTTCATCCGGTCCGGTTCCTTGTTCCTGCATGAAAAGTTTATTTAAGTTAGGTTTATTTGAACCGGTCTTATTTTATCTAACAATTTATCCCTTTTTGATTATTTTATTTAAAATTATCAAAATCATGTAAGTTTGCAACCGTAGGCCGGTTGTTTTGTTTGGCCGTATTTTTGACTTGGGAGAATTTTTCGAAAAGTGTTTGAATTTTTTTTTGGAAAAGTCTTTATAAGAGTCTCTATCTTTTATCTTATCAATTTCTCCCTTTTTGATTATTTTATTTAAAATTATCAAAATTAAGTAGAAATGCAAAATAAGGCCGGATTCAAAAATAACTTTATATATTTATATATAGATGACCGGAAAAGACAAAGTATATAAAAATACTAAGGCCAATAAGAAAAAGAAGGATAGTCCCTATTCAGAGTCCGTGAATTCATAGGCGCTCTTCTTTTTCTTCTTCGGTTGCTGTTGCCCGGTCGGTTCGGAAGAACGTCGCCTTTTAGATCGGGACCGCAGTTGTTCTTCGACTTCATCCTCGAGTTGGTCGGCTTGCTGCGATGTACTCGGGATGACCGGTTCAGAGACTTCTCTGAGCAGCTCGGCAATCTGAACTTTCTTAGGGGCCTCCCTGTCTCTTTTTCGGTGCTGAAGCGGAGGCGGCCGCCTTCTTCTTCTTGTTTACTTCAGAGAATTCTTCCAGCTTCCGTTTTTGCCTTTCCAACCGGGCGGCATCCTCCGCAGCTCGGGAGGCTACTTTCTCAGCAAACCCTAGGAATATAGCCCCAGCCTTTTTAATTCGTGCGGCTTCTACTTCTTCTTCGGTCAGCTGAGTTGGGCGCGGTGTCTCTTTATCTGTGCTAACTTCGGCGTCCAGCGCATCCTGGACCCTCTTAGCTACTTGAGCATCCGCCGCTATAGCCGCGGCGTCCGCGTCCGCCTTAGCCTTTAGAATTTCGGCCACTTGTTCGGAGAGCGCCTTCACTTCGGCCACGAGACTCTCGTTTGTTTTCTCGAGTTCGGAGACCCGGTTAATTGTTGTATCGATCCGTTCGAAGTCTTTCTTTAGATCGGAGGTCACATCCTCCAGACTTGCGGTTCGCTGAGCCAATTTGTCGCGCTCACCGGCCTCTTCCCACAGTCCGGTGCCGAGTTCTGAAAGTCGTTCTTGATGTTTTTCCAGAAGCAGCCTTGTCACGTCTGTGAACTTTACGCCCGAATCAACTATTCTGTTGTATCTATCCTTGAATGGTTGAAGCTCGGACACGTTGTGTTCTTGTATGCGGTCATCGATCCGCTCCGATATGGATGCTTCAAGCTTTTGAAGATGATCCTCAACCCATTCTTTAGCAGCCAATTCTTTAGGTGGGTCTGAATCGGTGACTTCCGGTGGTGGGGGAGGTGGTTGCTCGGTGGGATCTGGATCGGCTCTTTCACCGGATTCTATCGGTGCCACATCCTCCCTTGGAAGTTCTAATGGTGCCGCATTCTCCAAGATCGGTACCGCATCCTCCAAGATCGGTACCGCATCCTCCATTGGGGTGTTGGACAGTTAACTGGAAACTTATCTATTACAGGAGCAGTATAGACCGGTACCTGCATTCGGCTGCATATCGCTTCCAGCCGCTCGATTTCTTGAAGTATTTCCCTTTTGCCTTTTTCAAGCCGTGTTAACACCCGCGGCGCTACGGTGTCCAACGATCCCGTCTCGTTGTGCTCTTCCTTAATTCTCCGGATGCGCTTTCTTAGTTTCCGAAGTTGGATCCTCGGTATCAGGAGACAGGTTCGGCTTTGTACCTCTTGAATTGTGTTGGATTTTGTGAGGCTCAACATCAGGTCCTCTACTTCCTCCAATCTGTCGATGCATTGTTTTTCCGTGTAGCCCGGTAGGATATTTCTATATGGTGTACCGAACCGGTGCTCATGCCACTCCAAGTATAGCTCTTCAACGTCTTCGGCTCGCTTGTTAACACCCTGAAGGATTTTCTGGGCTAATCTATCGGCCTCTGCTTCTTCGGCCTCCTCCCTCTCCGTGTTGTAGCCTTCATCATTGGCTTCTTTATCAACCCCTTCTTCACCCTCGGTGGTCTCAGGGTTGGTGTTTGGTTCGGCATCGTTTGGACTCCGAGCCGAATGATCGTCGTCATTGACCGTTCTATCATCGGTCCTCTCCGTGTCGGTTTCCGCAGAGGCCCACTCCTCATCTTCTGTGTGCTGAGGTGGGTCGGAGACGGTTATCTTTTCTTTGCCTTTTCCTCCGGTCTTTGCTTCGGCCGGGGCATCTTTCTTTGCGGCTTTCTTCTTTCGGCCACCTGTGGAGCTGGGGGCCGACTGTGTCCTTTTAAGGAATTGCCTTGATCTGATGAGGCACCGTTTTGCTACCGCAACACCGGGACCGATGTTGAGATTTAAGTGGAGGAAGATCTTACCGAGGGGCACGACGTATCCCCACGACCGGCTTGAGTCCGGTTTCACCATATCCATGAGGTTGCTGAACACCGATCTTGCCCAGTTGACCTCTTTACCCTCCAACAGACCGATTAGCATCTTGATTTTGTCCCTTGTGAGGTTGTTGAGGTTTCCTCCCCTTGCCAGGATCGCCCTTGTGAAAATGTCACATATCGGGATATACTCCGGCCTTAGCATTTGCTTGCTCCCGGATGTTTTGATCGGCTCATGAGATGCCGATAGAATGTAGCAGGCCGAGTCAAAGGTGTTCTGGTCTATTTCTGCCGTTGCGTCCTGACCGGAAGTTGGAAGACGCAGGCTTTCGGCCACCAATTCTTCTGTGAGCTCTATTCGGGAACCGCATACAGTCGCGGTGATCTTGTCGTAGGCGATAGTTGCGGTGTTGAAGAACTCTTCGACCGCATCTTTGTAAATGACGTGAGGACCGCCTAGGAAATATCCCAGACCGGTTTTAATCAGCCGGTCAATAACTGCATTCGCCTCGGTCGTACCATTTAGCCGGATTTCCTTGAAATCCACTTGAGAGTAGAGTCTGAACAAAGCCGAATCACGACCCATGTTAAAGAGTTTGAGAAAGTGAGAGAGAGAGTCGCTTTAAGAGAGTTAGAAAGCTTAGAGAGAGAAAGTAGATTCGCGTGAGAATGAAATAAAATGACCGAATGTCCCTTTTATAGATGCGGTTTGGAAGCCCAACCGTCCCATCAATAATGGGCGGGAATTTTCCCTCCAAAATGAAAAGACGCCAAACTATGGGCGGTAAAACAAAAGAGGTGGGCGGCAAATTTGAGCGGGAGATTTCCCTCCAAAATCCTTTGCTTATGTTATTGATGACGCACTCTTCTTCTAGAAACCGATGGATTGAACGGTTTCTAGGTTCAATTGATTATTTAGAGTGTTAACAAATTAGGAAGATTTCATTTGGCCGGAAAAGAACGCGGTTATAGATTGAAGATGTGAGTTACTTAGACAAATGTTCAAAGAATTGAGAAGACACGGTCATTTAAACTGAAATGATATTAAAATTCAAAAGATAGCAGATAAAGGAAACCGATTATAAGATTCGGTACAGAGATAGGCATACAGAAACAATGTAAAGTATAGCCTATTCAAAAGACATTCTCCAGAGTCGTTCTCTTGCCGAATCACTGTCGAGGATGTTTGAAGAGGAAGCCGGTGTGCCCGGTCCGAACTCTGGTCGGTACCCAAGAATCAGCTTGCTGATATGCGGTGCATACCCGAGACCTTTCTTGGTCAGCACCATATTCTTTAAATTTTCCCATATGACCGATGACCAGTTGATGGCCGATTTGTAGAGAATGTGGGTCATGATGTTGTAGGTATTCCTGGAATACCGTTGATTAGGTGATTGACACAGAATTGACCGAGTCACGATTTCGAGCAGTAGCTGACCGTGACTATCAAGTTGGGTTTTTGGCCCAAAGTGTTCCACCGGAGAGGGGGTGGCCGACAGGTATTGTGCGGTTTCAGATCCCGCACGGTCCTGAATAGTCGGAAAGTCAGAGAAACCTTCAGCGGGCAGACCGAAGAGTGAGGTAAATTCATCCTCGTCGATCCAGAACGTATGGTTTCTAACAGTCGAGACGATGTACTTCCCCCTGATGCAGGCGCTTCGAAAGAAGGCCTTGACATCATCTAGAAGAATGGGACCGGCCTCTTCAAGAAACGGTTGAAGACCGGTTTCAGCAAGAGAGTCATACATGAATTTCTGCTTAGTAGTGCAATCCCTTATGTCCGTGCAAGAGTCGAAATCGATGCATAGAAAGTTTCCCAGAGTTCTGCTCGGCAGGATTTCGGTATTTGAGAGAGAGACGGGATTCAAGAATAACAGATGTGATCTTGTGCTTTCGGATGTGATGAAATGAGTAGAGGATGGCTCCTTATATAGGATTGGTTTTGGAGGGAAAAATCTGAGCATTGATGGTCAGTTTTTGTTTTATTAAGGAAAGGAATCTTTACATTTTCAAGGCGCATGGGGAAGCGGCAAATTGCAAGGCCCAAGGTAAATGTTAGTTGGGAAGTAACCAGTTTGGTTGGAAATTAAATGTGCGGGTGGTTGACGGTTATTTCATTGATTGGAATTATCTCATTAAATGCACTTGAACATAACCGAGATTAATTAGATAGATGCCGAAAATAACAGATACAATGCCGAAAATGGCATACATGAACGATGAAGGAAACATGAAATCAAAGAAAGACACAAATAAAGCCGAAAGAAACATAGATGAGGCCGAAACGATCAAACTTGAGTTGGACAAGAATACACCCGGTGCATGAAGCAAAACGACCGGGTGCAGGAAGGAGTGACTTAGGGTGCAAAGGGGTTGACATCACCGTTGCGGTTTCTTCTCCTCTAGGCCCTCTCGAACCGCCTATAAAACGGGTCGGTTACTTCTTTGGTGAGCACCTGAGCTTGGTTTAAACCTTCGCCGGGACATGTCGGTACTCCAAGCTCCACAAGGAGGCTGCTTATTTGAGGAATGAAACCAACTGATCGGATGCCGATCATCTAGATAAGGGTGTCGAAGAGCACCCTAGACCAATTTACTGGTGTGCCGGTGATTATGGCCGCCATCATGTTGAAGTTCGAGACACTGTAGGTGTTTGTGACGTCCCTACCAAAAATGCTCTTGCCGATCACATCGTTGAGAAGCTGATATTCAGCTCTCAGACATGATTTTGCTCCATGGTCCTCAACCGGGTCGTTAGACCGAGAGAGGGCGATGCAGACTTCGGCTTTTACATCCCCAGGGATGTCCAGATCTGTGATCCCGTGCCTTGGCAGGCTATGACACCTTGCAAAGTCCCGTTCAGTGAAATCGAAGACAATGCCTCCCACCTTGGATTGGATGTGGGTATCAAAGTGGGGGATGCCCCGAAACACTCTTGCATTGTGGAAGAACTCCAGAACGGAGTCCGGATAGATGGAGTGCTTGTCACATAGGAAACTTTGGAGGCCGGTTTCCTCCAAAGATTTTATCATCTTCTATATTTCATACTGGTCTGTGGAAGAACAGGATTGAAAATCAACCTGAAGGATGTTGGGAAACTGAGACATTTTGTGCCTTAGTGAGAGGATGTTCTTGTGACTTGTGTGTGTTGTGGTGAACGTTTGCTTCACTTAAATACTAGTTTAGGGACTATCCTATTGTCCAGGCATTAAATGGGATGACATGTATTAACTGCAGGATAAGAGATATTGCATGAAATAGGCATGTTTGCAGTCTAGGTGTCGGTCATAGGCCTGGACTGTGAAATATATCAAAAGATCTTCACGTCTTTTTAGGCGCGACCATATTACTTTGAAAGGGCAATGTTTCAGAACAGATATCTACAAGCATTGATAGTTATTCAACATCTGTGTAAAATTCAAATAATCTAGAATGACCTGCTTCCAAACCGGTCAGGTATCAGTTGTTCATCCCGATGCGGTTATTTGGTGCATGCACCAAGTAGCCGGTCGGTTTACTCTATCTGATAGACTGGGCGGTTCTTCCACAAACACCCTGAAGATTCGAAGTTCAACAGTTTAGGAAGAATTACCGGTTTTGTCTGTCTAAACCGGTTTCCCTTTAAGCATCCTTTGGAAGGATTTGGCTAATATCGGTTAAGCCGAGAGTAAGCCTGAATTGAGAAAACTTAGCTTCCTGTAGCGGCTTTGTGAAGATATCGGCTACTTGTTGATCGGTCGGTACGTATTCCAGCCGGATATGCTTCAGCGTGACATGCTCCTGGATGAAATGATGCCTTATGTCGATGTGCTTGGTTCTTGAGTGGAGAATCGGATTGTAGGTGATCGCTATGGCACTCGTGTTGTCGCAGAAGATCGGGGACTCTTCGGCTATGACACCGAAATCCTTCAGCTGTTGTTGTATCAAGAGAAGTTGAGAACAGCAACTTCCGGCCGCCAGGTATTCAGCTTCTGCAGTGGATGTGGCCACAGATGTTTGCTTCTTGCTATGCCATGAAACGAGTCGGTCACCAAGGAACTGACATGTTCCGCTGGTGCTTTTTCTGTCAATCTTACACCCTGCATAGTCTGCGTCTGAGTAACTTGTCAGATTGAAGGACGAGTCTTTTGGATACCACAGACCGACATCAGGTGTGCCCTTTAGATACTTCAGTATCCTCTTTGCGGCTGTGTAATGGGATTGCTTTGGATTTGCTTGGAATCTCCCACAAACACCAACTGCAAACAGGATGTCCGATCTACTCGCTGTTAGGTATAAAAGGGATCCGATCATGCCTCGGTATGCAATCTGGTCTACCGATTGGCCCTCGTCATCCCTGTCCAATTTGATTGATGAGCTCATTGGAGTAGCCGCCGAGGAGCAGGTGTCTATACCGAATTTCTTTAGCAGCTCCTTGGTATATTTGGGTTGACTAATGAATGTTCCTTCCTTGAGTTGTTTAACCTGAAGACCTAGGAAGAAACTTAATTCTCCCATCATACTCATCTCAAACTTGTCAGTCATCATTTTTGAGAACTTGTCACATAGCTTAGGATCGGTGGAACCAAAAATAATGTCATCTACATAAATTTGAACAAGTAGGATATGTTCCTTCTTTTCAAATTTGAACAATGTCTTATCCACTGAATCGATGGTGAAATCATGTTCTAGTAGAAATGCGGTTAGTGTATCATACTAGGCTCTAGGTGCTTGCTTTAGACCGTATAAAGCTTTATTTAGCCGGTATACGTGGTTTGGAAATGCAACGCTTTTGAAACCGGGTGGTTGTTCAACATACACTTCTTCACGTAGGTCACCGTTCAGAAATGCACTTTTAACATCCATTTGAAAAACCTTAAAGTTTTTGAAAGCAGCAAATGCAAGAAAAATCCTAATGGCTTCAATTCTGGCTACAGGAGCAAATGACTCTTCAAAATCAATGCCTTCTTCCTGTTTGTAACCTTGAGCCACTAATCTGGCTTTGTTCCTCGTGACCAAACCGTCCTCATTGAGTTTGTTTCTGAATACCCATCTTGTTCCTATGACCGATTGATCTTTCGGTCTGGGAACTAAGTACCAGACTTTACTACTCTCGAACTGGTTTAGCTCTTCTTGCATTCCCAAGATCCAATCCGGATCTGACAATGCTTCATCTATTCTTTTCGGTTCAATCTGGGATATGAAAGCTGAGTTAAAATATCCTTCCAGAAGTTGACTTCTAGTTCGAACAGGTTCTGAAGGGTCACCTATAATTTGCTCAGGAGGATGTTTACTGTTTCTTCTGAGATTCAATTCAGGGATGTCTACCAAATTGCCGTTAACTTGACCAAGGCTAGACATGTCGGTAGGCTGAACGAGATTGTCAGACCGACCGACTCCCTCGGATTGGACCGAAGTGTCAGCTTCCTGTTGTGGAACAGCTTGATCCGGCTGGGTATCAATAATACCCATTTGGTCATGGACAAACCGCCTGAAGACCGGAGTCTCATCTTCACTATCAGAATGAATATCGTTATTTTCCAATCTGTTGTGTAGATCAAAGCATGAAGCAGTATTGCTTTCAACCGATTCATCGAAAACAACGTAAATTGTTTCCTCCATGGTTGCAGTTCTATTATTGTATACTCTATATGCTTTACTTACTGCCGAATATCCTAGCATGATTCCGGTATCGGTTTTTGCATCAAAAGCGGTGAGTTGGGTTTTACCATTTATATGAATATAAAATTTAAAACCGAAAATCCTGAGGTACTTGAGTTTGGGAACTCTGTTAAAATAAACCTCATACGGTGTTTTGTTGTGAAATCTGTTTATCAAGGACCGGTTTTGTGTATAGCATGCAGTGTTGATAGCCTCAGCCCAAAATTTCTGAGCAATGCCGGAGTCGGCTATCATGGACCTTGCGGCTTCCTTGAGAGTCCGGTTTCTTCTCTCGGCCAGGCCATTTTGTTGAGGAGTCCTAGCACTAGACAACTCGTGTCTAATGCCGGATTCATCAAGATATGCAGTTAATGTACTATTGGTAAATTCGGTACCTCGATCACTTCGAATGCTATTAATACGAGTGGATTTTTCATTTTGCAACCGCTTAAGAAGTGTGATCAGGTTTGATACAGTTTCACGTTTAGATGGTAGAAATATTACCCAGGTATATCTAGAATAATCATCAATAACTACCATGGTGTAAAGCATACCTCCTAGGCTAATTACCTGAATCGGTCCAAATAGATCCATGTGAAGAAGATCTAGGCATCGGCTAGATTGAATATTTCCTTTACTCTTAAAGGATGACCTAGTTTGTTTACCCATTTGGCATGCTGAACAAACCTTATCCTGGTTAAATACTATATCAGGAATACCTTCAACTAGCTTTTTACCACGAATGTAGTTTAAGGTTTTCATGTTTAGATGGTTTAGTCTCTTGTGCCATAGCCAGGTTTGATCAGTCTTAGCTATCATGCATATAGGATATTCTATTCTGGTTTTCCAGTCTACCTTATAGATGTTACCTATCCTATTTCCGGTTAGTAGTACAATACCTTGAGAGTTCTTAACTAAGCATGCATGTTTAAGGAATTCTACCGTGTATCCGGCATCACACATCTGACTAATACTAAGTAGATTAAAACGTAGGTTTTCAACTAAAAGTACATTATCAATAGTTAGATTACCATGGACAATCTTACCCTTGCCCACAGTTTTACCTTTTGAGTTGTCACCGAAGGTAATTAGGGCACCGGTTACTAATCTAATGTCGGTTAGCAAATTACTATTTTCGGTCATGTGCCTGGAGCAACCGCTGTCCAAGAACCATTCGGAGTTTCCTAGCCGTTTCTTTGGATCCTGTAAAATGTACATATTTACAACTGTTTGGTACCCACATTTACTTGGGTCCACATGCGATTAGTCCCTTAGGTACCCAAACTTTGATAAACCGGACGGTCTTCTTTGCTAGGGTTTTAACTGTCCTTTTGACACTTGGTCTGGTGTATTTTGGTTTTCCTTCAAATGTCCTAAATGGTGATGGTCTTTGGTTCGGTGATCTATGGTTTGACCTACGCGGTTCAGGGAAGTTTTTCTTATATCTGAGGATTTCGGCTTTTCTTTTCTCAGGGTCAAGCCATGAATCGGTTGGACCAACATAATCGTATTTTAGCTTCTCTTCCCTATAGTATGCGGTTTCCTCTTCTTCAGCTGTACAGGTGCTCTTAAGAAATTTTATAAAGGGGAGGTTTCCTTTTGTAAGCCTTGCTTTCTCTATGGGTTTTCGGTCTTTAGAGCTATTCCCTGTGTATCCAAGGCCACGCTTACAACGAGGATGCCTATAGTGTTTATTCATATTCTTTACTATATCGCTAGATCTCTTATAGGCGGCCATCTTATATTGAAGTCGGGCATTCTCTTCCTCGGTTAGTTCTCTAGTCGGTTCACTGGGTTGTTCGGTATTAGGATCTAATTCGGTTTCTAGAGTATGGGTATCATCAGATTGTATGACCTCCGGTTTAGGTATGATAAGTACCTCTGGTTCTGTTGGGATAGGTACTATGGGATCGGTTCTAATGTTGAGATGCTTGGGTAGCATGGTCAATAGGTTCTTATATTCTTCTACCATGTCATTCAATGCATTGTATAATTCATCTTTAGTAAATTCCTCACAAGGAGAGTCAAATACCTGTTCCTCATTGGCCATGAGACATGTGAGTTCATCGTCACTATCACTGCGAGCCCATAGACTTCCTCCATCGTCGGCTATCAGTGCTTTCGGTATCTCACTTCCTTCACCGGCTTGTTGATAATTGTTTCTGTCATTTTGATAGTCCGGTTTCTGGGTATCCCTCCTCGTTTTCCTGCATTCCCACTTAAAATGTCTCAAACAGTTACAGTTATAGCATCTTACATTAGATTTGTCACCATAGTAGTTGTTTGTAGGTTGGCTCCTTTTCATGAACCTCCCAAACTTTTGTGCAAGCATTGCCATGGCATCCTCAGTGAACTGTTCGGCGGTTCTGATCGGTGCGGGTGCAGGAACCGGTATCGGTGCAGGGGTAGGAGCAAGTGCAGCCGGTTCTGTAGATGTGATTAGTGCTCTGGTTGATGTTGAGGCCGAGACTTCCTCTTCGGTTCTGGATCTCATTTCGAACTCATATGCCTTGAGATCTTCGAATATATCGTATAGTTTCATCTTACGTAGCCTTTTTGATTCCCTCATTACCATTGTCTTTATATCCCAGGCACTTGGAAGAGATCTCAAAGCCTTCATAACTACCTCTTTGTTCTCATACTTCTTGCCCAGAGTTGCTAGTTCATCTAACACACCGGTGAACCGGTCACTGTATTCCTTCATAGTTTCTCCTGGTTTCATTTTGATGCTTTCAAACTTCTGTGTGGCCATCATTATTTTGTTCTCCCTTGTTCTTTCATTTCCTTCAAAGATCTGGATGACCGTGTTCCATGTCTCCTTCGCGGTTTTACAATCTCTGATCTTGCAGTATGTGTTTCTGTCCACGCTGTTGGAGATCCGGTTTCTTGCATGGTTGTCCAGATTGTTCCTTCTCCTATCTTCAGCCGTCCATTCTTTTCTATCTTTATCAATGACTATCGGTCCTTCGATCAGAATGGATTCCATTTCATCATCCAAGGTGACTAGGTGCAGGTGCATGCGTGCCTTCCAGTTGGCAAAGTCATCACCTTCTAGCATTGGAGGCCTATCCTGATACATGTTTGCTTGAGTATTGAAACTAACTGCTCTGATACCAATTGTTAGGATCTAGGTCGCCGCTGGTGGACCGGGGGTTGGACCGGTTAGCGGTTCTCACTCGTAGGGTGGTGGTTAATCTGGTTAGAGATTAACACCGGGGTTTCAATACTACACAACCTGTCACAAACCCTTGAACTAGGTTCAAGCGCGGAAGAGGTTTGCTTTCAGGTTGAAGCGGCACGCTTGTATGATAGGCACGGTCGGTTTCGGATGATGGAGATTTGGAAATGGTGGGTCAGTTTCGGTAATCTGGATATTCGGTATGATTAGTATAAAGTCGGTTTGGAGCGGTGTGGTTAAGTTAGTCGGTTAGATAATGAAGCCGGCAGAAAATAAATGACAAGGCAAATTTTATGGATGTTCGGAGATAAAACTCCTACGTCACCCCTTCCTCTCGAAACCGCGAGAAGGATATTCACTAAGGAATACAAGTACAAGCCGATCGAGACTTATTTCCTGCTCGATAACACTCTTACAATTTACACCGAAATTGTAAAACACACTTTTACTTTCAACACTTAGGCTTTCTAGCACACTCTATCACTTGTAGTAAATGCTCTTAATATCACAGTTGTCTCTTAATGTCTCGCTTAAGTCCCCCCGCATTTACTCTTCTTCAGCTACCCCTTTTATAGGTGAAATATGCCAACGGTCATATTTCACTGCCTTGAATCTGATTGGCTGATCAGAAGTGCAGTGATTCAGTGTTTCAGAGGTTCAGACCTGCGGTCGTTTCCTCAGACCTGATGGTCAACCTCAGACCTGGTACTATGTCTCAGACCTGGCGGTCTGTTCTTCCGGTGTGTAAGACAAACCTGCCGGGTTTGTCTTTTACTTGATGTAGGCACTGTCTGTTGGACAGTTGTCTGTACTTGGAAGATTTCCTTTCTGGCTTATCCCGAAGTAGAAGGATCCGGTAGTACTGTTTTCTGCAGCCTACAGTCTTTCCTCAGACTTGCATGGATATGGAAGTATTCAGTCTGTTCCTTTGGTATCATTCTCAACAGATACCCAAATTGTCTTCTTGTACTGGTCGATCATTTGACTTGGCCGAATGTCTTTTGGTAGTGATGTAACCGGACTTCTTCCGGTTATTCCTCTCTTGTGGATGATCGGCTGTTTGATGATTCCGGTTTTGAGCTTTGGCGGATCCTTTCTTTGTGCGGTCACGTTCCGAATACTCTTGATCGGTTAGGTTTCTTTAGTCGGTTCTCTTGTTCATCCGGTCCGGTTCATTGTTCCTGCATGGAAAGTTTATTTAAGTTAGGTTTATTTGAACCAGTCTTATTTTATCTAACATTAACAATATTTGTTCGCATAACTTGGTTTTCGGCTTACCCAACTTGAAGTTTTCAAAGGACAAGGCTTGTCCTACTTGCCAGTTAAGCAAACAGAGCAAATCATCGTTCAAAAGTAAAGGGAAATCCGACTCTAACCGGTGCTTAGAACTTTTACATATAGATCTGTTTGGTCCAATTCTTATAAAGAGCTCGTGAGGAATGACATTCACCCTAGTCATTATTGATGAATTCTCACAATTTATATGGGTTGTGTTTTTGCAATCTAAGGATCAGACGGCTGAGAATTTGATTAAGATCCTTAGAAGACTTCAAAACCAAAAATCTTTAAGTATTATTCAAATTAGAAGTGATCGGGGAACCGAATTCACCAATAGACGTCTAACTTCCTATCTCGAGAAATCTGGTATTAGACACGAATTGTCTAGTGCCCGAACTCCACAGCAAAATGGTGCTGCTGAGAGAAGAGTCAGGACACTGAAGGAAGTAATGAGATCGATGTTTTCCGACTTAGGTATTCCTTAGAAGTTTTGGGCAGAAGCCATAAACACAACATGCTGTACACAAAATCGGTCAATAATTTATAAACGCTTTGACAAAACACCTTATGAACTGTTTTATGGAAGAATTCCTACAGTTTCTTACCTTCGAGTATTCGGGTGTAAGTGTTTCATTCATAACAATGAGAAAGAATATTTGACCACTTTTGATGCTAAAGTAGATGCTGGAATCATGTTAGGTTACTCCTCAGTCAGTAAGGCTTTTAGAGTGTACAATAACTGAACACAAACCGTTGAGGAATCCTTTCATGTTGTTTATGATGAATATATTAAAAACAATTCTATTGATCTCATTGAACTTGCTAACAGATTAGAAGCGACAAGTCTTGAATCTGATAGTGAAGATAAAGCTCCTATCCAAAGCACTTATTCGTCTGATCAAGTGATTAATCCAATTGAGAATCAACCAGACGTCCAAACTCTAGTTCAACAGGCTATTGACAGTTTGGACGTCGCAGAGTCATCCAATCTAACGTCTAATCATTTTGGATCAAACTTCAGATGGAATAGAAATCACCCACTAGAATTGATAATTGATAATCCTAACTCTCCTCGTACGACAAGACGTCAATTGATGGATGAAATGGCTAACTCTGCCTTTATTTCTCAAATTGAGCCTAAGAAAATTGGTGAAGTTGTTCTTGATTCAGACTGGATCAATGCCATGCAAGAAGGATTAAAATAATTTGTGAGAAATAAAGTGTGACATCTAACTCAAAGGCTGGCTAATTAATCAGTCATTGGAACAAGATGGGTTTTTCAAAACAAACTTAGTGAAGATGGCTTAGTTATAAGAAACAAAGCCCAGGTGGTTGCTCAAGGATATAGACAGGAGGAAGGAATTGACTTTGAAGAGTCATTTGCTCATGTGGCTAGACTTGAGGCAATCAGAATCTTCCTAGCTTATGCACCTTTTAAGAATTTCAAGGTTTTTCAAATGGATGTGAAAAATGCATTTTTAAATGCAATTTAAATGAAGATGTTTATGTTAAATAACCTCCTAGTTTTCTAGATCATACTTTACCAAATCATGTTTTTAAACTTGACAAAGCTTTATATGGTTTAAAATAGGCTCCAAAAGTTTGGTATGATACTTTGACTAAGTTTCTGTTTGATCATGATTTCATTATTGGCTCAGTTGACAAAACATTGTTCAAATTTGTTAGACTCTCATATTCTGCTTGTTCAAGTCTATGTTGATGATATTATATTTGGGTCAACTAACCCCAAATTATGTGAGAAATTTGCCAAGCCGATGCAAGACAGATTCGAGATGAGTATAAGGGAGAATTAACCTTCTTTCTTGGTCTTCAAGTTTTTGAAATTGAAATAGGGACCCTCATCAAACAAGTCAAATACACCAAGGATTTGTTAAAAAAGTTTAGAATGGAGAAATTCTCATTTGCAGTCACTCCATTGAGCTCTTCCAGCAAGTTAAACAAAGATAAAGATGGACAAAGCGTTGACATCACTACCTATAGAGGACTTATCGGCTCTTTGCTCTATCTTACTGCTAGTCGGCCCGACAATCAGTTTGCTGTCGGCATATATGGAATATTTTAGGCTAATCCTAAACAATCTCACTTTATTGCTGCTTTGCATATTTTGAAATATTTAAAGAGGACGCAAAATGTGGGACTGTGGTATCAGAAGGATTCCAGTTTCAATCTAAATAGTTTCTCAAATGCAGATTATGCAAGTTGCAAGATTGATTGAAAAAACATTTAGTGGAACTTTCTAATTTCTTGGTGATCGTTTGATCTCTTGGTTCAGCAAGAAGAAGACGTCGGTTGCCACGTCTACAGCTGAAGCCGAATATCTTGCAGAAGGAAGTTGTTGTTCTCAGCTCTTTTGGATTCAACAACAACTGAGGGACTATGGAACTGAAGAAGAAGAATCTTCGATTTTGTGCGACAACACAAGTGCAATTTCTATCACCTACAATCTATTTCTGCACTCTCGGATAAAGCATATCGAAATTAGACATCACTTCATCTGAGAGCATGTCAGTCAGAAACATATTCGCCTTGAATATGTCCCTACAGATCAACAAGTGGTAGACATGTTCACGAAGCAACTACTTGAGACTAAGTTTTCTTACTTTATAAATATTTTAGGGCTTGTTGATCTTGACTGATTTATTTGAAATGATCATGCAAAAATTGAAGGGGAACATGTCGTTTAAGTATAACTAGATAGAATTGTGTAGACGAAGGTCTCAATCTGTCAAATGGATTAATAGTCTAAAGAATGTACATACTTAGATGTATATTTACTTAAGTAGTCTGTTCTTCTGAGTTGGATTGTCTTGGTTTAAAATCTACGTGGTTAGACATCGAAGTCTAATAGACGTTTAGACGTTTATAAGACTAGCGTAGTTAGACGCTAATGTCTAACCAGACACACGTCTAACATGTGGTGTTTATGCGTAAATAGACGCGTGAAGTCTAATAGACTCTCGGTTGTCTAGAAGACAAGCGTGATTAGACGTCGACGTCTAATAGACGCCTATCCAACTTAGATGCATCGAATGTGGACAGTAAGTTAAAAGTCTAACTACGTACGTCATTAGACCTTTCATCTTCAGGCGAATGGGACAACTTTCCACTACTACATCTTCTGTCAATGTACTATTCTTTCCAAAAATCGAACAGTCATCTCTTCAATAATTTGAAGACATGTGTCTCTTAATGTTAAAAATATGACAAAAATTTATGATGTCCTTTCACTGCACGTATTACATTAATGAAAGATCTTCGTGATTACATCATTATATGCTTCTTATCTTAAATGATGCGTCTCTTAGGAATAGGTTTCTAAGCTTTTTGACGATTCATATACTCATTGCTTTTAATAGTCATACGCCATTCTGTGTCTATAAAAGAATGGTCATATTTAAAGGGTTTAAATATCTCTCTTCGCACTCTCTCTCTAAGAAATTCTCTTGTGCCTCTTAATATTCTAAATCCTCAGTTCTCTTTCAACTCATCAAAATGGGTTCTTTTGCGCCATCTACTTTTCAGATAGACTTCAATTTTGTGTCTACCGTAATCATTCCTGAAATAATTACGATGTTCGAATCCTTAAAAGCCTTGGGCCTTGAAAAAATTCTCAAGGCTCCTGTAATTATTCACGAACCCGAAGTTCGTGAGTTCTTTAAATATGGAGGTTTATACGACAACAGGCTTGTCGTAGCCAATTTTTTTGATGATATTGTTGCCTCTACTGAAGACTCCTTCGCTCGTTTCTTCAACCTTCCTATAGAGGGGCTATCTGAGTTCCTGACATCTTCCGAGGAAATCCTATATGAGATGAGGCTTTCCTTCTCCGACACTTATCGTGATGGGATTCTCGTTCCTGTCAAAACTCACGGACTGAAGTCCGCTCTGAAAGTTGAGTTCTCCCTGCTCAACGATATCATTTCCAAGTCCTTTTTAGACAAGGGATTTTCCAAATCTTACTCGAAGTACGTCTTCGAGATAATGATTGCTATCACAAAGGGGACAACAATCAACTAGTCGAGGATAATTTTCAA
Organism: Impatiens glandulifera; assembly: GCF_907164915.1. Lineage (NCBI taxonomy): Eukaryota > Viridiplantae > Streptophyta > Magnoliopsida > Ericales > Balsaminaceae > Impatiens > Impatiens glandulifera. Next base: position 40,812,356 of record NC_061864.1, read on the forward strand.
GAACATGATGACAATGATCTCTCCTAAAAGGAGGTCCCCTAGGTATGCTTCCCCGCACAACATGTTGCTTCCTACTCTCCTATCAAATGTTGGGGGACCTGAGAACCTCATCAAATCATCTTGAGTCTTTACCTACCAAAAGGTTCTTGACTACGATCTCCAAGTACGAAGGATTAAGCTCAAAAATAGAAATTGGGAGATCCTTCAGGCCAAAAGAGATCAGTAGGAATCTATCGCTCCCAATGATGTTAAAAAGGGGGAAAGTAAAAAAAGTTGCCTTAGGCCTAGGGGAACTAAGCGTAGAAAGAGATAAGAAAAAAACCCAATCTTTTTGTTTTGGGGAAATTTTCGTTCATGTTTTTGTTCTCCTCCAGATATTTTAAAAATAAGAATATATGATATTTTCTTCATTGTTGCTTTACTATCTATCGATTGCATCTATTTATTTTAATCTTTTATCCAAGTTTTAACATCATCAAAAAGGGGAAAATTGTTGGGTCAAATTATTTTGAATAAAATAATTAAGAGAATAAGCGTATTCTATGCCAACTATATTTTGATGATATGTGATTAAAACTTAATTATGGGTAAAACTTAGTTAAGAATGAAGCTAAGTTGTTTATTTGTTTTTGTGTAGGTGCATCAGACTTTGCTAACTTAGACGTAGTCTAAGCAGTCTAATTAGACGTGTTGCGTAGTTAGACTTTGAGGTCTAACTCCATTAGACGTGGTAGTCTAATGGGTAACGTAGTTAGACGTTGGTGTCTAACTCCTTCTGACAAGTCTGAAGTGATACGTAGTTAAACATTGCAGTCTAACAAATACGTAGTTAGATGTTGAGGTCTAACTCCATTAGACGTGGTAGTCTAATGGGTAATGTAGTTAGACGTTGGCGTCTTACTCCTTTAGACAAGTATGCAGTAATACGTAGTTAGACGTTGCAGTCTAACAGATACGTAGTTAGACGTTGAGGTCTAACTCCATTAGACGTGGTAGTCTAATGGGTAACGTAGTTAAACATTGGCGTCTAACTCCTTCAAACAAGTCTGAAGTGATATGTAGTTAGATATTGCAATCTAACATATACATAGTTAGACGTTGAAGTCTAACTCCATTAGACGTGATAGTCTAATGGGAAACGTAGTTAGACGTTGGCGTCTAACTCCTTCAAACAAGTCTGAAGTGATACGTAGTTAGACGTTGCAATCCAACATATATGTAGTTAGACGTTGATGTCTAACTCCATTAGACGTGGTAGTCTAATGGGAAACATAGTTAGACATTAGCGTCTAACTCCTTCAGACAAGCCTGAAGTGATGCGTAGTTAGACGTTGTAGTCTAACTTTATTAGACATGTCGGTCTAATGGAACAAACAATTAGACGTTGACGTCTAACTTCCTTACACTAGGCAGTCTAATGGAGCACGTCTAATGCCTCGCTTCAACAGCCGTTTGAAGTTAACATACGTCTACCCATGATCAATTAGCTATCTGCTACTCTACTCCACTCACTCTTGTGCAATCTGACAAGCCAGCTAATTGTATCCAATGAACTCACGCCACGTACGCAAATGTCTTTCCTACAGCTTTTCCAGTACAAGACAATATCAGAGAGGATATTCGGCGCATTACTAGTTCAGTACGACCACGATACATTTGCTCAAAATCTGATGTACTCTTGTCCTATGGACGACCTTCCAATGGACGCTTGCCACGTGTCCATAAAGAAGATTCGACTGTTGGTGACCTTCTACTACATGATCTATCCCTAGCCTTAAGAGAAGTCCAAAGCGTGCTCCAGCGAGACTTCTAAATGGTGGAAGTCAAATACGACCGCCCACATCTATGCCCCAATTGACAACCCGACAACGCGTGGTGAAATGGATTTTCAGCCCATTTTCATAAAAACCACACCGGCCAATGTTCCATCTTCCTCCTTGCTTCTTGTTAGAACCAGAAGGGAGGATGATCCTAGAGCTCTAAACCCAAGTGATGGCCTCCTCAATCAACTGAAAAGGACAAATGCTAACATTTCCATCTAGGAAATCCAGATATACTCTATCAAGAACACATGAATGAAATCCTCAATGAGTTAAGAAAGGATGACGTCTCTTCTAACACAACCCCTGAAGAGCTAGTAGAGATCATATCTACTAGTTCTCAACATAATATGATTAGCTTCTAAGACAAGGATTTTCCATTAGCCAAAACAAATCATGACAAAGCCCTCTACATTTCTGTGCAAATAGAGGAAAAGACCATTCCAATGGTTTTGATAGACAATAGATTCACTCTCAACATATGTCCTTGGAAGACTCTTGAGAAGATAGGTGTATCCTAATACAAGATCATACTATCTGACCTGTGTGTTAGAGGTTTCGACAGCTCTCACCGCGAGATAATGGGTTGCTTCAAATGCACCGTCCGATTGGCCGACATCCCTTTCTAGAAAGACCATGGTTTCATCAAGCTTAGATTTTAACCTCCACCCTACACCAAAAGTTCAAGTTCATCGCCAAAGACCAAGTCATTATAGTCAATGAGGCAATTGACACCACAATAGTCATAGGGTCTACCCACATCGACACCCTTAAGGTTGAAATAAGCGGGTTTGAGATATGTCCAATCCTCTTAGAAAGTAAAGACTTATCCAAACACTATGACTTTAGTATGTTTAATCTCTCCTCAATTAGAATGATGCACCAAATGGGATATTTCCATGGCATGGGCTTAAGCCCAAACACTAAAGGCATTACCTCATTTCCGCCACCATGTTGTAACATGGATCGACACGATCTAGGATACATCCCTACATAATTCAAGGAAATCTGCACGAAAAGGATATCCAAATGACATATAAATGTTCCACTAACCTTGAATAGATAGTTTATCCGCGAGGGACATAGCACCCTGTGCTTTGACTTCCCCCAAACCCTTTATCAATCCAGATTTATAGAGATGTTTTCCAAGTCTCGAAATCTTTTTAGATTGTCTTTATAATCCTAACCCTTCTATTTGTATGATTAGGGAAAAATAGATTATTGGCGCGACACCCTCCAAAATTTGGCTCGAATTCCTAGGAAAGCTACTCTAGCTCAAGAATCTAGCTATCTCGGTTCTCAAGAAACCGACTCCCTTTCATCCATTGATACTGTGATCGATGAAAGTAGATCTCTTTATCCTCTCATGCGTAGAGAGATGTTAAATATTATATATTGTAAAAAACCTAAGAATAATGATCTTGTTGGATCATCTTCTCTTACATGTAATAAATCCTTCGATGTAATACAAGAACTATATTTCGAATCTTTGAGTAAAAATGATATTTCCTTTTACTCTGACTTAAACTTCGAAACCAACCACTTCTTAGAAATTGAGGATGAGATTGTCTCCTCCTTGGAAAAAACAATTGAAATCAACTTAAATACGGTCGACGATCCTTAGATCGTATTGATTGGCCAAACATAAAAACCTCTAGGAACGTTTAGAGATCGTTGAGTTGTAGAAAGTCAACAAAGACGTCTTTGCCTGGTCCAAAGACATGTCAAGCATCAATCCAAAAATCACACGACATAATATTCCTATATCTCGTTGTTAAGCTTGTGAAGTAAAATCTTAGACTGATGAAAGAGAAACTCGTGAATAAAATCTTGGAAGAAGTTCGAAAGAAACTCGAAGCTGGATTTCTCGAGGTAGTGGAATATCCTACTTGGATTGCCAATGTAATCCGCATCCTGAAGAAAGAAGAAAACATACATTTGTGTGCGTGTGTAGATTATCGGTATCTGAACAAGGCACTCCCTAAAGACCATTTCCCACTACCACACATTGACATACTAGTCGATCATGCCACCGGTCATGAATTATTATCATTCATGGATGGATTCTCAAGATACAATCAAATCCCGATGTTCCGCAAGACAAGGAAAAGACCACATTGATAACAAAAGTATGAACTTTATGTTATAAGGTCATGCCTTTCGGTCTTAAGAATGTGGGATCCACCTATCATAGGGCAGCCACCATGATCCTTCATAACATGATCCACAAGAAAGTGGAAGTATATGTCAATGACATGATTGTCAAATCGAAGGATCGAGAAGGACATGTCCTAAAACTTGAAAAATTCCTACTACAAATTAGGAAATATTAATTACGACTCAATCCGAAGAAATGCACCTTCAGAGTCACAATAGTATAATTATATACTTATTAATCACACAGAGGGACATCGAAGCCGGTCCTTCTAAGATTGAAGCAATCACGGCTATGCCAATTTCTCGAAACGAAAGTGAGGTCTAAGGATTTCTGGGTAAAATCCAATTCATTAGCCGATTCATCAAAAATATTACTATGACATGCGATTCTCTGTTTAAGCTACTAAAGAAAGATAAAAAGTTTGTAACTTACTGTAACAGACACATCCATGAGAAGCCTGGTGGCTCAAGAAAATGAGGATAAACTCGAAATGGTTGTGTACTATATCAGTAAATGAATAAATTAGTATGAACTTAATTAAACTCCAGTTAACAAAAATTGTTAGGCCTTAGCATGGGTCACCAAAAGTTTGATACACTACATGCAAGCCCATCCCATCAAGTTAGTATCAAGATTGGACTCGATCCATTTCTTCTTCCAACAAACTCTTCTGTCACCAAGGTTTGCCAAATGGATGATGATGTTAACCAAATACGACATAGTCTATGCGGTATAAAACTCTATCAAAAGAGGCATTGTTGCGGACTTCCTTGCTTACCAACCCATCGTTGTTGAGTTAGAAGACGAACTCGAATTCCCCAATGAAGGAATTATGAATATAACATCCGACACATAGAAATTGATGTTTGATGGAGCTTCTGGAAAGCAAGATTATGGAATTGAGATTTTGTTAGTTGACCTGAAAGGGACGTACAACCCAATATCCATAAAACTCGAATATCTTATCACCAATAAAGAGGCCGAACACGAGGCATGTCTCTCAGGTCTCAAGTTGGCATATGAAAAGGGGAAACCAAGCTATATGTCGTTGACAACTCTAACTTGGTTATATCCCAAGCCAATGACACGCAACAATAGAAAGAGGAAAACTTGAAACCCTACCACGCCCACTTGACCAATCTCGTGAGAAAATTCGATTAAGTATCATTTGTTCACACTCCAAGAAGCCAAAATCTCTTTGTAAATACTGTGGCTACTTTAGCAGCCATGAATCAAATTCATAACGGAATCAAAGTCAAACCTTTGAAAAACTAACAAAAGCAACTATTTGCTTTTGAATCGGGGGTAGGCACTTCCTATGAAAATGGTGTTCAACCTTGGTATGATACTCTCCAAAAGTACATCGAGTATAGAGAATACTCCTCTTGAAACGATGGGCGTTGCGCTAGTATTCCACCAATTATGCTTGGATTGCCAATAGGCTCTACCATCGATCTTTCCATGGTCAAAACATGCTCTGTATAGATACTCATGAATCTAAGAGGATCATAAAAGAATTGCATGTAGGGACATGTGACCCACACATGAATGAAATGTCTTTAGCCAAGAAAATACTTCGTTTAGGATATTATTGGCAAACCATAAAAAACGAATGTGTTAATTATGTGAGAAGTTGTCATCAATGTCAAATCTATTCTAACCTAAAGCATACATCGACCTCGCTCCTCTACAATATGACATCCCCCTGACCCTTTTCCACATGGGACATTGATGTAATCTAGAAAATATATCCCCATGCGTCAAATGGACACAAATATATACTCGTTGCTATAGTCTGCTTCACCAAATAGGTTTAAACAGCCTCTTAGAAAGTCTTGAAATCATCTCAAGTGACAAATTTAATCTGAACTAGCATCATCGCTAGATATGGAGTTCCTCACACCCTAATTTCAAAAAATGGTCGACACTTCCAAGGAAAAGTATTGTAATTTCTCGAGGAATTCAAGATCGATCACCAAAAATCATTGCCCTATAGACCCCAAACTAATGGCGCGGTCGAAGTAGAAAACTAAGACGTGATTAGAATCATAAAGAAGATGACCAACACATATAAAGACTAGCACAAGAAGCTAACATTCACCTTATAGGGATATCGTACAACCACTCAAACATCGACGGACAAAACACCCTACTCGCTGGTCTACAACATGGATGTCTTACAACTCATTGAAATCGAGATTTTAACCCTAATGGTGCACTTAGAGAGCCATGTAATAGAAGAAGACTAACTCAAATCTCAATATAACCAAAAAGCGTTAATGGAGGATAAAAGGTTAAACACTATGCAAAACAGAAGCCTACCAAAAGTGCATGTCAAACAACTTTAATAGAAAGGTGAAACCTAGAAACCTCAAAATAGGTGATATAGTTCTCAAACGAACCCGGAAACTCCTGGACCCTAGAGGAAAGTTTCGACCCCAATGGTAAGGACCCTTCCTACTTAAGAACATCCTCTTTGGAGGAGTTTTACGCTTATCTAACCTAGAAGGCGAAGAGTTTATTGCACAAAGTAATCTAAATGCGCTTAAAAGATATTTTGTATAATATCAAGCATGCGAAGAATGGTTTATACACGAACTCAAAAGAAGCTTATCTCAACAAAATCCAATCCCAAGTTTTGTATAACTTGCAACATGGACAAAGGACTCATGGTCCAAACTACGAAGACCTGATTCTTCTCTAGTAGAAAAATAAACCTAGAAGATACATAGGCAACCTGCATGTTTGCGGGCATGGTCTCACATAAATAAAACTTTCCAATCCTTTCCTATAAGAGAAATAAAATCTTTTAAGAAAGGAAGAAAACCTCTATCTCATCCTAGATCCGATGTTTCAGATTTTAGGACATAAGTAGGGGTAAAACAAAGAGAACCGCTTCCTTTCAAGTGATATTCTCAAAAACAAAACGAGGATTTCAAAATATACCTGATTCAAAAGATATCGATTATAAATTCTTTTTCATTTCTAGACGATTATCCTAAGAGCAACCCCCATTAAAAGTTTTTAAAGAAAAATAACCTAAGTAAACCCCATAAAAGCGAGGCCTAGATCCCTAAATTGGGAAAAGACACCTCATTGCTACTTTTGTTAAAGATTGGGAGGTTTAAAACTCATGCTTTGGTAAGAAAACCAAAAAATGAAGATGCCAAAAAGAGAACCGGAATAAACTCCGAAATTTTGTAAAACATTGAAAAATGTTCTTGTGCTGGTTGAGGTATTAAAATTACCATTTGTACCCACTCATACTCTATTCTTGATCGCTACAACAAAAGAATAATGTATTGATTCTACTAGATACACCCCGAGAACGAAAACAAAGAAAATGCTCAAGTGGTTGAGGTATTGAAATCATCATCTGTGGCCTACCCAAGATCTAAATCTTGATTGCATATGACAAAGACATGGATGTACCATTTCAACCAAATACACCCGCGAGCCAAAAAAAGAAAAGAAAATGGTATATTAAAACCCAAAGAAGAAAGTCGAAAGCCTCTCCCAAATATTTTTGCGATGAGTCGAACTTTCAAGAAATATGGTTCAGTGTTGAGCAACCAAAAATAAGTTGTAATCTTTTATCAAAAGGTCAAAGTGTTGACTGCCTTTCTCGAGGGTTATGATCATGAATAATCTTTTGTATACGAGATCAAATATATAGTCAATATCTCAAAAATTGTGGAAAAGGAAATCTTATTCCTTGATGAAAAAAAATCATCACAAAGGACGAAAAAAAGATTTAAAAATCTAGCCTCGAATACATTTCGAATCCGAAAATGTCATGATTCATTCTAAAGGATCAAAGTTCATTCGAATCTCGAAATAAAAGAGATAAACAATGATAGAAATTAGGGAAACAAAATATGTTTATTTATCCAAAAACATTAGTCATTTGTCCATAAATAAAGCTAGAAACCATCGATTAATGAATTTTAAGTAGTTGTGAAGGACACTTCGAAAATAAAGGGAAACAAGGATTCTGTTAAAATATTCCCTTAAAAGGAATCGAGCAGCGACTAATACTGCAAAAGAAAAATAAGCAAAATTAATTCCATCTTTAAGCCCTATTTTTTGATAGATACTTGAGATTATTCATACACAATCCTGTTTAAACCCTAATTGTGGTTAGGTATCTAAACTATCGGTTGATAGGTACGTGCAATTATTTGTACGCAATTCCGTTTAAGCCCTAATTGTGCTTAGTTATCTAAAATCTCTCTATTGATAGGTACGTGAGATTGTTCGTACACAATCCCGTTTAAACCCTAATTATAATTAGGTCTCCAAAACCCTATTTGTTGATAAGTGCTATAGATCATTTTATACGATTCTGCTAAAAACCCTAATTGTAGTTAGATATCCAAAACGTATCTATTGATAGGTATGTGAGATTATTTGTACACAATCATATTTAAACCCTAATTATGATTAGGTATCTAAACCATATCTATTGATATGTATGTGTGATTGTTCGTACACAATGCCGTTTAAACCCTAATTGTGGTTAGGTTTCCCAAACCCTATCTGTTGATAGGTATATGAGATTGTTCATACACAATCCAGTTTAAACCCTAATTTTAATTAAGTCTCCAAAACCCTATCTATGAACTAGTGCGATATATATTGTTTTTATACAATTATACTATTAACCTTAATTATAGTTGGGTATATAAAGCTTATTTATTAATATGTACGTAATATTGTTCGTACACAATCCCATTTAAGCCCTAGTTTTAGTTAGATGTCCATACCCTATATGTCGATAGGTATGAGAAATCGTTTGTACACGATTCAGTCAAATATAATATGTAGTTCAAAAATAAGGTTTAAAATTAAAAATAAATAAAATAAATGTTTTTCACAATGTTACCTCATTTCAAATTTCAATAAAATCATCTCCAAAATTTAGGTGGAGTTTTATTTAGGGATGAGAATTGGGTGGATTAATCCGAAATTCAATCCGATCCGAAACCGAAATATTAATTCGGATTGGATATTTCGAATTGAATTAAGATATGATCGAATTGAGTTCGAATCAGATTAAATTCTTATTGGATTAGGATTATGCAAATTATCCAAAATATTTAAATAAAAATTTGTTTTTCTTTAAATTATATTTCACCTCAATATAATATATTTTACTTATTTCCATATCATTTAGTCAACAATTTTTTTTAATTCAAATTATAAATAAATAAAATTATTATAACACTAAAAATTTAATATTATTTTTTATAATTAAACACAATAAATATTAACCAATAAAATAAATAAAAAATTAAGTTATCAGATTTGTTAATACATGAGAGGAACATTTGAAGGTCTAATTTAAAACAAATCTGAATTAAGAAATTGGATTAACTCTCTCAGTTTAAATTATATTCAGATTGAATTTAAATAATTCAATTAATTTAAAATAATTTGAATTAAAAGTATTTCTTTTCTTTCCACTTACGCTTTTCTCTCTTCTTTAACCAAATTTTTATCATTTAAACGAGTTCATTCCCCCTTTCTATATATTTGGTAGCAACATCAACCCATTTTTGTTTTTATAATATTAATACTTTGAATGTAAAATTTTGTTAATTATAGCTCTCTTTTCTTTATATATATATATATATATATATATATATATATATATATATATATATATAAAATCCACTTTTTTATTTTTTAATTAAATATGAATAAAATTAATTAAATAATTATAAAAAAGATATTATTGAATAAAATTTCAAATTTACATTTACAAAAATATAAATATTTTTTGATTTGGATTGTCTAAAATATAATCAATTGAATCTATATCCGATCGTATTAATTTATAAAATAGTTTGGATTACGGATTGAATAAATTTAATTTAGATTTAATATGAATCGGAAGAAACAGATTGATTTTACCCTACCATAATTTTAGTTAGAATTATACTTGATAAATTAAGTATTAACTTCTAATAATTTTTTTTGGTTTGAAAATATGTCTTTCTCGAAATGGAATAAATCTTAATAAACCTTTTTATAGGAGCCTAAGTTTAATTAGTCATTCAAAAGATTTGCAAGCATGAGAAAAATTTATAGGAGAAATTAGATGGTAAATAATTGATCCCATTCACACTTTTTTACTTTCATTTACTATTTACTGTCCTAAGATTTGGGTATCTCAAATGAATAAAATATATAAAAGGTTTAACACAACATTTATTTTTTTAAAAATAATAAAATAATCAAAAATAACAGCATGCCTAAAATTGAAAAAAAAAAACAAAATGGTATAAAATATTGAACAGATCAACATTATTCATATTTTAATATCATAATTGGTATTGACAATTAATAAATGGAGGCGAAATAAAAACTGGAAGATATAATTTCGAATATGAGTATTAAACGCATTTAAATATATTGAGAAGGATGACGTAATTTTTTTTAAATTCTTCATGAGATATACTATTTATTTATTATTTTTTATAAAAGTATTACAAAATAAGATAAAAAATAATTATAAAGAATTTATTTGAAAGGTGTATGTAGAAAAAAAGTGATAATGGAAAGAAATAATCTCGAAAATGGTGTGCTACCCAATCAACGAATTAGTTGGCATTGCCACTACAACAAAACATACTTTCAGCGACCCTTATATGCCAACCCATATTAAGCGTGGGTAAAAATTAAAAAAAAAAACTTTTGCCAACCTTTATATCTATACCACCACCTTTATTTTTTTTATATAACAACTTTGTAACTTTGTTAAAACTTTATAATTTAAATATTCTAAATTTTAATAATTTTTATGTTTTATTTTTAAACTTTGTAAATATTTTTTTTTTATTTTTTAATTTTTTTAAAATTAAATTTTACTTAAAATTTTGTTAATATTAAAATTTAATTAATATTTTTTATATAACATAATTTTTAAACTTTTTATAGTATTATTAATATATGTCTTTTATTTAATTATTATTTAAATTTAATTAAATTGAAAGTAAAATATGAGAAAGTTCATTAGTTACTGAAGTGTTAATATATAAAAGTTTATCCCACATCGGAGAAAAAGAAGAAGTTTTTGGTATATAAAATATGAGAGTGTTCATTAGTTTCTGAAGTGTTTTTAAGGTTATAATGTGTTGAAATATGGGTTCACCCTAAGGGTTTAGGGTTATGTTCATCATGTACTTGAGAGATGAAGGGTAAATGTGATAATAGTAGAGATAAAAAAAATAACATCTAAAATGAAAATAGAAAAAAACAAATTTTAAAAAAATAGTTTAAAAATAAAACAGACATTTAGCGACGCTTTTTAATTTTGCCAACGCTTAAATAAGCGTCGTTAAAACTTTCGCCTTTCGGCAACGCTTGTACCGACGCTTAAATAAGCGTGGTAAAAACTTGCGCCCACCCTGCTTCTGGCGACGCAAGAATAAGTGTCGGTAATGTTTTTGGCGACGCTTTTAAAGGTTGGCAGAAGTCTTTTTAAGCGTCGCCGAAAGTCATTTTTGTTGTAGTGTGCGTGGGATAAACTAATGTTTAAAAGATTGATGACTAGGTAGTAAACACTTAATATTTTGAATGATTGGATCAATCTTCAATAATATCCAATTGAAGACTCGAAGACTCGATATTAGATTATACGACCCCTTTAGCACCTGATTCAAAAATCATATTTTTCCATTGGTTGTTTAAGACAAAACATTTCATATCGGATGGACATTGCCTCCGTTATCGTAAGAGAGAGACTTTTAAAATTGTGTGGAAGGGCGCTAATTGGTCTTCCAAAGTTATCCTGAAAAATGATTCGAGGTGAGACTTTCAATCCATAACACGTAAGATACATATGTTAATTTTTGTTCATCCTAGTTCTAGTTCCGGAGGAATCTAACATTATCTAACTCTCAAATTGTTCTGCATTAGAGGAGAATCAAAATTTCTACAATTGAAAAAAATTCTAAACCTCTTTAAGGCTCACATTATAAATAGAAAGAAGAAATTTATTTTTATCAAATAATGAGTAATTTATATTCTTTCACACATTCCAAACGAAACGATGGTAGCAAGAAGATTATTATTGAAACTTTCATGCGAGATTTTAGATTGATTATTAAACATTTCAAAAAGTCGCGAGATTTTAGATTGATTATTAAACATTTCAAAAAGACACATATCAAAACTTCTAATAGACATCTTAGAAATATCAATACCAAACAAGGACCACGTACTATTATTTTCTTAATATAGTAGTAATCCGTGTTATATTGTCTCAATAGAAGTAAAATGCCTATGACAAATGGGAGAAGGTGAATTTTTCCTTTTAAAATAGTTTGTTGTTGTGGGAAGGGCATTGTGGAATTCTTTCCACGTAATATTTTTTATTTTTATTTTTTTGGCATTTAATCTTCCAAATTTTAGGATTAACTTGTGAAGATGAAGATGAAGAGTTAGATCTTTTAGACTCAAAACTTTTAAAAGAAAAACTATAACTCAAACTCGTTGTGTATATTATATTTGAGGTGTCATTCCAAATGTATTTATCTACTTGTAACAACAAACTAATAGGGAGTTTAATGACAAAGTATGTGAGTTGGTTCTAACGTAGCTTACATAAGAGATCAACATTCCATAGAGTTAATGAAGTATGGAGGAAATTCACTACGAGGAATGAGGTTGGATGGACAAGTAATTTGAGTCAAACCATTATCATTTTCAATGGGTAACCATTTATCATTCTTAAAAGAGGTAAAATTTCCATAAGAATTGTAAAATTTTGACAATGTCCATTAGTTTTAAGTAAGTGTCTAACAATAATAAATACAAGACCAACTCTAAGAACAACCTGTTGTTTCCTTAACATGCCAAATAGTGCTATTATTAAAGTAAATACCCTTCAAAATGACTCCAAAGACTATTTGATTTGCTAATTATTCGTCAAGTTTGTTTTGCTTGTAGGGCAATATTCACTTGTCTATTTTTTTAAATCGCATACCACCCTTAGATTTTCTAAACGTGAGTTCATCCCAACTTTCCTAATGAACCTTTTTTTTTCTTTATTAGTCTTCCATCAAAAAGTTGAGATATAAAAGTGAATCCATGTAATGAAATATTTTGAAAATTTAAAGATGGAAAGATAATGTGAAAGAATTACTAAGCACGAAACTTAATAAGTATCTCCTTTCTAGTTTAGCGAAGTATATTACTTCTCCATCTAACTAATTTTGACATTATCCTATCTTTTAAGTGTCCTACATTTCTTGTTTAGAAGCTCCAAGAAATAAAGTAATACCAAAATATTTACATGGTTGTAAGTCAACTTTGATATTTAATATACCACACTCAATGTCAATTGGTGTTGTCTTGGAGAATTTCTTGAGAAAGTTATGAAAGACTTGTGTATATTTATTTTTCTTACTTGAAAAATACAAGAATTTATAGAGGATGTTAAAGATACACTTGTAATTACTCTCACTAGCTTTATCAAAGAACATCATGTCGTCAACAAACATGTGAATGCCAATGGAAGGGAAATTTATGTTCAGTTGAACTTTATAAAAAATATTCCTACAACTTGTATCCTGAAAAAAATTAGATAAACAGTTAGTATTTAAGTTAAATAATTAGAGAGAAAGTGGATATCCCTATCGAAGCACTCTCGTATGTGAAAATTTAATCACGACTCAATCTTGGATGCACACATTATATGAAACAAAAGAGACACAAGCCATAAGAAGGTCAACAATTTTAAGATAAAAATCAAGTTTTTTTTAGCATATCTCTCAGAAAGACCCATTCAACACGATCATATACTTTTTCCATGTCAATTTTTATAGCATAGTTGAATTTTTCATTATATTTTGCGATTTTAAAGTTATGTAACATTACTTGGCAATAATTTTATTATCATGGAAAGCTCTTTGTTCATCAACTCACAATGTGGTCTAAGTGGCCTTGAAATCTAAGAACTAAGATTTTGGAAATAAATTTGTATGCAAAATTACAAAGACCAATAGGGAAAAATTGACTAACATGTAAATGTTCAGGATTTGGTATCTTCAAAATGGGGACTAAATTTGTTTTATTAAGATAAGGGGTAAAATATTGATAAGAATAAATCGGTACAAAGTTGCAAGAGGTCGGTTTTATTAGTATCCCAACAATTTTGAGAAAAATGTCTGAGAAGCCATCAACTCTAGGGACTTATTAGCCCTATACTAAATACTACAAGCCGTATTTTCTCTAATATTACGGATTTGAGCAATTGTGAATTAAACTTTTCGTTAACTCTTGGATGAACAAGGTGTATGATGGGGTCACGTTTAACTAAGACTTCCGATTGATAGAAATCCTCTTAGTATTTACCAATAAATTGGTTAATACTAGGAGGGTCTAAGACCCAAGTGCCAAATTGATCTGTAAGTCTCAAAATCTTATTATTATACCTTCTATGTATTGTGGTTGTATACAATATCTCATATTATAATCACCGTAAAGTATATTTTTAATTCTTGATCTCGCTCCCTAATACTTATATTCGTCCTTCTTGAGCAATTAACGTTTCTCTTTAAGTTGTTTGATTTTAGTACTTAAAAATGCATTTTATGTAGAATTCATGAGATTAATTAGTTACGTGGAAATGTTAGTTTTGTTCTAACTAGAAAGGGTTTTGGCAAACGTGGTAGTTTTGAACATAAAGGTATGTCATGCATTTTATTGACTATTGATCAAATCGTAGAAACATTCATTATCAATCCAGTAATGTTCTAAATGAAATGATTTGGTTCAAAAAATATTATTGGTTGAATAAATTAATAATCATGGAGGAATGATTTAAGTCGTCTAAAGGTAGATTTTTGACCATTTTTATGAAAACATGTTTCTCCAATTCTCAGTTGCAAGGGCTCTATCTAGTTTATTCATTACTAATATTCTCCAAATCGGTTGTTGCACCATGTGTACTTGTAACCACTAGAGCCTAGATCTAGAAATTTACAATGGTTAATAAAATTGAAAAAAGTGTATCTCCTATTAACATTCCTCTAACTAACACTATCTTTCTCAAAAGAGTATAAATGATCGTTAAAATCTCTCACACATAGCCATAGAGAATGATACATCGAAGATGTTTTTGAAATTTTTTCCCAAAAAACTGCCCTAACAGTTGGATTAGTACAACCATACACAATTGATAACCTCTATAGCGTTTGGTTATTAGTGAAAGAGAGATGTGTCAATCCAATAATGTGAAGTTAAATAAAAAGAGAGATGAATAATGTCATTCTAAAATGAGATAATTCTTTTAGATAGAGACTAATTCAATGTTAAAGTGATGTGAAAGTGCAAGTGTCTGACTAAGTAGGTTAAAATTTACAAAAGACGACCAAACATTAAGAATACAAATTAAACAAGGACGATGAATACGAACAAGACTTTTTTAGAGAATAAATTGTCAAGAAAGTCCCAAAATCATGACAATTACATACAAGAACACTCATTTAGGTTCAGCCAATGGAACTCTCACTGAGTTAGCAGGAAAATGGGAAAGCTTGAATGTTCGAGATGAGAAATAAATTCAATAGAGATGAAAGATGAGGAAGTAGATAATTCATGTATTGATATAGGAGTATCAATTAGATATGAATCATTAAATGTATGAGATATTATTCTTAGTTGATATTAATGCCCATCAACTCTTATTGATGATTCTTTTATTATGATGATGTCTGTCAACCATTTTGACATTCTCCTCAACATTGGAATGAGTTTCCAACCACATTCTTGGAGTAACATTCTCTTGGTATTGGTGTTTTCCTTGTGAATATTGTTCCTTTGAAGATGATTCTTCTTTGATCCTTTTGATTGAGACGATCTCTTGGAAGTGACAATGAGATTCGAAAGTGGGATATCAGTAAAATTATGATTTTTTGATCATGTGCTTTTACAAGATCTTGGGTTTCAAATGTAGGGATTATTGAGGTGTTCTTTGTCATTGCGGTCGGGTTTTAACTTATAGGTAAACGAGTCAGGGTTTTCTATTATAAAAATGGGTTAAGGTATAAATATATTTTTTGTTATATTTCTCTTTAGACACAATAAAGTTAAGAGAGAGTGAACAAATCTATGGTTTCTAGTTCCTTCTTGTTTTTAGGTTAATCTATAGAGAGATGTTTGGGGAGTTTTTGATTATTGAGTATCTCAATAATTCCTAAAAGTAATCACTTCTTTCATTTGAGACTAAAGTTTGTTTCTAAGAAGATCCATAATTTTGCTGATGTAAAACTCAACAGTGGTATTAAAGCAATATTGATTAGTTACGTAAGTAGAGTGCTTTGTTGGTTACCCGACAAAATTCAAAGAGGAGATCAACTAGTTTCTTTTTTGAGGTTTTCTTTAGTTGTTAAGACTGTAATAATGGGGAAATCTAGACCTGATATGCTGAGTATGAATGGTACAAACTATAGGCAATGGAAAATGATTAGAGATCTATTAATTTTAGATAATTTACATGAAGTAATTGAGAATGAGGGTGTTAAACCTGGGAGTACAAAAGAGTCTGATTGGATAAAGATAGATAGAAAGGAGTGTAGCTTTATTCTTTCGTGGGTTGGTGTAAATTTTGTGCACCATGTTGAGAACGGGACTACAATGTATGGTGTGTGGAGCAAACTTGAAGCTCTCTATGCTGGGAGGTCAATAGAGAATAAAGCAACACTGGTACAAAGGCTGGTGAACCTTAAGTACATTGATAATAAATCAATTGCTGAGCACTTGAATGAATTTCAAAATATTTTGAATTAGTTGAGTAGTATGAAGATAAACTTTGATGGTGAGGTGCAAGCACTTTTAGTCATTAACCCTTTGCCTACGAGTTCAGAGACACTTATTATCACTCTCAGCAACTCAACGCCAAATGGTAAAGTCAATATGGTATTTGTTACCAGTTCCTTACTTGATGAGGAGAATCGAAAGGGGAGATAAACCCTCTAAGTCTGATATATTGGTGACTGATAGAGAAAGATCAAAGGATATTAAAAGTGGTTCGAGTAAGGGAAATCTAGAAACAAGTCTAGAGCTCTGAAGAAGGATGGTATTTTCCATTATTGTGGGGAAATGGGTATTAGAGAAACGAGTATTGAAAATTTAAAAATGATAAAGCAAATGGTACAATGAGCCTAGAGAAAAGAAAGAAGAGAGTGCATTGAGAGATGTAAGAATCGAGACAAACATGGGTTGTTTCCTTACATTGAGAGATGTAAGACATGTTCCTAACTTGAGAATGAATTTTATTTACATATGTAAGCTCGATGATAGAGGTTACCATAATGTTTTTATTGGTGGAGCAAGGAAGCTAAGCAAGGGTTCCTTGGATGTTGCACGAGGTAAGAAATGTTGTTCCTTATACAAGATAAATTTGAAATTGTCTATAATGTAGCGTATTCTTTCGTGATGGAGTCATCCTATGAGTTGTGGCACAAGAGACTAGGCCACATTACTAAAAAATGGCTGAATGTTTTGATCAAGATGAAAGAGTTTCTGAATCTCAAGGATGCACTCATTTTGAAAGTTGTGAACATTTCTTGAAGGGTAACTAAAATAGAGTCTCCTTTAGTAAGTTGAAGGTGGAATTGAAAAAGAATGTCTTTGAGCTACTCCATACAGATGTATGTGGTCCTATGAAGTTTAAATTAATATGTGGTGCTTCTTATTTTATAACCTTCATAGATGATACATCTAGGAAGGTTTGAGAATATGATATAAAGTCTAAAGATGAGGTTGCAATAAGGTTCGAAGTCTTTCACAAGTTGGTTGAAAGAGAGACAAACAAGAAATTTATGAGGGTGCGGTCAGATAATGAATGAGAGTACATAGGCTTATTTAATGATTATTGCAAAGAGTATGGTATTCAATATGAATAGTCTATGCCCAAGACTCTACAACAAAATGGAGTGGCAAAGATGATGAATTGAACAATGTTGGAATGGATGAGGAATATGTTCTCCAATGCCAGGTTGGTTAATATTTATGTGCTGAAGCCATGAGCACTATAGTGTATGTGATCAACCGTTCCCCATCTAAACCATTGAATAATAAGTGTGTAGAAAGTGTCTGGTCAGGTAAATATGTTAGTTATGACTATTTACGTGTTTTTGGTTGTAGAGTCTTTATGCATGTTCCAAAATATGAGAGGTTGAAGCTAAAAGTAAAAAATAGGCAATACATATTTTTGAGTTATGATGATGAAAAGTGGGGATACAAGTGTTATGACCTACTTGACAAGAATGTTTTGAGAATCCGAGATGTGATATTCATTGACAATTAGACTATTGAGAAGTTTGAAGATGGTGACAAACTTGATGCGCACATACGTGATCTTCCTAGTCTTGAGTTGTATCATGATGTTGTGGAGACAAGGCCACGTGTAGCTTCATACTCAGATAGTGATGATGATGTTCCTCAAGGTTAAGCTGTAGGTCATGGAAATGATATAAAAGTTGATCTTGGTGATAATATTGAGGCTAATTTTGAAGTTGAACAAGAAATTGGAAATCAACAGAATCAAAAAATAGAGGTACTTATAAGGTCTACTAAGGAGAAAAGATCAAGTTCTAAGTACTCATCTATAGAGTATGTCCTTCTAACTGATTGTGGGGAGCCTAAATACTATAAGGAGGCTCTTGAGGAAGCTCACAAGGAAGAATGGATAACTATCACAGATGAAGATATGAAGTCATTACTAAAAAATGGCACATATAAATTGGTGGAGAGACCAAAGAACAAAAAACTTTTACAAAAAAAATGGGTGTACAAGATCAAGCAAGAGGGTGATGATATCAAGCCAATATACAAGGCTAGGTTGGTTGTCAAATGTTTTGGCTAGAGGAAAGGAATCAATTATGATGAGATTTTCCCACCTATATTGAGGATGACTTCCTTCTAGGTGGTGTTATGTCTAGCTGCTTGTATAGATCTAAAGGTTGAACAACTTGATGTCAAAACTGTATTTCTCTATGGTGATTTGGATGAAGATGTTTATATGGAGAACCCTGAAAGTTATAATAAGAAAGGTGAGGAAAGAAAATTGTGCAAACTTGTCAAAAGTCTGTACGGTTTGAAGCATCCGCCAAGACAATGGTATTTTAAGTTTGAGTCATTCTTGACCATCCATGGGTACATGAAGAAATCTATAGATCATTGTGTCTTTGTGTAAAAGTATGATTCTAATGATTTTATTATACTTCTCCTATATGTTCATGACATGCTGATTGTAGGGAGAGACAAAATCATGATTGCCATGTTGAAAAAGGATTTGGCCAGGTCTTTTTAGATGAAAGACTTGGGTCAAGAAAGACAAAAATCTTGGAATATAAATTATTAGGGATCGGGTGAAGAAATGACTATAGATGTCTCAAAAGAGATATATTGAGAAGATTCTAAAAAGATTCTTTACGAACAAAAAAAGCCAGTTGTTTGTCCATGGACTACACACTTGAAAATAAACAAGACAATGTCTCTCAAGGATGAAGAGAAAAGACAAGAAATGTGTAAGGTCCATATGCTTCAGCAATAGATAATCTGATCTATGCAATGGTCTATACAAGACTAGATATGGCCCATGCGGTTCGAGTAGTTAGTCATTTCCTTTCAAATCCCGGTAAGGCACACTAGGAAGTAGTTAAGTGACTAATGAGATATATTTGAGGGACATCCAAGTATGTTTTATGTTATGATACTAGAAAGCCACATGTTGAAGGGTTTCCTAATTCAGGTATGAGTGGTGATATCGACATTATGAGATCAACTTCAGGGTATCTGTTTACCTTTGGAGGAGGATTTGTATCATGATAGTCTCGTCTACAGAAATGTGTTGTTTTGTCTACTATAAAAGATAAATATATTGTCATTACTGAATGTTATAAGGAAATGATATGGATGAAGGAATTATTGAAAGAAATGGGTATATCACAAGACATGTTTGTGGTGTTTAATAAATCACAAAGTGTTATGCATATGATCAAGAATCCAAGTTTCCATTCACGTTCAAAACACATCAAAAGAAGGTACCATTGGATCTATGAAGTGCTCGAGAAGGAGTTATACTTGGAGAAAGTACATACGGATGAGAACGGATCATATATGATCAAAAAAGGTTTGCCAAGAGACAATCATGAGATATATTGTGCCAAAGCCAAAATTATTTTAGGAGGGGCGTCACGATGATGAATATTTATAGCAATATTCTCCCATGGCTTAGAAGGGGGAATTGTTGAGGTGTTCATTTCCATTGCAGTCGGGTGTTAACTTCTAGGTAAACGGG
Source organism: Impatiens glandulifera (assembly GCF_907164915.1). Lineage (NCBI taxonomy): Eukaryota > Viridiplantae > Streptophyta > Magnoliopsida > Ericales > Balsaminaceae > Impatiens > Impatiens glandulifera. Next base: position 40,832,649 of record NC_061864.1, read on the forward strand.
TTAAGGTTTTCTATTATGAAAATGGATTAGAGTATAAATATATTTTTTGGTATTTTCTCTTTAGCCACGGTAAAGTTGAGAGAGTGAACAGATTTAGGATTTTCTTGTTCCTTCTTGTTCTTTGGTTGATCTAGAGAGAGAGAGGTTGAATGAGCTTTTGATTGTGTAGTATCTCAATCATTGCTAGAGTAATCACTTATTTAATTTGAGAGCATATTTTTATATCTAAGAAGATCCGTAGTTTTGATGAATCAAAACCTAACAGGGATTTATGACTCTTCGACCATTGGAAGTTGGAGAGGAGAGAGATATTCTCTCAAACTAACTTAGGGTAACTGAGTAGAGGGAAAGTTTTGATAAATTTGTAGGGAAGATGGAGTGTTAAGATGAATGTATATGTGTTGGGTAGTGGGTCTAGTATGAGATATAACTTCTGGAGATTAAGATGACATAAGAGAGTGGGTTATTGAGAAAGAAGTTGATTGTTCAAAGAAATTGACTTGGGGAGGGATCATTAGGAGGAGAATTTATTACCTCATTAATGGCATGTACCCTACTCGCCGGGTAGTGAAGTACCCATTCCCGAACCCGATTTTCAAATTACTATCCGACCCTGACCCCAAACCCGACGAATATCTTTATTTATATCCCCATCCCGATTCATCGGGTACCCGATCCCCGACGGGTACCCCATTACCCGATATTAAATATTAAAAAATTATATTTTAATTAACTAAAATTATATAAATTAAATATAATATGTTGGTACAAAATATAATTAACCTAAAACTATTAATAAATATTATATCCTTAAACATAAAATCATTCACACTATAAAATATAAATTCATTCAAACTACATAATATAAATTCATCCATACTAAAATATACAAATAAACTTAAAAGTGATAGAACATAATTCTTAATTAAACACAAAAACTTCAAAAAACATCAAATTAGTTCTCAAAAAAAACATCCTTCTTGAATACACTTCTTCAACACATTTAATTACAACCTACAAAATCAATAAAAAACAATCAACATTAACAAATATAAAATATACTAATAACATACCTCAAATCTTTGACAAACAATTAATTACTTAGAAAATAAGGATTAATATGATTCTTTTACCTGGTCTTATATATTAATATTTTTCCAAAAATATTTATAAAAATAAATAACTAATATGTTTGAAATATTATTCTCTAAATATAGTTAAGCATAATATTAAAAAAAACTCTTTTATTTTTAAACTAATACATTGAACTAAATATAAACAACTTTTAATATTCCTTAAAAAAAACTCTTTTGACCCTTTATTTTTGTCTTTATAAAAAATAAATTTATTTATTGTTTTACTTTATTAAATTATAAATTATTTCATAAAAAATATTTAATAATATTAATATTCTATTATAATTTAGAACCCTAGTTTGTTAGTTGTGAAAATCCATCTTACACTTGGATAAATTTATATAATGTTTGATGCAGTTTACTTAATCTGAGTCAAATAACTGATAGACATATTATATATAATGAAAGTATGCATAAATCTCTTGTCGTATATATCAGTTATGTTTAGTATTGAAGAGATTCCACATATTAAATAAAAAGTCTATAAATAATGAAAGTATTACTTACCTACTTGTGTTGTAAACTTGTAGTCATGTAGATCTTACAGAAAAAATCAACTTTGTTGCTGTTAAAACGGAAGAAGAAGCTACAAAGTAAATATTGAAGATTAAGTAATAAATAAATATAAGATTGTAAAAGTTGAAGAACAAACCGAAAACATTACTTACTTGCATAACTATGTAACTTATGTTGAAGAAGAAGTTGAAGAAGATAGAAGTTGAAGACTTGAACTTTTAAAGAAATGTTGAATGGAGATATACGAGAGGGAAACATTTACTACAAATTAATGAAATTATGTTAAATGTAGGTAGGAAATGATGTTAAGAGTAATGATAAAATAATTAATATATTTATTTAATGATAGTTAATTAGTTAGTAGTTGAAATTTGATAAGTCACTTAAATTTTATTAATATATATTAATATTTAATATATTCATGTATCGGGTTTGGGTTTCCAACACTCCCCATCCCCGACCCCGAACCCGATCGGGTATCATTTTTCACTCCCATCCCCGACCCCGACCCCGAACTCGATTTAAAATACTCGAATCCCATCATCGGGTACCTACAAGTATCGGGTATACGGGTACCCATTGCCATCCCTAGAGTTAACTATGACCGGGGAGATTGAGCTATTGAAGGAGGTAGTAATTATTTCTTTATTGACAATAGTTACACTCAATGATGCATTTATTGGTGAGTTAACCGTTTCTAGGACGTTTGAACTATGGATTGAGGGAATAATTATTTCTTGATTGGTAGTAGTTATACTCAATAATGCATTTATTGACGAGACGATAATTATTTTCTAATTTATAGTGGTTACGTTTTCTATTATAGTTATATCTATTATAGTTACATTTTCTACTAAGGAGAGATTATTTCGATTTAAGACATCATGAAACGAAATGATGATCGCATCATTTCTAACAATATCTAGCAAAGTACCCTACCGTTGTGATCTCAATAATGGCCCAAATAGGTTTTTCTTTTCATGAGGGTTGGTTCTCCCTGCACTATATTTCTCAAAGCTATAATTATGGAAGTCGCATAGATAAAGTCACTAATTTTTGAATTAGTGACTTAGACTCTGTGATTGCATCTCAAAATGTAAGGCAATTGAGTCTGACTAAAATATCACTACACCTCCAAATTACAAAATATGTTCCACAAATTGAAAGAAATTAAAACCAATAGAAGAACAAAGAAAATTGAAATTAATATGTACAAATTTTGCTTCTAGAAGACAAAGTGCCAAAGGGTAGTTCTTATGAATGAGTTCTCAATTATGGAATTGTCTAAGGAGACCCAAACCCTAAAAGTTATACACCATAACACTCATTTAGGGGTGTGAGGTTGGTTTAGATTAGTCCCCTCCACCATAGTATCAATGTTGTTCACTAGAGATTAATTAAAAGAAGATACATCAAAAGAAATATTGTCATTAATAAGAGTTAAATTCAAACATGGTACATAATTTGAGTTAGATGAGACTTGTGACAAATATGTCTTTCCTAACTTTTTTGAACTAGCATTTTCTTTTCCTGTTCAGTCGACTTATAAAGTGTCTTCTCAAATGATTGTGTTCGATTTGGGCTACATCGTTCTCCATCGGAAGACAACTATTATTTTCTTATTATTCCTCTATAGCAATTTATTCACGTCATCACTATCATCTTTAAGTCGTTTGAGGGTTGTCATTTGTGTGAAATTATTGGTAAGACAATTATTTACTTCAATAATGACAATAAAATGGTTTTGAAAATGTTTACTATGTCTTATTAATTGGTTTTGAAAATGTTTACTATGTCTTATTAATTGGTTTTGAAAATGTTTACTATGTCTTATTAATTGATCATTATTATGTTGGGGTTCCTGAACAACATAAGGAGTTGGATGGTTAATATGTGAGGTGTTCGTGGTTAGATTTAAAGCTTTATGAATAGAGATCTAGGGATGGCACACCCCTTTCAAATTAGTTTTACGAATTTGGATTGAGGATCGCCATGTTGGAATGTTTACTAGATGTAGCATATTGTTTAGTTCCATGATTAGTTCATTTCCTCTTCTTCTTTCAACTCTTTCAAGTGACTCGCCATTTGTGGTGTTGCCCTAGATTATTGTCACAGTTCCCCAATCTTTCTAGTCCAAGGGGAGACCCAATCGTCTAAGTAGGCTCAACCAAGGAATGTTCTAGTTGGAAGTCATGTGTTATATTAGTGTCATTAATTCGTAGTTAAAAGGCATGGCCTAAATTAGTGCACCATTAATTGGCAATTAAAAGACATGCCCTAGATTAGTGTGTTATTAATTGTTAGTTAGAAGAAATTCCCTAAATTAGTGCGTCATTAATGTGGTAATTATAATAAGTCTTATAAATACCTCATAGGTATTAATCATCAAACATTCAAATAATATAATACTATTCGTTATAAGAGTTCGCTTTCTCTCTTTAGAGATTTTTTGCATAGTTACTTATTCTTTCGAGGATCATAACTAGTGTCGCATAGATCGTTGGTGGAAAGAACGAGCCTGTGACAGTTGGTATCAGAGCAGAATGACAAAGAGATCGAATAAAAGTGTAACTACTAACAACGTGGATGAAGTGGAGAAACTTCCCCATGAGATTGAAGATGATCTTACGAACCCTAGCAAGGTTCAAACAGGAGGATCCAAAACTAACAAAGAAAGGGTGAGATCAATAGATGTTATTACTAACATTATCGCTAGGTTGGAGAAGATAAAACTTAATGTGGCTTATAGATAATATAACTTTGGGAATCTAGAGGAACGCACCGTCGAGCTCGAGAATGAGAGAGACGGGCTTCGAGAAGGGATGCAAGGTTTCTTGAATGAGGAGTTGTCCAAATGTCGAGAGCAAGCATAGATCATGGAGTAGACCCTCCTTTTTGAGATCAGTACCTTGAATAAAAAGCTCGAGGGAATAGCCTCCAAGTTACAAGTCATTAAAGAGGAAGTAGTGATACTCAAGAAGGCCGTCGCGCAAGAGTGCGGACATGCGCCTATAGGATTCCTTAATCCGACAAGGATAGACATTCCAAGACCTAAAGTGTATTTAGGTGAGACAAACATAAAAGAGATCGACAACTTCTTATGTGGTCTAGATTAGGACTTCAAAGTACTCAGCCTAGTGGAAGAGACGAGAAAAATAGATACTCCCATGACATACCTAGAAGATACTACAATGCTATGGTGGAGGCGAAGGAGTAATGACATAGAAAGAGGTATATATTCTATTAATACTTGGGAAGAATTCAAGGAGGAACTCAAGAGACGGTTATATCCTGAAAATGCAATTTGAGAAGTAAGGTCCAAGTTGCGACAACTTTCACAAAGGCGAAGTATCAAGGAGTATGTAAAGGAGTTCATCGCCACTCTTCTTGAGATCCCTAATTACTCGGACGACGAAACCTTGTGCCCCAATCTTCCTAGCCCAAGAGGAGGCCCAATCATCTAAGTCGGCCAAACTCAAGGAATATTCTAGTTGGAAGTCATGTGCTATATTAGTGTCATTAATTGGTAGTTGAAAGACATAGCCTAAATTAGTGCATCATTAAATGTCAGTTAAAAGGCATGCACTAAATTAGTCTGTCATTAATTGACAATTAGAAGGATTGCCCTAAATTAGTACGTCATTAATGTGATAGCTATAATGAGTCTTATAAATACATCAAATGTATTACATTGTAACCATAAAATATTCAAGGAATATAATACTATGTTTTGTAAGAGTTCGCTTTCTCTCTCTAGAGTTTTTATGTTTATTGAAACAAACATTGAGTGTTGTTTTGAGTAAGGCTGACTAGTTACTCATTTTTTCGAAGATTGTAACTAGTGCAACACGGATAACAGATCGTTGGTGAAAAGAACGAGCCCGTGACAATAGGATACGTTGATTTTTGACATTCATTTATTTGGCTATCAATGGCTCAACTTGGGACATGTGGGTAGATTCAAGAGGATTATATAACTATGTATAAACATGGTTAGTCATTAAAGCACAAATATCATCAAAATCAATAGTAATAGAGTTAGTCGGGTCTATATTTGGATACCGACTAATCCAATCAATTTAAGTCATGGCCCATATTCTGGTTTATCATTTATAATCTCAAAGGAAACCATTTAATGTCTAGTAATGATCTTTTTAGATAAAATACCTTAATTAATTGGTCATTAATGTTGATTCTAATGTGTATAGTAACATGTCAATTAAAAATTGAATCTTCAGTTGATTGATACTATTTTCAACATGTCAACATGTCCATTTGACTCATAATTGTTTTGTATAAGTGATATCTTCCTCATTCCTTTAGGGGTTTTTGAATATAATGAATAATGTGAGAGTAGAGAAATAAATTTCATCAACTGTAATCATATTAAGGTCAATCCCAAAAAATCATAAGCTTTTCTTCACAAGACTATGGTCCTTTAGACAACATTTGGTCTTTGTCCTCAATATTAAAGAATTTTAATTCATTAAAATTCAGTTTATGTGGTTAATAACTTCAAAAGTTTCCTTAGGTTTCCATATTCCTCCCATACAACTTTGGACCGCCGAAATTCTAATGTTTCTTTTCATAAGAATTTAATCTTAAAAAATCCATGATTCATCAATTTCATCGTAACTCGTCATTCTAATCAAATTGTGAAAAAAAAAATTAAAGTAAAGCTATATGAATTAGGAATTTTATAATATAAAAAATAATATATATATATATATATATATATATGAAATATATTATTATTATATTAGTTTCCTTATTAGTTTATTATAATATATATGTATTAGACATCACCTATATAATTCAATACAATATTATCTTCATTTTAACATGGTATCTAGTCTTATTTTCATTATTAAGCACTCATGTTATAGTCTTCTGATGTCTTCATCAATGCTTACTCTAGTCATTTTTGAAGAGTTCTTATAAATTTATTATTATATTTTTTTAATAATATTTTTTTTATATGTTTATGTTAATGTTCTTATTTTTTTCGACTATCATATCCTCTAAGTTTTTTTAGTTGATGTACCCAACAGTCAATGCTCATATTTGTATTGGTCTTAATCAATTATATTATTTTTTTTATTAGTTATTTAGTACACTGTAATTTTGTCGTTTGTTGGATCTTAACACTCACGAGTAACATCAGAGTTTTTTCAATTGTTGTTTCACCCCAGCATTCAATGTCCATAGGATTCTACACTAGTAAAAAAATGACTTATAATGAGAGCAAGAACTCTCGGTGAAAGCCAATATACCCTCGGTAATAGTTTTCACCGATGGCAAAAATGCTCTTAGAAGGTGTTGGTAAAATGGCTTTCGGTGATGAAAAAATTAATATCACCGATAGCATTTGCTCCTTCGGAAGTAATTAAATTCTTTTATCGAGAGTAGAGACAATGCTTTGTTGGGCCTTTGGGTCCAGCCCAATCAAGCATTCAATAAAACAAGCAAAACCTAAGAATGTTGCTCATTCTATCACTTTTAGAGAGAGAAAATATTCTGCAAAGAAGAAGAAGAAACAGAGGAAGAAGAAGAGAAGGAGACAATAGATCTCTTACATTTTCACTTTCAAGTTGAAATTTCTTGTTGTCTTATATCTAGACTAGTTTGAGTCTGAATGAAATTGGTTTTCTCTATTTTTATACCTCAACTTTGGGTTTAAAGTTGAGAAGAACAATTGTATCCATTTCTTGTTTATAGTGAAATTTGCTGGTTGGCTCCGTGGTTTTTTACCCTCTAGGTTGAGAGAGTTTTCTACGTAAATGTGGTGTTGTTGTGTTCTGTGCTTGATCTTCTATTTTAGACTTGGATAACTTGTGCATTTACCCATCTCACATTGCCAGATTACAGTATAAAAGTAATTTTCATTTCAAAATTCCCAACAAGTAGTATCAGAACTGTTAGATTTATGTTTTGAAGAGTACTTTTGTAGGTTGAGATGGAAGGCAATAGCACAATGATTAGGTTGACAAATAATAACTGGAAGATTTGGAAATCCAAGATGGAGGATATCCTTTATTGTAAATACTTGTATGAGTCGGTTGAAGGAGATAGTGCGAAGCCAAAAGATAAGTCTGATGGTGATTGAATAAAATTGAACCGGAAAGTAGTTGGCACAATCAGACAGTGGCTTGATGATAGCGTGTACCACCATGTAGCAAGTGAAAAGAGTACACATGAGTTGTGGAAGAAGTTAGAGTCATTGTATGAGCAGAAAACAACATGTAACAAAGCGTTTCTAATTCGAAAGTTAGTAAATCTAAAATTAAGAGAAGGTGCATGTGTTGTTGAGCATTTAAATGAATTCTAGAGCTTGATTAATCAATTGTCAATTATGGAGATGACCTTAGAAGATGAGCTATAAGCCTTATTGCTTTTAGGATCATTGCCCGACAGTTGGGAGACATTGGTTATGACAGTCAGTAATGCAGCTCCGAATGGTGTTCTTACTATGAGTATAATTACTAGCAGCTTGTTCAATGAGGAGACAAGAAGCAAGTCAACTAATACAAATAGTGCACATGCCCTTATCACAAAGAAAAGGGGAAGATATAAATATCGACAACAATCAAGAGGCCATAGCAAGTCCAGAGGCAGATCAAAATCTAAGGGAAGACAGTGTTATCACTATGGTAAAGAAGGTCACATGATAAAAAATTATAGAGCCTTAAAAAGACTACAGAATGAAAACAAATATCAGAAGAAAGATGATGAAAACAGAAATACCACAGCCACAGTAACTACAGATGATGTAGTGATTCTTTCTTGTGAAAATGAACAATATCTACATGTAGAAGGTCACCAAAGAGTTGAGTGGATAGTTGATATAGGTGCTTGCTATCATGCTACACCAAATAGAGGGTTCTTCACGACTAACAAGGCTGAAGATCTTGGTACAGTAAAGATGAGTAATACTAATCACTCGAGCATTATGGGTATTGGTGATATTTGTTTACAGATAGAGATGGAACATCAGTTAATACTGAAAGATGTGCGACATATTCTTGATTTGCGTCTAAACTTGATATCAGGTGATGTATTGGACAAAGATGGATTCAAGCATTACCTTGGTATTGGAGAATGGAAGCTCAGTAAAGGATCAATGATTGTAGAAAAAGGGAAGTCGTTGAACTCCTTATACAGAACTCATGTGAAGATACTCAAGAATGGGTTGAATGCAGTACAAGCTGAAAACTCTAAATATGTGGCATAAACGTCTCGACCACATGAGTGAGAAAGGGCTGCGAATTATGGTGAGGAAGCTTCACATTCTCTCAACCAAAGATGAGGTTCTGGTCTTCGAAGAAGAAGAAACAGAGAAGAAGAAACAGAGGAAGAAGAAGAGAAGGAGGTAGTAAATCTCTTACATTTTCACCTTCAGGTTCCAATTTCTTGTTGTCTTATATCTAGACTAGTTTGAGTCTGAATGAAATTGGTTTTCTCTGTTTGTATATCTCAACTTTGGGTTTAAAGTTGAGAAGAACATTTGTATCCGTTTCGTATTTATAGTGAAACTTGCTGGTTGGCCCCATTGTTTTTACCCTCCAGGTTGAGAGGGTTTTCCATATAAATATGGTGTTGTTTTGTTATATACTTGATCTTCTGTTTTAGACTTGGATAACATGTGCATTTACCCATCTCACATTGCTAGATTACAATATAAAAGTAATTTTCGTTTCAAAATCCCCAACATGCTCTCGGTGATAATCAGCCTTTCTAAAAATATTATAATCTAAAATCTCCATTCGGTTGTCCAGACTCAATCACCATTTCTAGAAATGTATTCAAACAGAAAGAAAATACATACTTGGTAGGATATGTAATCTGGACATTCGAAACATCCTTAGTAACACGAGATAGAAGCCACACTCCAATACTATCAACAAAATGTATCAAATTCATACCACATTTCAAGTGTTTACACATATAGTCAGTATTTAGTAAAGCTCATCCTCCCTAAATCTTAGATTTGACACTTACAGTAGGTACATCTCCAAGACCAGACCAAGCTCCATTCATCTATGGACATAAAAAACAAAAGGATAATAGGAAAACAATTATTTACTAGTAAAGATCAGAATACAGAGGAAGAGTAATGAAACCTTGTTAGAGACGAAATCAATGACGAGATCGGTATTGTTAGACAACTCAGATTTTCCAGAACCTTATGACAGTTTATCCAAAGATCAGTGAGCGTGGAAGGAGCATTATTCGACATTTGTTGAGAAGTAACACGATCAATGGATTTACTAAAACACTAGTTCTTTGGGAATGTGCATAGAAAGGTCTTCAAAGGTTCAGACTGCGTCACTTGTCTTTGAAACAAGTCTGCTGATTAGACTGCAGGCAGCTGACAGGTGAACAGTTACCTGACTTGATATAAATCCAGAAGCAACCTCCAAGGATTAGACATCCGTCAAATGTACAGTTGCCAAGTGTACAAACACAAAAACGTACAAGTTACCTAATTTGAGCTGGCACGGCATCATACTTTAGGAAGCTTCCACCGCATTAAATGCATTGCTAATTATTTTTGACCAACTATCGTAGAGAGAGAAATATGACCGTTGTTATATTTTTACTATAAAAGGAAGCTAAAGAGTTGAAGAAAAAAGTTCTTCTCCCTGCTCTGGATTCTTTCTCTTTACGCGATCCTTTCACGTTGAGAACATACGTTGAGAAATTTACAAAACTATTGAGTGATAAAAACAAACTGTTAAGTTCTGGGTATTTACATATTTGTAAAAGTGTATTACAATACTGTGTGAGTGTTGTAAAGTGAACATCGAGCAGTAAATAAGACTCGATTGTGTGGCGTAGTGTGTTGTTGAATATTCTTTAGTGAATATCCTTCTTATTGTTTGAGAATAAGGGGTGACGTAGGAGTTTCATCTCCGAACATTCATAAAATTTGTGTCTTGTGTTCGTAAATCATTTCCGGTCATTTAACTAACCGAACCGATCTCCTCTTATTCTAACCGACCATTGTCTATTATTATTTCTATCTGATCCATGTGTGTTGCTTCAAGCTGAAATAGACATTTCCGCCATTGAACTCGGTTCAAGAGTCTGTGACAGTCTGTGTGGTGTTAAGACCGGTGTTAATTCCTAATCTGATTAGCGTCAACCATTGTGTGTGTAAGACGTTTCTTTTAGCCGGACCCTGGTCCCTTATCGGCGATCCCGATCCTAACAAGATCTATAGAAATGAAGAGGAAGAAGAGAGGGAATAAGATAGGAGAATAAGTTGGACGACCGCTGGAATAAAGTTATGGTGAAAATATAATTTTTTTACAGAAAGCAACCGTCTGCTCTCGGTTATAATCATAATTATCACTAAGAGCAACCATTTGTCCTCGGTGATATTAATATTATCAAGAGCATTCTTTCGCTCTTGGTGACAATTCTCGGTAATTGTGCATTTTTTACTAGTGTTACCTTCTTTATTGGTTTATTAGTCAACACACAAACATCTCGTTATTGGATAGATCTTCTTAGCACTCACAAGTAATCTTGGAGTTCTTTAGTTGTTGTTTCACCACATCAGTCAATGCCCATGTGATTCTACCATCCTCGCTAGTTTATCAATCAACACACTACCATAATGTAATTGGATGTATTTTAATACTCACGAGTTTATCAAACTTAATGAACATAAAATCACAATCTAGTATTCAACCTCAAGTTGTCCAAATCTTTTTCATCTTGAGTTTGAGAAGGGATGTTATAATATAAAATAATATATATATAAGATACGATAATATCATTATATTATTATATAGTTTTCTTATTAATTTATTATAATATCTATATTTATATTTATATTTACCTGTAATTATATATACATTTAAATACAATCTTTCACGGAAGATGGAAGTGATTGTTAGTGAGTGGAGATTTAGAAATTGTAAAATGAATTACAAAAGTGGGAAGATCTAGTTGTGGTGGAGGTAAAGACTAGACCTAGTGAGATTCTATGATTTATGATTTCAAGATAAAAATAAGAATCCCAAACACAAAATGAATGTCAAACAAACGAAGTTGTGGAAACGTAAAATGCAATCCTTGAGTAGTAGTTATACCTGAGTCGGCTAGTTAAATTGAAAAAAATGTGAGGAGTTCCGAGGGTTGAATGGTAGGTTCCAACTAGCACATTTTTTTTATAAATATTGTTCAAGCTTTATTTCGATCTTCGATTGATTAATTTCTATTATAAGAGTTTGTGAAAGGAAAAAAATGAGTACTTGGGTAGTGATAAGGATTTTGGTGTTTTTCTTAGTTATGCGACTAATAAGGTTAAGGATTAAGATGTGCATAAAAGATTGATGTGAGATTTATAAGTAAAAATATCAACCATTAAAATTGAGTAGCACAGATCTTAAAATTATTTTGAGAGATTTGACATTCTACTATTTATGACAATTCCTAAAGAGTTATAAGAGTTATAATTGAGTTAATTACTTATGTCATAACAACAAATATATATCATTTACCATGAGATGCATGTTAAATATAGCTTTTGAATCAATTTATATGTTTTTTTAGAATTTGTCGATTTCGGTTATATTGTGGTGACCATTAACTCAAGAGAAACAAAAGAATTGTTTAGAACAAAGCGTACAACCGATCATAATCATTGAGAATTTCTTGTCAAATCTCTAACTGAGGTGTAAAGTGATAGATCGGTGTCGTTTTTCGGTTGTAATTTGGATCACCTTCAAAATTTTATATCTCGGGACAACTCCTCTTTTACCGGTGCCCAGTCTCATCGTTAAGTATCGTGGTTATGTACTATGACGCAACCATGGCTAATTGGCTCACACAAGTATAACCTCCTTTAGTGTTTTTTTTCTTTTACATTCTTCTTTTAAATTTATCATATGTATTATATATGTCTATTTTTTTTATTGTTAACTATGTTTATATCGTCGTTGTTTGTTTCATTTTATTTTATTTTTCAAATCAAACTCATTAAAAATTAGAACATTAAAGTAATGTGATGTGGTCTATACATCAGTAAATACCAAAATAATTATAATCAATGGATCTTTGAGACATCATATTATGATTATTGACTTACACATAGTATGCTCAATGTTTGGATCGAAAACTAATTCAAGTAATGCTTTGTGTGAAGTGTGGATAATTGTTCAGGGTAATAAGTTAGATTGAAATCTTCCTTGAGACATGTCATAATATCTTGTATATATATGAATTGTGAAAGAATGTCCTTTGGCAGCCATGATAAATTTATTGTTACACTTGAATTAAGTAAGTTAGTTCAAATCATATAATTTTACTATATTCCTCGGTTTTCTCTATAACAAGCCATTTCAGAGTATGTTAATATAGTTATTTTTAATATAAGCAAGGTATATTTTTGTCCTGGAATCGATTCTCCCTAAGTGATTTTTTTTTTGAATTTTTTTCGTACATTAAGTTCGCGCAGCCTAAATTATTTTCTTACACCATGTTAAGCCCTCTAACTCTAATTAGTATAATATTAATTAGAATGTATTAATTTAATGTTCAACACAGGATTCATCAACCCCTTTCAAGAGAAGAGTTTACATGAGACCTTAGTTAGGGGCTAATTACTTGTAAAGTTATAAGTCTTTGGCCAAAATAGTCTCCATAAGGAGATAATATCCAGAAATGGGAGTTTGAGTTATTGTCTAGTGGAATTTTACTCATAGACCATATTCTAAACAAAGTGGGTATGAGTATTTGGTGAATATAAGCAACACAAGTAATAATGTGTTGTTAGATATAACTCGGGATCTATCATCCACAATAGAGCTGTTGATTTTTGATGGTGAAAATAACCAGGAAACTGAAAAATCTCTCACAAAATAACTTCAAGATGTGGTAACTAAGATCAGAAGTTTATCATTAAATTATGTTGAGGTCGGTTAAATGCATAAGAAACAAATGTCCTAAAAGTTGGGCCAAATATGAAGTAAGCAAATTATGGGCTTAAGAAAGAAAAGCCTAGAATAGAATTATGTCCTAGGGCTTTTCTCAATCCTCCCCGGGAAGAAAACATAAAATTATAAAAACAAAAGAAAGAGGTACAGAATGAGAATGTTTTTTTTCATGGGTGTTATTTAAGGAATTATAAAAATCCGTTTTCATCTATATATCAAGAAGATAAATCTAGAAAAAAAAAACATTAAAAATAGGAGTGGGTAAAAAAGCTCATTTAGAAAAATGAAAATTTATCTGGAACAAGAACAAAGAGTCATCTTGTTGCCGCACATGTAGTTGACAGGAAATTATTTTAAATCATCTATTTTATATTTATTTTATTTTCTTATTGTATTGATTGACTTATGATAATTAAAGTCATGTTTATCAACTTATTTTGTGATTTTCATTGTTATAATCTTCTCAAATAAATGACTAACCAAAAGTTTACCATTAATAAAAGAATAAAAATATCTTTGTTATTCATTCTATTAATTTATTTACATATATGTAAAATAATATAATGTGATTTGATCTAATTATATATATATATATATATATATTGAGTTGTTTGGGATCATATATAATAACCAAAATCATTCAATTTATGATCATTTTCACGAGCTGAATTAAAATTAAATTATTTATTTAAAAGTTAATACTTTTTCTAAAATAACTAAAAATATTCTTAACATATTTTTTTAAATGCTATCAAATTAAGATATTTTATTCCCTGGACGAAGACACCAATAAAATGAAGAAATGTGTAGATATGAAGAGACGTGTCGCGGGGTTCAAGGATGCGACCGAGGAATGAGGAAATTACTTATTCATCAATGTAAGTCTCTACAATCTTTGGTTAAGGGCTTGTGCGTAGATACGAGGGACCGTTTAAAATCAAGCGGCATGGGGGAAAGGTCTACCCGGTGCCGAGAATTGCTGAGAAAGAAATGACCATTTGTGACAATTCAAGTAGAAAATTGAAGAGTACTGGTCCAAGGTCGACCCAAGGACAGCCACGACTTAGGTGAGAAAATGTTACGGCCCATTAGTGTCATGATAAATTAAAGGGGTTGCAGAGGCTCATTAAAGTCTTGGACTCATAATGCGTTAATCTTCATAGCCCGAGGAGAGGACCAATCGCCTAAGTAGGCTCAACCTAAGGAAAATTCTAATTAAGGAAGATATATATTATAATTTATGTAGGAATATTCTAGTTAAGGAATGAATATTCTAGTTTAAGAATGAATATTCTAATTGAAGAAAAGATATTCTAGTTTAAGTTGGGATATTATAATTTAATAAGGGATATTCTAGTTAAGGAAATGATATTCTAAGTTAAGAAGAGATAAAATTTGACATGTGTGGAACTAGGATAGATTAACACATATACTAACTAGTAAGCCTTTTTAGATAATGTAAGAAGAACTTAGAGAGAAAAAGAGAGCTTGAGAATAAGAATTGTATTGATAGTATACTTGGTAATTAAAATGTAATACCTTTGAGGTATTTATAGGATTTATGAAGTACTAATTTAGGGATTGTCTTCTAATTACAAATTAATTATAATAATTTAGGATATCTCTTCTTAACCTAGAATATCTCTTCCTTAACTAGAATATCCCTCCTTAAATTAGAATAGCATTTCTTAAACTAGAATATCTCTTCCTTAACTATAATATTCATTCTTAAATTATAATATTTTTTTTAATTAGAATATTTCTTAGGTTAGGCCTACTTAAGCAATTGGACATCCCCTTATATTAAAAAGATTAGCACACTGTGAGTCCAAGACTTTAATGTGTCTCGACATCCCTTGAATGAATTGTGACACTAATAAGATGTAACAACAAGCACTTCTAAGACGCTGTGAACGTGTATTTTTATATTACTTAAAAATCAGTTTTATTTATTTATTTTATACATTTAATAATATTTAATAATTAATATAAAATATGTATATGTCATGTTATATATTTTTAGATATATTATTTATTTAAATATTAATCATTATATTTTTTACTATTTATTTTATAAATTATCAATACTAAATAACTCAGTATTCAATTATAAATTATTTTATTAATAATATAATATAATTTAAATTAATAATAAAAAATATTATATATGTATATATATTTATATATTAAAATCAAATAATTTATCATTTTATTTTAACTTTTTTTCAATTACATTTATTTTCTTTCCTAAAAATGGTCAATGTATTATAAAATAATATTTTTCTTTTTTAAAAATATTATAAGTATTATAAAATAAAATTTGTTTCAGCATAATAAGAAATTAAAATTTAAAAAAAACGATAACAAATTATATCAAATAAACTTATAAGAGATTAATAAAGACAAGTGTCATCGATAAAGATTATAAACTCCAAACCAATTCATTATATACATAAGAAATATTAGAAATAAATTTTAATAATAGTGTTATAATAAATATAAGTGGAATTACATTAAAAGTATGTTGTATATTATATCTTTATTTATAGTAATATATATATATATATATTACTATAATGATTTATATAATTAATTATTGTTAATAATTAAATAAAAGAGAATAAATAGAAAACATATAACAAATATAATAAAGAGAAAAACAAAAGTTGAGAGAAAAATGTGTAGGATATAAACAATTATATTTTAAATGTAAAATGTGTGATTATAATTTTTGGGTTTAGTTTATTAATTAGTTAAAATTAAGCACTAGTTTATTATTACTCTAAATTTTAAAATGACTTCATTAACGATGTTATTTGTTATAAAATTTTCATTTAGTCAACATTTAAATCTAGTTATATTTATTAGAAGAACTGGATAACTTTTTTATATTTTTCTATACATAAAAAAACTTAGAATCATTTCACAATTATGATTAACTTTTTTCTCTTACTTGTAGTCACTTTTGGTAATAGTCATGTTTGTCCTCCAGTTACGTTAATAGTTACTTTAATTAGGTATTATTATGTTAGTTGTCATGCTTAATGTTATCTAGATTTACTGGGATCTAACATAAACGAAGAAAATTGAATACCAATAAATTTAAGCCGGAGATCGAATACCAATAAATACTTGTTTATTAGAACATGTTGAAAACGAATTTTCAATAGGGTAAATACAATAGAATCAGTCTTTGAGTAATTCCTTAAGAAGCATTGTCTTCGTATCTCAGTCTATAATAAGAAAAACATTCAAGTTGAATTTTAAAAACACATTATTATATTATTAAAATCTCGTGACACTAATCAGATTTTTAGTAATATCCGAACGTGTAAGATATTACGTAAATTGAGAGATTTTTGTTAATTTAAAATTTTAGTAATACAAATATTATAAATATTCAGAGGAATACCGTTTTTCAACTTTAATAGCTTGAGTGTCTGTATAATGAGCATGGATGTGTAGATTATTAAGATCAGAAGTAATATGATTGGTAGCACCTAAATCCGGACACCAAGTGAGATTTTCAATAGTAGACGATATAATTAACATTGTCGTAGGATTTGTAGAAGAATTAAAACGTGGGCATTCAAGAGCACTATGTTTTTATACATTACATATTTGACAATTTGGATTATAAAACAATTTCGGAGCGATGACTAATTTATTACAAAAATTACATTGCTGACAATTATTTTCTCGGTTCTGTTTTTGGTTCATTTTTCTTCCATGCCCATAACCCATAAATATAAGCAACATTCGCTGAAACGTCTAAAGACAAAATATTTTTTTATTGGAATTTTCTTTTCTTGAATATGAGTTGTTGTTTATTATTTAGAAGAATGTTTGTCACCTCAATAAATGATAGATCTTGTCCGGAAGTTAGAGCACAAATCATCGACTCGAATTCGTCTCCGAGCTCGTTGAGTATAATTAGTTATAGATCTTGATCAGAAACATATTATCCGGCAACGATAAGTGCATATGACAGGTTTCTAATATGTTGAATGAAGTTAAGAAGAGAGAGTCACTACCTTTGTGTGCGTTTAGAAGTTGACTCCGTAACTGAAATAGTTGGCTTTTTGATTGAGAAACATAGATCTTCTCTAGGTTTTCCCAAAAATTTTGCGCCGAAGATGATTTTGATACTTGTTGACGAATCTCGTCGGTCAGTGTTGAAAAGAGTCATGCAAGTACCATTTCATTTTGGATACGTCATTGTTTAAATTTTGGATTATTGATTTAAATTGTATTATTTTAATCATCTATTTCTTGAAGAAATTTGTAAGAAGTGTTAAAATTATCTTTTACTATATTAATAAAAACACAACCTATCATGATAAAAGTAACTTGTGATTTCCAATAGTTATAGTTGTGTTTATCAAACATTACCTTTCTATTTATTATTGGTAGAACTGAGATGTAATATCGTTCTTTCATTGAAATCATTTTTGGAAGTTTTTCTTTTATAAGCTCTGATACCAAGTTTAATTTTTAGAATTGATAATATAAACAAGAATTATTTGATTAAACGAGTAATATTTACAAATTACAATAGTTTATAATAATAATAGAAAAAGATAATTAACCTCAAAAAACTTAAAACTTAATTAGTTTTACTTAAAACTTGATTAATATATAAAACCTAATTAATAGGAGATAAAATAATGATTTCGTTCCTTTCTTTTAATATTTTATCAATTCTGATCGAAAGTTCACTGTAATCAAAAGAATAGAACAATCATACCTAACTTATTCTAAAAGAGCATTTGATTATGTTAAATTTAAATATGGCCTGAGGTCTATTTTTTTTCTTCTCAAAATCACCTCCAGCAATATAATATTCAATCTAAGTCTTCTAAACATTCATAAGATACCAACAAAATAATTCAAATAATAGAAGAAAGGTGATTTATTTCCAAATATTTGGGTGCCCAAACATAACTGGAGATGCTCCAACATGTTAAATAATACAAGCTGATTCCCAAACATAACTGGTGATGCTCCAACATTTGATAATAAAAAGTGGGTTTTCACTTAAATCTGATGCATTTAATAATATAGGTTCATGTTGCTAATTCAATCAAAAGTCATATCAATGTCGATTTTAATAAACTGGCATAGAAAGTCTAGACCATATTAACTCTTGCGGTCTTGGGGTGCATGGTAGATATAATATTAACTTTTGAATAGAAAAAAGAGTTGATTGTAAATTAAGTCAGTATTTGTGAGGCAAATTCTCCAACTTAGATCTCATTCGAATCATCGGTAGTGTACGTCAAGGTCTAGTTTTGAATTTTTAAAATTAATTTCAAATAATTCTTGTATCCTATTTTAATTATCATTTAATTGTTTATATTATTTAAATTATTAATTAAAAATTGATAGGAGAGTGAATGAAAGAAGAATAAATCTGTATCACCTCATAGGTTCATTGACTAAAACAATAAAAGAGTTAGGAAAGAAAGAAAATAAAAATAATTTTTTCAATCAATCAAATTATATATAGTTATTACATCTTATTTTTATTTTTATGTATTTTAATAAATTTAATTAAGTAAATTTAACTAAGATATTGTTTGAAGTTGGATAATTTTCTTGAGATTTAAAAAAAATATAATAATTTTTTTTTATCTGATGGGTTAAATTAGTATATGAGAAATAATTGGGAGAGGAAATTTAAAGTAGGAAATGGGGAGAGAATAATGTGGCGTAATTTGATAAGCCAAAAAAATAACAAAATCAATTTCTCTCTCTTCTCTCCTCACCTTTTATCCTTTTTCCAACCAGTGATTCTCTTCTCTCTCCTCACATTTTATCCTTTTTTTCTAACATTGATGTAGTGACATATCATTTCCTTCCTCAAATTTCCTCCCATCACTCCTCATTAGTATATATATGTATATAAATGTATTTTGTTTAAATTTTATAAAAATGTTAAAATATTTTAATATTTTATTTGATTAATTTAATAATTAGATGGTTAAAAAAGTTGTAATATAAATCAAAATGAATAGTGTTAGAATGAAGATAAATAAACAAAAATAAAAAAAAAAAATGTGGGGGAGAGTTGTCATGTTGACGCCAGAAAAAGGAAAATAGTTAACATTTGACAAGACGCAAATGGGATCCAATTTGGAAGAGAAAATAGGTTTGAATGATTAATGATGACCGTAGAACAGAGAAAGGGGAGAGAGAAAGAAACAAAGGAATCAGGAAACAGCTCGCGCGCTGTTTTCGCGCGCTCCTCGTCGTGGTTCAAGGGGTCCATTCCACGTATTCAACTTGTCCTATATATATATTAAATATATATAAATATAAAATCTATATACTTTCGTTTAGTTTTTTTACAAAAACACATTTTTAAAATTCAATAAAATAAACCTAAAATAACTCTTACTTTAAATAATACTAACCAAATCCGACAAAACAAACTTGTTTAATATATTTTAAACAAATAAGCCTCGTTCGTTTCAGGTTATTTAAATAACTTATAGAAAAAAAATAATAATTATTGGTGATGATTTTGAGAAAATGATGATGTTTTTTCGTAAAAAGACCTAAAGGGTATTCATATATATAAATAAAATAAATAATAATAATTTAAAATATAGAGTATTTTAGTATTTTGGTTAATGAATTGATTGATTTGATGGATGAAAGAGGAAGTGATGTGATAATTGATTTGGTTGGATTATTTGAAAAAACCTCAGTAAGAACCAAGCCTAATATTGATTATTTTCAAAGAGTTTATAAATTGATATAAATTTTACTTATTTAATAATATGTTAAGTAATTTAAATATAATATTAATAAAAAATTAATTAAACAAATTTGACTTTACAACATAATTTTCTCTTTATTTAACTCCTCTATTTTAAAGTTAATAACCTAAATGTTTTTAATATGTCTTATCATATATGTTTTAACTTTCCAACTTAACTTTTTTTTCCATATAATTTAATTAACTTACTCTCAGTTTGACACAAAATGTAATCTTCTCTGTTTGTAATCTCTGGTTTTTTGAAATGTATGAATGCTACCAATCTGTTTTTTTAGGGTTTTTTTATTGTCATCCTTAATCATAGATAGGGTTTGTCTAGTTTTAATTTCTAACTTCCCATTTAAGGGATTTTAATTAAATAGTTTTAACCGTTTTCCAAAATAAACATGTAGTGTAATCTTTAACATGTCTAATACAAACTAGTCCTCATCTGAATTTGTTAAGATCGGTGACAACTATTATGCTCTTGTTGTTGACGTGACAATGGACATCTTCTTCTTACTAAACTAAGAGATTAGCTGATCACCAAGAAAATGACAAGTTCCACCAGTGCTCTTCCGATCGAACTTATAGCCTACATAATATGCATCATAATAGCTAATTAAATTGAAACTGGAATCCTTTGGATACCAAAGACCCACATTTTAAGTTCCCGTTAAATACTTCAAAATACACTTAACAACAATGTAATGATTATTTAGGGTTAGCCTGAAATCTTCCGCAGACAACGACAATAAATAGGATGTCCGGTCGTATGGCTGTTAGATATAACAAAGAATCGATGATTCCTCTATAGAAAGTGATGTCGACACACTGATCATCTTCATCTTTGTCCAGCTTGTTGGATGAGTTCATAGGCGTTGAAGCAGCCGAGCAGCTCTCCACGCCGAACTTCTTCAACAACTCCCTAGTTTACTTTGCCTAATTGATGAAGATTCAATCTTCAAGTTGATGAACTTGAAGTCCCATAAAGAATGTCAACTCACCCATCATGCTCATCTCAAATTTATCTTACATCACTTTAGAGAATTTATCATATAGTTTGGGTTAGTTGACCTAAATATGATATCATCCACATAAATTTGAATAAACAGAATATGTGAATCCTTAATAAATCTAAGCAATGTCTTATCTATTGTTCGAATGATAAAATCATGATAAAGTAATAACTTAGTAAAGGTGTCATACCAATCTCTAGGAGTTTGCTTAAGACCATATAAAGCTTTATGTAGTTTGAAAACATGATTAGGCATAAAATTATTTCGAAAACTAGGAGGTTATTCAACATACACATCTTCATTCAATAAACTATTAAGAAAAGCACTATTAACATACATTTAATAAACTTTTAACTTTTTAAAGGCTGCATAAGCTAGGAAGAATTTGATTGCTACAAGTCTAGCCACAGGGGCGAATGACTCCTCAAAGTCAATTCTTTCCTCCTATCGATATCCTTGAGCTACCAATTGGACTTTGATTCTCACAACTATTCCATCTTCACTTATCTTATTTCTAAATACCCATCTTGTTCTAGTAACCAATTGATCATTCAGTCTGAATCAAATGCCACACTTTGTTTCTTTCAAATTGATTAAGCTTATCATTGATCCAATTCGGATCAAGCAATGCTTCATCGATTTTCTGAGGCTCAATTTGAGAGATAAAAGCTTGTAAATTAATCTATTAATTGATGTTTGGTCCTTAAAGGAGCATTATGATCACCAATTATTAATTCAGGAGGATGATTTCTGTTCCATTTGAAGTTCGGTCCCAAAGGATCAAACGTTTGGTCAGATGGCTCCGCAACGTCCGGACTGTTAACCGTCTGCTGACTTATAGTCTAGTCGTCTGGTTGAGAAATAATCGGATCAGCTGTCTGATCAGAAGTTCTATTTTTACTTATTGGAACTTCATCATCACTATCAGATTAGAGAGTACCCGTTTCCAACCTGTTAGTAACTTTAATAACTTTATTAGAATTGCTTTCAACAGATTCATCAAAGATAGTGTAGGAAGATTCTTCAACAATTAGAGTTTGTTTATTATACACTCTATGAGCTTTACTAATTGAAGAATAATATAACATAATACCATCATCTACTTTAGCATCAAAAGCAGTCAAATGATTTTCCCATTGTTATGAATAAAACACTTACATCCAAATATCCTAAAATATAAAATTTTAGGAACATTTCCATAAAATATTTTGTAAGGTATTTTATTAAAACGTTTATTAATTATTGACCTATTTTGAGTATATCATGTTGTGTTTATAGCTTCTGCCCAAAGTCTTTGAGAGACACCTAAGTAAGCTAGCATAGATCTTGCCGCTTCCTTTAGTGTCATGTTCCTCCTTTCAGCAACACTATTTTTCTGTAGAGTTCTAGTACTAGACAACTCGTGTCTAATACCAGACTCCTCAAGGAAGGAAGTCAAAGTTCTGTTGGTGAACTCAATTCCTCTATCACTTCTAATTTTGATGATACTCAAAGATTTTTCATTTTGAAGTCTTCTAAGGATCTTAATAAAATTCTCAGTTGTTTGAAACTTATAAGCTTGAAAAATAACACAAGTAAATCTTGAAAAATCATTAATCATGACAAGGGTATATTGCATTCCCCCTAAACTAATGACTGGAATAAGTCTGACGGCTTCTCTAGACTTTTTCTATGAACTGACCACATAGTTTAACCGTTGGTTTTCAAACGAAAGAGTTTGAATCTTTTCTTTGAGCTTCTCATTCTCAAATGAGAGCTTAGCCATTTTCAAAACTTCTTGATCATTGTTTTGAGATGAATGAGGGTTATCAGATTTGTTTTTAAAATTTAGTTCATTAAAAGAATTTAATAGCTTCTTGTACTTATTGACCATGTCATTGAGTGCAGTGGTTTAGTCATCTCGTGTGAACTCGTCTGAGGAGAAGTCAAATACCTCAAAGTCATCATCTATCATGAAGCACTTAAGGACTTAATCATCGCTATTGCTTGATGAGATGTCGTCAGAAGATGTCGGGCCATTTTCCTTTGCTTGCCTCGGCCATGAGAGCTTTCTGATTCTTCTTGTTCTTCTTCTCATACTTCATCATCTTTCTGCATTCTACCTTGAAGTTTCATAGTTTATCACATTTAAAAAACTTCAAGTTAGCCTTGTATTCACTTTTATTATTATTATTATTTGAAGAGTTTGAGTTAGAGTGAGTCTTCTTAATGAATTTGCCGAATTTCTTCACGAAGAGAGCCATGGCATCGTTGCTGATATGTTCGGCCGGTTTCACAGCATTCACGGCTTGTGGCTCCCAGCAGTCACCTGCATTTTGGTTGAGATGGATGATTTTGATGGCTCCTCTTCGTTCCTTGAGTTTATCTCAAACTCATAGGCGTTCAGATGGGCGAATAGATCGTGTAATTCAATCTTGTTGAGGTCTTTAGATTCCTTCATTGCCATCATCTTTATGTCTCATTCTCTAGGCAGAGCTCTCATGACTTTAATTGCAACCTCTCTGTTGCTATATATTTTGCCCAAAATAGAGAGTTCAACGATAATTCTACTGAATCTTTCCTCAAATACAGTCATTTTCTCTCCGGGATGCATCTTAATGCTATTGAATTGTTGTGTGGTAACCATGAATTTGTTTTCTTTAGTTTGTTCATTGCCCTCATACAACTGGGTCAGCCTCTCCTAAATTTCTTTGATAGAGGTGCATGATTTAATCTTGTTGAACATATTTTTGTCCATCGTTTTGTATGAAATGTATTTGGCAATATTGTTGAGGTTGTTTTTCCTCTTCTCTTCAGCAGTCCACTCAGACCTTGGTTTCTCGTTCATCACAAGAGTAACATCAGAGGTTGTGGTGGAGCTGGCCTTCATGATTTTCATTGGAAAATCGATGATGACATACCACATGTCATCATCTAGAGCGGCCAAATGCGCCTATATTCTTATCTTGTTGTCATTATAGTCTTCCTTCGTGAACATAGGGATCTTTCTTAGGAGAGACATGGTTTTGATATCTGAAGATGTTTGAGGATAGAAAACTTGGATCTGATACCATTTGTTAGAATCAGTGACAACTATAGAGAGGGGGTCTGAATATAGTTGACAACTTAAAACACTTTCAATTCCATTTTAATCCTATTTGAGATTAAGATATGTTTTTATTTATAACAAATCTTCGCATGCTCTTGAACGACTTAAAGTGCGGAAATGCTTTCTCGATTTGATGTGGTAGATAAGAGATTGAAAGTTGCACAAATTAAATAAAACAAGGGGTTTTATGGATATTCGGAGATAAAACTCCTACGTCACTCATTCTTCAATTTCCAAAAGGAATTTCACTAGAAGGCTTTGATTTGTATAGACACTACACAAACCCTGTCAGACACACAGGACTTAACAACTGCCTATTTATGAACTTTTAGCTAACACTCTGTTGAATATACAATCTCTATTCAACTTACAATACTGAAATTTCACACAGAAAGGACAATAGGTGAATTGTAGAATAGACTTAGATCTCACAACACTTAGAAGTTCGAAATTTGTGTAATTGTTCAAAAAGATGGAGGGCATGAATTGGAGAGTTGGGGAATTCGTCGTTGTCCTTGGATCACCTTTTATATTGAAGTCATAGGAACGGTCTGATTTTTCTATTGGATACGTATCATCTTTCCGATGAATGTACGCCATGTGTACAGGAACCTACATAAAAATATATTTAGTGGATCATGGCGTACCGGATTGTACTAGAGAATATTCGCTAAAACGTGGTGTACAGGGCAGTACAAGATGTGGGCTGGCCGAGTATTTGAGTACGTGGTAGATAAGCAGTTATAGCGTGTTAAATTGTCTTGGCAGACGACTGATAACGAACACTACTAATTTCTTAACTAATGAGTTGAAAAGATAAGTGGACGCTTCTTCAGACGGCTACTAAAGCAAGGCACCTGCTCATATTTCTTCAGACCAGAGCGTCTGATGATGTAGAAAGTCTGCTCGTGCACTTCTTCAAACTGCACATCTGTTGAAGTTAGACGTCTGCTCACACACTTCTTTATACTACATGTCTAATGAAGTTAGATGTTTGCTCGCGCACTTCTTCAGATTTCACGTCTGATGAAGTTAGACGTCTGCTTACGCACTTCTTCAAACTACACGTCTGATGAAGTTAGACGTTTGCTCGCGCACTTCTTCAAACTACACGTCTAATGAAATTAGACGTTTGCTTGAGCAATTCTTCAGACTGCACGTCTGATGAAGTGAGACATCTGCTCGCGTACTTCTTCAGACTACACGTCTGTTGAAGTTAAACGTCTTCTCGCACACTTCTTCAGACTACACGTTATATGAAGTTAGATGTTTGCTCGCGCACTTCTTAATACTTTACGTCTGATGAAGTTAGACGTCTGATCGCGCTTATTCAGACAACATGTCTGATAAAAGGCATATGTCCCTTGAGTTGTACCTCCGCTTAAACAATTTTCACAACTTAGTTTTGTTCAGACCACATCATTAAAATATGTTGTATTGATTTAAACTTTTTGACCTATGTTTATTAAAACTTTTTTTTTAATTAATTTTCCTTTTTCTTTATTTAACTTAATCTAACAGAATAATTTTATAATATTGATTTTTTTTAATCAATCTTTATGTTCTTTAGAAACTGAATTTTTAATGTGCACATAAATTCTAAATTATATATATACAAGCATCACTATACAAACTCCCACTAAAATTGTATATCAGCTAAATATGTAATATCCATATGAATAATATGTTCATGAAAGACCTTAGATAGCAAATATTTAGAGAACTAATCCATAATTTTAGAGTTTGTCCAAATATGCTTAATAGATAACTAAACATTCTAAATTCTTTATTTTCTAAGTAGTTTGACTTAGTCAAACACATATTACTCTTAAAATAAAAGAACTGTAGATTATCGTCACATAATATCTTTAGTGGTCTTCTATATCATTCATAATTTGTAACCCGTGACAAAATATTGTAGTTAGATTCTTTAATTGAATGTCACAAAATACAAAATAAATTATGCCATCATGTTGAAATAATTTGTGTGTCTACTTAACACTCTTACAAGAACTAATTCTTTCAACTATTATTAAACTAAAATTATGTGGCACGAATTTTCTACTATTTTAGTATCCAACAAAATTCGAATCAAAATATCAAATGATCTCTATCCGAATCGATTTCACTATATGCATATGTAATGTTTGTTCTTACAATGTCACATAAATTTTTTGGTTGCTTTCTTAATGATCCAAACCAGGATCGTTCAAGTATTTGTCCAACATCGTAAATATACTTAATTTCTTGATTCATATAATTTTGAGCATACCTTAGACTCTTGTTAAATTATGTTAAGAAGGGAAAAAGTGGGAAATTATTAAATTAAGATTAAAGGGGAAATCGTTAATTAAGTTGAATTATGAAAAACATTTTAATTGATTAAAATGAACTTAGGATAATTTAAATGAACACACATAGTTTTGATGAAGGAATAAAACTAAGTTCAGTAATGTGTCAGCGCAGGTAAAGCTGAAGAAGCGTTGGCATCAGAGTTGCTTCAACAACTAAGTGCGTTGGCAGCAGAGTTGCTCTAACAGCTGAGTGCGCTGGAAGCAGAGTTGCTCCAACAGATGACTTGCCATCAGTAAAGCTGATATCAGCAGTTGTGCTAACAACTGAGTTGCAATAAGTAGTGTTGCCCAACAACAGAGTTGCGCTTACAGTTGAGTTTCCATTAGCAGTGTTGCGCCAACAACTGGGTTACCATCAGCATTGTTGCGCCAACAGATGTGTTGTGCCAACAGCTGAGTCCGCCAATAGTAGAGTAGCTCATTAGTAGAGCTGACCATCAGCAGAGCTCGATATCAGCTGGGTTCTACATCAACTAAATACGACAAAAATGTTCAACCAGTTCTATGCTCTGACATGCAAATTGATAAACGAATATTTCATTCGTCAACTATCCCGTACAAATGAATATGTCATTCGTTTGCGCACTACCCCGTACAAACGAATATGCCATTCATCTACGGACTACCCACTACGCTAGGCATACAAAAAACGTACCAATTCCATGTGTCAACAAAATGGATTCGACATTTTCATGATTCAAGGATAAAAAGATATCAGAGAACAACGGTGAACTCTCTTGGTCTTCGTTCGTGAAATCATCTCTCAACTATTTGATTACTCTCTCTAGTTCGTTCTTCCCAAGTGAATATGTTAAGCATACACGTTACGATATACATTGATAGATAATCATTTGTATTATTGCATAAACAATTTGTTTGTGTAAGTTGAACAGAACGTTATGTTCAACAAGATAATGTAAGAGCTAGGAGTTTAGACGGACAATTGTTAAGACCTGTGATCTGAGTGAATTTGTGTAAATGTTATACAAATTAAAGTCTTCTAGTGGAATCCTTCTAGAAACAGAAGAAGGGGTGACATAAGATTTTTATCTCCGAACATCCATAAAATCTTGTGTTGTCTCTTTACTACTTCTTTAACTTTTATTTCTATCGCTGAAAATCCTGCAAATATTTTCCGCACTTGAAACCGTTCAAGAGCTTTCTACGACTTATCCAAGAATAGAAATATATTTTCAATCTCTAAAAGGATTAAAATTGCATTTAAGTGAAAAATAAAACAACAGTATTCAACCCCCTTCCTTCTACTATTGTATTTGATTCTAATAAGTGGTATTAGAGCAAGGTTTTCTATTCTCAAGATACTACAGATATCTGAATCATGTCTTACCTAAATAAGATTATGATGACTAGAAGATCATAATGCAAGCACATCTAGCGGCACATGATGATGATATGTGATATGTCATCACAGATGCTCCCATGAAGATACTAAAGGTCAACACAATCACAAATACAATGGAGGGTGCTCCTGAGATGAAGGAGAAACCCAAATACGTGTGGACTGCTGAAGATAAGAGGAATGCTAACCTCGACAACGTGGCCAAAAAATTCTCTACAAAAGTTTGGACAAGAACATGTTCAACAAAATCAAATCATGTTCCACTACCAAAGAGATCTAGGAGAAGATGACTCAACTTTGTGAAGGCAACGACCAAACAAAATAAAACATGTTGATGGTTGCCACACAAAAATTTGACAACATCAGGATGCGTCCGTGTGAGACAATGACTGAGCTCGATGAAAGATTCAGCAGCATAGTCATTGAACTCTCAACACTAGGTAAGATATATAGCACCAAAGAAGTTGTCATCAAAGTTGAGAGCTTTAACTAGAGAATGGGATATCAAAACAATGGCTATGAGGGAATCCAAGGACCTCAACAAGATCAAACTATATGATCTTTTTTCCAATATGAAGGCCTACGAGTTTGAGATAAACTCAAGGAATGGGGAGGGTCTTCCATTTCCATCACAACACAAGTATTGATGACTGCTAAAGAGCCACCTTCTTCGACATCTGTCACATCTGCTGAACAGATCAGCGAAGACATGATGTCATTATTTGTCAAAAAAGTTTGGCAAATCAATGAGGAAGAATCATTCTAAAACAGAAAAAATTATAAAAATGAGTCTAATGCTAACTTAAAATGTTTTAATTGTGACAAACTAGGTCACTTCAAGGATGACTACAGAAAACCCAAGAAGAAGAACAAGAATGAACAGAAGGCTCTGCCTGCTGAGGAAAGTAAGAGCTAATAGGCTGACAATGATTCTGATGAGAGCTCCTCAAGTGAAAGTGAAGAACAAATTGTCAAATGCTTTATGGAAGATGACAACGAGGTATTTGATTTCAGTTTTAAAGAATTCGCAAGAAAAGATTTAACTATTACACTCAATGTCAGATATTTTTAACGAAACAAATTTGAAAAACAAATCTGACAGTACAAGTTTCTCAACTCAAAATAATGAAACAGAAGTTTTGAAAACAAAATGAATGAGATATCAGCTGAGAATGAGAAGCTCAAAGAAACAGTTCAAAGTGTATCTACTGAAAATCAAAGATTAAACTATGTGGTTAGTTCTTGGACAAAGTCTATAAATACTCTCAAACAGCTGCATGAGCAGCAAAGGCCTGTTGGATGCAAATACGGTCTAAGATTTGTTGAGGGCAATCCAACTCTATCCTGCAACGAGATCAACTCAACAAGTACAAAACTAGAAAAATTTGAGTCAAGATATCGCATTGGAAACATGGCCACAATTGAGGTCATGTACGAGTAGCCGGAAAAAGAGGACGAGGAAAAGAAAAAGAAGTTTGTGGCCACTCCCGAACAAGAGAATATTAAGGTGGTCAAGAAATTCTATATCGAAATCCTCAAAGAAAATAAAATTCACAACGAACACGTGAATGAGAACCAAACTGGTCCCAATCCCACTAAGCCTGAAACCGAGGCCATTTTCCCATTAATTAGGTTCGAAAAGCCCGATGTTAACGTGGATGATAGCGAAAGCCAAAGCATCTCGAAATCCATGAGCTCCAAAACCAAAGAAAGCCGCAATGTTGTCAAAGAAACCAATTTAAGGGAAACAATTTACACTCTCAACTCCAAACTCTATCCCAAAAGAAAAAAGTGACAAGAGAAGCTAGCGAAGACGAAGAAGCTGGAACTCTATCTGGAAATATATCCCAAAAGACCTAAGGGTAACAAGAAAGGAGGAAAAAAAGAACAAGGACAAATACAAGAGAGACGGGTCCGAGAAAATCAACCCCTATCGTCTTGTTTTAGTTGATTGATTGCTAGTTTCATTCCTTATTCACTTTTGTATTTTTATTTAATGTATGTGTGCATTTCTTAGGCCAATTATGGATTCCTTATGTCCATCGTGTGTTTACTTTGAGCAAATTGTTGTAAGCTCAATTTCATCTCTTGTACTCCTTTTACTCTTTTCGGGTCTTTTTAATTAATGACATAAGTCATTTCTTAAAAAATAAACTATGTCCTGTAACAAGTTGAACCCAGTAAAAGGCAAACTTAATTTCATAACTTTCGTCAAGGGAAATTTAACTAACATTCGAACTAATTAAAGATGTGATAACTTGACTTTGAAATATGAAATTAAATATGTTAAGCCAATTGACCAAAAGTCAAGTTGGCTTAAGCCCAAAAATATGGCAGCCAACTGGTCTAGTAAACAAAAACATGACAGAAAGCCATGAATGTTTTATCAAAAATCACCTTTTAAAGTCGATGTATCATCAGCAAGAAGAAAGAAATCTTCCAAGTCTAAAACATACACACTATTGACAATGTAAAATGGGAGATCTATAAAATAACTCAAATATGGATCCCCAAGGGAACAATTAACCATGGACCCAAATGAATATGGGTACCAAAGATGTCAATGTATATAAGTGTAGGTAAATCAGAACAGCTTCCTAGAAGACTTAGTATGGTATTTGGACAACGGCTGCTCAGGGCACATGATAGGCAACAGTCGGCTACTAACGGACATATCAAAGTGTACTTGACCAAAAATCACTTTCGGTGACAACTCGAAATATAAACCGTGGGTAATGTAAGATTGTCTACGGTAATTTTACTGTTAAAAACGTGTTATTAGTAGAACATCTATGTTACAACCTAATTAGCATAAGTCAAATGTGTGATAATTGGTACAAAGTATAATTTCAAAAGCATGCATGTCTTGTTAGAGATCGGCAGGGGAACACCCTACTAGCAGAAAGTAGAGTAGGAAACTTATATAAAATGAACTGAAATAATAAATCATCTGATCCTGTATTCATGATTGCCAAAAATTACCAAAAGTTGTTATGGCATAAAAGGCTTAATCACCTAAACTTTAAGACAATTAATAACATTTGTTCAAAAGATCTTGTAACTAGAATTCCTAAACTGTAATTTAATAAAGACAAGGTCTGCCCAGCTTGTCAAATGGGCAAACAGGTCAGATCAATATTTAAAAAAAAAGAATATTGAATCTGATATAAGTCTAGAATTACTTCACATGGACCTATTTGGTCCAATTCTAATAACTAGTTTCGGGGAATGAGATACACATTGGGCATACTTGATGACTACTCAAGGTTTACATGGGTAGTACTTTTAGTATCTAAGGATCAAACTGGTGTTAAACTAATTAAAATTCTTAGAAACTATAAAATGAAAAATCCTTAAGCATTATAAAAATTAGAAGTGACAGAGGAACTGAATTTACAAACAAGAATTTGTCTTCTTTTCGTGAGGAATCTGGTATTAGACACGAGTTGTTTAGTACCAAAACTCCCTAGCAAAACGGTGTTGCTGAAAGGAGAAATAGAACACTAAAAGAAGCAGTTAGATTAATGCTAGCTGATTCTGATGTATCTTAAAAATATTGGGCAGAAGCTATCAATACAGCATCTTATACTTAAAACAGGTCGATGATTAATAAACAATTTAATAAAACACATTATTAAATTTATTATGGAAAAGTTCCTAAAATATCATAATTTAGGATATTCAGTTGTACATGTTTTATTCAGAACAATAGAAAAAAATCATCTAACTGCTTTTGATGCCAAAGTAGATGTTGGCATCATGCTAGGTTATTTTTCAATCAGCAAAGCCTATAGAGTTTTCAATAAACAAACTCTAACTGTTGAAGAATAAATCCATGTTGTATTTGATGAATCTATTGAAAATAATTAAAATGAAATAAATGAAGTTTCTAAAATGTTGGAATAAACAAATCTCCAATTTGATAGTGATGATGAAGTTCAAGTCAATAAAAAACAACTCCTCGGATCAGTCAGCTAACCCAGTTGATGTTCAACCAGACAACTAGACTGAAAGTCAGTGGGCAACTAACAGTCTGATGTTGGTGGAACAACTGATCAGACAACTAAACCTCTAAGACTGAACTTCAAATAGATCAGAAATCACTAACCAGAACTAATTATAAAACATCCAGTTGCACCTCTTACGACCAAAAACTAATTGATTGATAAATAAGAAAAATCTTCTTTTATTTCTCAAATCGAACCTGAAAAAGTAAATGAAGCATTGCTTGATCCAGATTGGATCAATGCCATGCAAGAAGAACTAAATTAATTTGAAAGAAATAAAGTTTGACATATAATTCCTAGGCTAGAGAATCAATCAGTTATTAGAACTAGATGGGTTTTTATAAACAAACTAAATGAAGATGGAATAGTTCTAAGAAACAAAGCTAGACTAGTAGCTCAAGGATATAGACAAGAGGAAAGAATTGACTTCGAGGAGTCATTTTCTCCTATAGTTAAGTTAGAAGTTATTAGAATCTTCTTAGGATATGCAGATTTTTAAAAAATTTAAAGTATATCAAATGGACGTTAAGAGTGTGTTTCTTAACAACATACTAAGTAAGGATGTTTATGTTGAACAACCTCTTGTCTTTTAAAATCATACTTTGTCTAATCATGTTTTCAAATTAGATAAAGTATTATATGGACTTAAGCAACCTCCTAGAGCTTGGTATTACACTTTGTCAACATTCTTATTTGAGCATGATTTTGTTATTGGCACAGTAGATAAAACACTCTTTAAATTTGTCAAAGACTCACATATTTTACTTGTACAGATTTATGTAGATGACATCATGCTAGATATATATCAATGACTTTGATAATTTATTCTAAATTATTAAAGACGGAGAAATTGTTAGATTAAAGTCGTTAATTAAATTAGGATAATTAATCAACGTTATAATATTACCGGGTTTTGATAATTTAATTTAAATTATCAAAAAGGGAGAAATTGTTAAGTTAAAGTTTTTTATTAATTTTAAGTGCATTAATAAGTCTGAGATATTTTAAAATGTCCATGTGTAAGGTCAAAGTGAAGAAAACTGAAAACCAAATTTGTTTGGTAGGTGATCAAATTTAGTATTTGATCAACTTCGGTGTTCTAAAGAAGCGCGTCCAATATTTTATCCAAATTGGTTTTTGGAGAAGCGCATCCGGTTTTATGTTCAACTTCGGTACATTGAAGAAGCGCATCCGATATTTTCTCCAAATCGGTTTTTGAAGAAGTGCTTCCAGTTTTATGTTCAACTTCGGTATTTTGAAGAAGCGCGTCCGGTATTTTGTCGAAATCGGTTTTTGGAGAAGCGCTTCTGGTTTTTTTGTGCACTTTGGTATTCTGAAGAAGCGCGTTCAGTATTTTGTCCAAATCGGTTTTTATGAGAAGCACTTTTGGTTTTATGTTCAACTTTGGTATTTTGTAGAAGCACGTCTAGTATTTTGTCCAAATTAGTTTTTGGAGAAACACTTCCAGTTTTATGTGCACTTCGGTATTTTGAAGAAGCGTGTCTAGTATTTTGTCTAAATTAGTTTTTGGAGAAGCACTTCCACTTTTATGTTATCTTCGGTATTATGAAGAAGTGCGTCTGGTATTTTGTCCAAATCGGTTTTTGGAGAAGCGCTTCTGGTTTTATGTTATCTTCTGTATTCTGAAGAAGCGCATCCGGTATTTTGTCTAAATCGGTTTTTGGAGAAGCGCTTCCAATTTTATGTTATCTTCGGTATTCTGAAGAAGCGCGTCCGGTATTTTGTCCAAATTGATTTTTGGAGAAGCACTTACGATTTTATGTTAGTTTCGGTATTTTGAAGAAGCGCATCCGTTATATTTTCTAAATCGGTTTTTGGAGAAGCGCTTATGGTTTTATCTAATCTCTTCAGTATTTAACTAGTTCGGTTTTATACAAGGCGCTTCCGATATTTAACCAGTTTTGTTTTATACAAGGATTTCCCAATATTTAACAAGTTATGTTTTATACAATGTGCTTCCGGTATTTAACCAGTTCGGTTTTGTACAAGGCATTTCCATTATTTGATCAAATTAGGTATTTGATCAAATTCGGTTTTATAAAGTGCTTCCGGTTTTTGATCAAATTCAGTATTTGATCAAGCATCCGTTATTGGCAGTCTAACACAGCAACTGAGCTAAACCTATAGAAGACTTCCACGTGCCAAACTAATTCAAACTTTGTGTTGTACATTTTCAGTAAACCACGACCACCTAAAGAGTATTCGACGCACTATCTTAATCTAGTACATCCACAATCAAAAGCGCATATCATTTGATGTACTACCCTAGCACACATCCAACCGAATTAGGACAGGTATCTTCTGAAGCAAATTTGTCCATTGAGGTGTTATCTATTTAAGAAGAAGTTGGAGGACAATTTGCAACTGCGGTTTTTTAGAGTTTTTATTTTGCTTTCACTAGTCTTAAGAATTCTTTTGAACCTTCTATCAAGCGCTCAAGCTCTCAAGTTGTCAGAGTTTACAAGTTTGCGAGATTGTTAAGTTGTATTACATACTGTTATTTCTTTGTGAGATTTTAGTATTGTAAGTTAAACAAAGGCTATTCTGTTTAACAGAGTGTGGTGTACTAGGAATTCGGAAACAGACATTGTTTAAGTCCTGGTTGTCCCACTAGGTTAGTATAAGTGTTGTATTCAAACCAAATCTTTTGGTGAATATCCTTCTCAAGGTTGAGAAGAAGGGGTGACGTAGGAGAGTTTGCTCCGAACATTCATAAACAATCTTTGTCTCTTGTGTTCTTTACTTTCATAATCTTCCTACCTCTTTTATCTTCCGCTTCAAGTCTAAACAAATAGCTCCGCACTTGACTCCGTTCAAGAGTTTGTGAAGACTTGTGAAGAATAAAAGCAGATATTAACTTCTAACAGAGTTAATATCAAACAAAGGTTTTCGCGGTTAATAATACTTGGTCAATTCCCTACTATTGTTGACTCCTTTCCTAACACATCATCTTTGGGTCAACTAACCTCAAATTATGTGAAAATTTCTCTAAGTTGATGTAGGACAAATTTGAAATGAGCATGATGGGTGAGCTGACGTTCTTCCTTGGACTTCAATTTAGGCAACTTGAAACTGGAATCTTCATAAATCAAGATAAGTACACCAAGGAATTACTGAAGAATTCGGTATAGAGAACTGCTCAGCTTCCTCAACTCCCATGAACTCATCGAGCAAATTGGACAAAGATGAAGGCGGTCAAGATGTTGATATCATAGCTTATCGAGGGATCATTAGCTCCATACTCTATCTTACAGTCAGATGACCAGACATCATGTTTTCTATCGGTGTGTGTGAAATATTTTAGGCTAATCCTAAACATTCTCATTACATAGATCCTAAACGTATTTTGAAATATGTTAAGGGAACGCAATGTGTTGGACTGTGGTATCCAAAGGACTTCAATTTCAACTTAATTAGTTACTCTGATGTAGACTATGTAGGATGTAAGATTGACATAAAAAGCACTATTGGATCGTGTCAGTTCCTTGGTGATCGTATGAATTCTTGGTTCAGCAAGAAGTAGACGTTTATTGCCACTTCAACAACAGAAGCAGAGTACCTTATTGTTGGCAGTTGTTGTGCTCAGTTGTTGTGGATTCAACAACAACTGATGGATTTCGACATTAGGGAAAATGAGTTGTCAATCTTCTATGACAACACTAGTGCTATCGTGATCACATATAATTCGGTGTTGCACTCAAGGACAAAGCATATCAACATCCGACATCACTTCATCCGAGACCATGTAGCATAGAAGCACGTTCGATTGGAATACGTGTCTACCGATCAACAAGTGACTGACATCTTCACAAAGCCACTCCCCAAGACTAAATTTTCTTACATTAGAAATATTTTAGGTCTTTAAGATTTAAATTAATTTATTTATGTATAAACTTAGGGGAAATTTATTAGTCAGTTGATAAGTCAGACATGTTGAAACAAATGTCTCATATGAAAGAAGAGTCTATTGATGACATTATACATCAGATGAGGTTGTGCATAAGCAACTTATAATTTCAGAAGAATAATGAAACTCAACTGATAGACAAAGTCTTCTGTTGACACTCAGCTGTTATTGTGCATTAGTAGCGCGCCTTTAAAAGAGTAGTGAAACTCAGTTAAAATACAATGCATGCGGACAGAAGGTCCGTCAGTTGTTTAAGTGAGTATCAGACGACTACTCTTCAGATAAGTGAAACAACATTTCGATCTTATCCATATGCTATTGTATCATCTCCCTTTGGATAATAAACGATCACTTTTTCGAAATAAATTTTTATTTTTATTTTTAAAATTGTGTTCAAATAACATGAAGACACATGGACTGTCATGTTATTTAAATATGTGACCAACATTTCTAAACGCCTCACCACATCAAAAGCGATTCATATTCTCTCTTGCGATTTCAATCTAAACCCTAACCCTAAATTTCTTCATCTTTTGTCTAAAATCACAAGCATATGCAATGACTTCTTTCTCTTAAAACATTTTGCAAGTAGACTTCGAGTATTTCTATAATATTTAGATTCCTAAGATGGTGGAGATGGTGGAGACTTAAACTTATTGAGTAAGCCAAAAGAAACTGCACAGATATGGTTCAAGCTCTGGAATATACCTGTACATATGTACAATTCTAAAGCACTTAGTCATTTACAGGTTTATTGGGTAGATCATTATACATGGATCCAATTATTGAAGGAGAAAAGCATGTATCATTTGCTAGAATTATCATTGAGGTGCATCCTAAAAGCACGCTGCCGAAAAATATGACCGTAGTAGATAAAAAATGAAAACATACTGTAATGGAAATCACTTATGAGTGGAGGCCAGACAAATGCTCTTTCTTCAATACCTTCCAACATGCAAGCCCAGAATGTCATTTGGCTAAGGAAGAATATCAGAAAATTTATAAAGGCCAGAAAGTAAAGA
Organism: Impatiens glandulifera; assembly: GCF_907164915.1. Lineage (NCBI taxonomy): Eukaryota > Viridiplantae > Streptophyta > Magnoliopsida > Ericales > Balsaminaceae > Impatiens > Impatiens glandulifera. The sequence goes on from NC_061864.1 coordinate 40,869,787, forward strand.
TGGAGAAAAATGAAACGGATGTGTCTATTTTCAAATAGAAAAATGTGGTTAAAAAATATGAAACAGAAGATCAAGAAAATTATGTACAAGAAGAAAGTAGTTTGAAGAAGGAGGTGGAACCTCAACCTAATCATGTTGAAGAGATAGTTGAGGATTCTCAATCAAATCAAGTTGAAGTGGTTGTTGATGAAAATAAAAAGAAAGATACTCAAGTTAATCAAAAGGAAAAAGAGAATTCCAAGGTTGATACAGAGGAATTCAAAGTTGCTCATAATTCTAAAACTGAAGTTGAAGGAAATAAAGACAATGATCTCGAAATTTAAGTTGAGAACAATAAGGTGAAGAGCCCGGAAATCCTGAATAATAATTCTTTTGGGAAAAACGACTTAGCGTCATTTCATTAAAAATTCCAAAAAAAGGGAAAAAAAACCACGAGTTTAAGAGATCATTCTAGACAGGCCTAGAATGATTTTGAAGTCGTAACATTCTGAATAAAAGCTAAAAACGTAAATGAATTATCTGCTTACAATGCTTTCAAATCTAGTGAGTTTAAAAAACGGTAAATTCCAGTTCATGTAGATATTCCAGTTCTGCTCCGTGCTTGGAATTCCTCTCCACGTTCCCGCGAGGGCGCTGCAATCCAATACATTATCTTTCCATAACTCGTCAATGCTCCTGTGGGTTCTGTCATATATCCTTGCATTCCGTTCTTGCCAAATGTTATACATCACTGCTCCGAAGCCGCACTTAAACACGCTTGATGCAAATCTATTTCCCTTGGCTTTGAGTATTGTCGCTTCTTTGATTTCATTACATTCGCTCAGGAAACTGATCAGCTCCAGGCTTTTATAGAATCTGTCCCAAAGCTCCGAAGCAATACAGCAGCTCCCGAATAGGTGATCTATGGTTTCTTCATTTCCTATGCATAGAAGACAGCTCGCGTCCGGGATGCTCATATACTTACTGATACGATCACGTGTGCTGAGTCTTTCCCAGAAGGCGAGCCATAGGATGAACTGGTGTCGAGGGATAATCTTCGTTGACTATACAAGTGGAGCCCATTCTACTTTCTACGATATTTCCCAGATTACCTCCCATATTTTCTTCAATACCAACTTCCCATTGTCCTCAGCTTTCCATTCATTAATATTCGGTCTGTCGTGTAGTTGTATGTTACTTATATGATCAAGTATCCTATTTCCTTCTGAAATTTTTCTCAAGAACAAGTTCCAATTCCCGTCTTTGATGTCTCTGATTTTCGCTTTTGCGCAGTCCCTTCTGATACGAGTATTTTGAAACTCCTCCTTGTCGATGATAGGCCGGTTTTCAAACCAAGGGTCGTGCCAGAATAGAGTGCCTTTCCCGTCCCCTAGTCAGATGTCATAAAGATCTGCAATATTGCTTCTTAGTTTAAGAATCTTTTTTAGAGACCAGCTCATACCTTCGTGAATTTTGCAGGTCTAGATGCTGGTTTCGTGTTTCATAAACCTCGTATGTACCCATTTGATCCATAGTGACTCCTGATTGCGCTCCAAAGCCCACAGATGCTTGAAGGTTAGAGCCTTGTTCCACTCGATACAGTTCTTCAAGTCGATGCCTCCCTCGTCCTTCAGTTTGTAGAGAGCGGTCCATTTGACTCTCTTTCCTCCTCTTCCACTACTACCCCAGATAAAGTTTCTCATCAGTGTGTCGTGTTCCTTCATTACCTTCTTCGGAATAACCATTTTCTGTGCCCAATAGCCAACTATGCCAATAACCACGGTTTTGATAAGTTCGATCCTCCCTACATTAGAAAGTTTTTTCGCTGCCCAGCCAGATATCGTGTTTTTTACCTTTTCAATCAGCGGCTTGCAGTGTGAGATAACGGAATTCCTAAGTACCTTATGGGAAAGCTGCCTTCCTTGATGCCCATGATGTTGAAGATGTCCTGCATTGTTTCGTCCTTCACGCCTCTATAAAATGCCACACTTTTGCTTTCATTAATAGTTAATCCTGTTACCTCAGAAAAGAACGTTAGTGCAGCCCTAATAGTTTTAATGGAATCAACGTCTGCGTGCGCTAGAATGAACAAATCGTCAGCAAAGCATAAATGTGTTACCTACTCTACCTCACAGAATGGGTGAAAGATGTATGGACGATTCTTTCGGAACATCGCGAAGATGCTCTCAAAGATCGCCATGATAGCTACGAAAAGGTAAGAAGAGAGGGGGTCCCCTTGCCTTACCCCGTTTTCACCCTTGAAATAGTCACTATGGACTCCATTGACGCTAACAACAAAGCAGGATGATGAAACGCATTGTATAATCCAATCGATAAAAATCATAGGAAAAGCAGAAACAACCAGAAAGTCTCGAATGGCTTCCCATCTAACAGAGTCGAAAGCTTTCTTGATATCTATTTTGAAAGCCACTCTCGGGGATATTTTCTTTTTCCCGTAGCCTTTTAATAGGCTCTGCATGAGAAGAATATTATGAGAGATTGTCCTACTAGGGATGAATGCAGATTTATTAAGATTTATTATTTTTCCTATAACATTTTTAAAACGTTTAGAAATGATTTTTAAAATTATTTTATAAGTCACATTGCAGTAGGAAATTGGTCTGAAATCTTGTACTTTCTCAGGTACCGCAGTTTTGGGGATCAAGGTTAGGACCGCTGTATTCCATTGCTTTAACATCTTCCTGTTTTTGAAAAACTCTAGAACCCCATCAGTAACATCTTTACCCACAGCGACCAATTATCTTTGAAGAACTGTGCATTAAACCCATCAGGACCCGGACTTTTATTTTCATCAATACTAAACAGAGCTTCTTTAACCTCAACCTTCGTGACCACCCTTATCAACTCGCGACTATCTTCTGCAATGATTTTCCTCTCAATAATTTGATACAAGGTATTCAGGTGACTTTGATGCTGCTTTCTTGTACCCATAAGCTGCTTATAGAAATCAATAGCTAGATCTTGGACACCCTTTTGACCCTGAACATATTTACCATCATCATTCTTCAGCCTGTACACATTGTTTCTCATGTTTCTAGCCTTGCATTTTCTGTAGAAGAAAGCTGTATTTTTGTCACCCAACGAAAGCCAGCCCTGTCTTGATTTCTGTCTAACAAAATTCTCTTCAAGCAGACTCACCTCCTGAAGTTTTCAAGCGCATATCTTTCTGTTTCATTGAGTTGTTCATCACTATCATCCCTTAATAACTTTTTCTGAACCTCTTCCAGTTCTTCTCTAGCAGCCAGAGTCTATTAAAGATATTGCTGAACTTCTTCTTGTCAAAGCTTTGGAGATGATTCTTTAGGAGCTTAAGCTTCTTAGAAACCCTGTACATGTTGGAACCTTTGACATTTGTTGACTATACGCTTTCGAGAATACCCTTGAATTTATCATTATCCATCCAGAAATTGAAAAATTTAAAGGATCTTTTGAACCTTTCTTCCTTTTCCCAGAACAATTTAATCGGGCAGTGATCAGATATACCCGGATTCAAAACATGAAGTTGACTTTTCGGAAATTGGTTAATCCAGTTCTCATTTACTAGATCTGTCAATTCTATTTTTTCTAATTTGCTCATTCTCTCTCGTAGAAGACCAAGTGAAGAAGTTCCCAGAATTGGTAGGCTCGATACAACCCATATCTCTGATGTAGTCATTAAAGTCAATCATATCCCAAGTAATTTCAGATTCTGGGCTACGCTCAGATTCGTTTTGGTTACGTTGTAATCACCGAGGACAGTTCAAGATTTATCAATACCGATCCAGTTTCTAAGACAATCCAGAGGAGTCTTCTATCAGTGCTTGAGTTGTTACCATAGACAATAGCAAGATTAAACACGATTCTTGTGATTCTGTCTTTGACCTCCACCAGGATTGCTTGATCATTCGAAAAGAGAGTCATCACCTCAACAACTTTGTTATCCCAAATAACCCAGATTCTGCCCGTTTTGTCATTTGAGTTGTGAATGATTTCCCAGGTACTATCAATACACAGTTTGCTAACCTTCTCAACATTTCGACTTTTGACTTTTGTCCCAAGAATACCCATAATAGTGATCTTCTGATTCTCAATGATCCTCCTTATTTCTTTACATTTTAGAGGGTCATTTAGTCCCCTTATGTTTCATGTCACTATATTCATGAATGAATATAAGTGTTGGGTTCCTGACTTTCCAGACTGTCCTAGACCTCTTCATCAGAGAAATCATAAGCATCATTTGCCTCACTATCCTCAATGGCTACAGTTTGATTACATGGAATAATATTGCAATTGATTGAGGGTTGCCTCATGTAGATCTCATCTTATCCCGTGATAGATATAGTAGCTTCTGGATCCAGGATCTTTTTGCTTTGTCTTCGATTTTCATCTTGTTCTTCTTTAGTAGGTCTTTTCTGAATTTGAACCTCTTCACTACTGGATTCATGTTTGTTATCGGTTTTAATTTGCCCTACTTCAGAACTAAGGCTCACAGCCTTATTCAAGACCAAATTGTCTTCTAATGCACTTGATCTTTTAATTTCACAAAACCCACGATTTCCCAGTCCATTCTCAAGAGCTTCTTTATTACTTATTCCAAGATTCTCCTGTTCATCATCTCGAAAGGTGGCTCTGAGCCCAATGATTAGGTCATTTCGAATTTTGATGACATTGTTTTTTCGGTTCTTGCTTGCATTCCTAGACCTGTGAAGAGTAGACTCACGACCTATTGGAGTGCCTTCAGATCCAATTTTGTTTATTTCATATGGGCCAAGTATTCCCCGTCCCATAGATCTTTGAATTTCAGAAACTTTGGAACTAGGACATGTAGTTACATCAAGATCAGTTTTTTGATCAGTATTGGGATCGGTGGAGTTAGGACCAAAAATAGTATCATTCACAATAATAGGACTTGTGCCAGTATCAGGACCAACATAGCCGGGATCAGCAATGGTTGCACATTTTTCATCAGGACATGTAGTAGCAAGTCCGGTAGCTTGAGTAGTTTCATGATCAACAAGTCCAAGATCAGGCTTAATATGGTCAATATGGCTAGGAACAGTAGCTTTATGAGAAGCTCTAGGACCGGTGTGTCTATGTCCAGCTTTATCAGGACCGATACCCTTACCAGGACCGACATTTTTAACAGGACCTATTCTTGAGAAAATAGAATCCCTAAGACCGGTGCCCTGAACATGACCAATATGATCAACGTTAGTAGGGCCAGCTTGTACCCTTACCCACTTCATTTTTTTCCTATCTTCTTCCTTACCCTTATCTGTTCTTGCTTTTGGTTGCCCATCTTATCATTCTCAGTGCGTTCATTGCTGTTAAGTTCAGACTTGTTCACATTTCTCTCAACCTGAGCCTGGTTAGAGTCATTGATATCGCTTACTTGAGTGTTGTTATTGGCCTTCGATTTTAGATTACTATTGACTGGACATTTATTCGTAGCGTGTGTGAAAGTGCTACACCATATACATCGATTTGGTTTCCATTCGTATTGTACTCCAATGTCAAATAAATTTCCCAGTCTATCTTTAAGTTCAAGCTTGATTGGAAGAGAGCTACTTGGATGGATTTCGACACTAACTCTTGCCATAGATGCACGCTCGTAACCTTCCATTGCTGGGTCAAACATAAGTGGTTTGCCTATAATGCTTGAAATATAGGCCAGGCCCATCGGGTTGCACATGTGTGGTGGAACATTCTTGAGATTCACCCAGATTTGTTCAAGTTCAGGCGGTCTATGATTAGTATTAAGTTCCTCGCTCCACTTGTACAACTTGAATCTTTTTCCCCTGATAAAAATATATTCGCTCTCTATGATCGACTTTATTTCACTTCCATTCCTGAAGGATAGAAAGTAGAATCCGTGATCATTGATTGTAATCCTCTCTAGACCAGAGGATTCCCATTGACCCATCAACGTTCTTTTAACCTCAGCAAATGGTGCCTTCATGTTGCCCATAAAATGACCAACTATGACAAACTCCCATGCCTTGACACATTTTTCTTCAATTTCTGGTGGGAGCTCAAACCGGTGCGGATGATCAAGTGTAATTACCTTTGGGAATAAGGTGTCTATCTGGAATTTTCCCTTTTCTGGATCGCTCATGGCATTTCCATTCCACACCTTTCCTTTTGTCAGGTTTTGTTTGGGTTGCTCATGATTGTGTACACCTTTGTTTTATTACATTTTAAAATTTCCTTCATGGCGTCAACCGTCCACTTGATCACTTCATCATATTGGTCTTTGTTGAAGAGATTCCAATTCTTTAGATAGTGACTGTTGAACTGAGCATTCAACTGATCATTTCTTTCTTGGGACATCGTAATCTCTTGTTTATTAATTTGGAAAAATAGCTTCTTTGTCTGGTTTCTCAGTCCTGCCAAATTTGCTATTTCGTTTTTCCTCATTGACCACGTTGGACCAGCAGTAAGATCCTTGTTATCAACCTGAGTATTTTCTTTGCCAGGAATTGCAGCAGTAGGAGGAGCTGAGGAGATGACTGTTTCAGGGATGCTATCTTTCTTGACTTGTTTGTTCTTTTCGGCCCATCTAACCCTTATATTTCCCACAAAACCGTTGCCTTCAATTGTTCCGATCTTCTTTAGAATATCCCCTTTAGTGCTCTTCGCTTGTGTATCAGTTTTCCTCTTTTGAATGCTATCAATTGGCATTTCAGGATCCAGATTAACGAGTGGAGAAAACGCACCCAGGTTCAATACCTCAGGGTTAGCCTAAGGTGTCACAGTTTCCTTGGGATTTACTTCAGCATTCTTATTAGAACTTGAGTTATTTGCCTTCATGTTTTTCCTTTCTTTGATTTTCGATTCATTCTTACCCTTCTTAGCTGTTTTAGAATTATTCGATCCGGTTTCTTGATCGATCTTTTCAATTTCAGCACTTGTTTTGGAAGAATTATGTCTCTTTGCTTTTGGTTTGATCTTTGTTGCCGATATCTTCTTCATAGACTTATGATATTCGAGGTCGCATATTATTGTTTCATCATAGTTAGTGATATCGTCTGATTCCAAATCAAAATCTATGCTTTGGTTCTTTTGATTCGACCGGTGGCTCATAGCTTTGTTAGTAGATTTATTATCTTGGCGATTAGGACCGGTAGAAGGTGGATATGTGATGTCAGGACCGGCATTTAAAGAGATAGGACCGGTATTAGAAGAGCTAGGACCGGCATTAGAAGAGCTAGGACTGGCATTAGAAGATCTAGGACTATCATTAGAAGAGCTAGGACCAGCATTTGAAGAGCTATGACCGGCGTTTGAAGAGCTAGGACCGACATTTGAAGAGCTAGGACCGGCATTTGAAGAGATATGACCAATGCCATGAGTAGTTTTAGTGTGTCCAGGACCGGCGTGTTCAGGATCAATGACTTGAATATTCATGTTATCCACCCTTGTTAGACCCAACTTTTTTGCAACCAAATTATCTTTTTCAAACCCAGCCAAGTGAAAACCGTTGGCTAACCCCATATTAGACCCTGGCTAAGCGAAAACCGTTGGCAAACCCCTCATCAGACCCGGCCAAGCGAAAACCGTTGGTTAATTCTTCTAGTTTTATACAATCTTCACCTCTTATACCCTGACTTATATTCTGACCCAACTTATTTGTAGCTTCCATGAGATCCATACCAGACCCAGACTGTCATTCATGATGTCATCAATCAAAGAATCAATATAATTTCCAGCCAAGCTTTCACCACTGGCTATACCAATCAAGTTCAGTTCATCATCCTTTAGATCTGTATTATTAGGCTTTTCTAATTTAGCTGAATTTATTTCCATGAATAGCTCTAACTCAGATCCAATTTCTTCAGTGTTTCCAGATTCTGTTAGACTATGTCCTTTAATAGTTTCAGCTAGAGTGTAGGCTGTTTAGAAGATCCTGCTATTTTAGCCTCAATTTCATAATCCTGGGCGCATTTAGTGTCTTCTGTCCAACCTTTTTCAAGCCTAGTACATAGTCTGAATATCTGACTTTCTATTTGATCCTTAGCAGGACAGGTAGACTTAGCATTCTGATCATTAATGGAACCCGAGACTTTTAGATTTGCAAGATTTCTCATTGTAGAACAAGACTCTGAAATTATATCCTTCTTTGGACCTAATGGACTCTGAGCAGTTGATATCTCCAACCCTGTAGAGGCAATTTCAAAATGATCTATTTTTCCCAGTTTAGTATCCTCTCTAGCAGGACCGGTAAAATTTGTTTTCTTATCTTTCTCTACACCTGAATTACCCAAACTGTCATGTTTTCCTGCTTCTGAAATTGACCCCGACCTTGTAATATTCTTTGAACCTATTAATTCTTGATCAATAGTCTTATTCAGGTCTGTCATACTTACCTCAATAGGAACACCAGTACCAACTTCAGTAGGATCATTCAAAACAGACATAAATCTCAGCATAATGTTTTCACCCGATTCAGAAACAGACCCCAATTTTGAGCTTTCAATAGGACCCAATAAACCTGTACAATTTATGTCATTTTCCTGCATTACCTTAGAGCCTTTTTGACCGATTATCTCCAACATTGGGACCGAATTTTCAGCACAAGCGACCCGATTGTCATCAATTTTATAAGACAAGATTTCAAATCCAATTTCCCAACAGAATGACCGGTCAAGTCTAGGGTACAAACCAACGACTCTAACGGTCCATTATGTGCAGCAAGTCCCGTAACAACAGAATTTTCTGGAAATAAAGTCCTATCATTTCTATATGCAGTACTATCTTTTACTATCAATTCAATCCTATCATTTCTATTATGAACATGCATATTGTTATAGTATGAATCCCCAATAGAACTATTCTCATGTAATTCATCAGCATGTGGAAAAGAACTCATACCCGATGATGTATTTGGCATAGAATCAATAGGCGCATCTTCTCCGTTGTTTAGGACTTCATCCATGATTTATGGCTTCTACTTCCTGGGATTGTTAAGAGACCTGCGAGTTCGTCTATCAGTTCTAGCCTTGCTGCTTGTCGACGACCCCTTCAGCACCTTCTTAGGATCATCAGGGCGGACTTGAAGGACGCCCCTTGCCCGAGTAACTAAACTGGACGGGCGCGTACCAGTCATTGGAAAGATCAAGCGCAAACTGCCTAATCTTCAAAGGAGCCACAGAGGTTGGAATTCTGCAGTAAAGGGTGGGCGCAAACAGCACGATTGGAAACCAATCGCACCGGAACAGGGGCTTGAAAATAATTTCTCAAACAAGAAAGGGTTTAAGCAATTTTGGAACGGTCTGTAACTACGAAAGCTTCCTCCAGACCGGACACTTGATTCAAACGGCGATAAAGAAGTTCAATGGAGACCTACCCACGCCTCGCGGTGTGGTTTGATGTCCCGATCGAGGTCCGAACTAACCTGTAAACGAAAAGTGAGAAGAGGAGGGTGACCGACGCCGATTTGATGTCAAGTCTCTGCAGAAGGAGGTTTGACGAAATGCTCCGGTCAACGGTAAGAGAAGATGACCGCGACCGTTTCTTGCACAACAAAACACGTTCCAGAGGGCGCACGACAACCGATTGAAGGTGCTGGAGGATGGCGGCTGACTTCCGATGTAGAAGCGCGGTCGCGGCAAGAATCCGTGTCGTTTATGTTGTTCGTGCCGATTGTGCCGGTAGTGCCGAAAACGACCTAAATATCCGATCTAGAAACTATAATCGTGATTTCTCTCGATTCCTCCGTTCAAATTGAAATTCCTTCAGTCAGATTGTAGGGGGGAAAGAGTCGCACCTGCTGGAGAAATTTGAGATCATTCCGACGTCAAAAGCTCCGGCGGCGTTGATGTGCCGGTCGTGCCCGATGTGAGAAAAAAAATCTCCAGAGAAAAATTCTCTCTCTAAGTGCATTTTTACTGAATAATAACTCTTTCTATCAAATCAGAACGGGTTCGTATAAAGAAAGAAATCAAAATGAGAGTAGACAGTATTCATCAATTTCTTCGGTTCATCTCCCTTTTATTGCAATAGGAATGGGAAGAGGAAGGACAAGGGAAGAGGAAGACAACATATTTAAACATCAAGTTGGTATGAAAATAAAACTCTTATTTGGGATAATTAGAATTTGATACATTTTGTAATCTTTGTTTGTAATCTCTGTTTCTTGTATGTTTGATTGTTATTAATCAAGTTCTTTAGAGTCATTTGATTGTCATCATCATTGATAAAATATTAAATAAATTAGAGAAATTATTTATTTATCTCCTATTAATTAGGCTAAATATAATAACTAAATCCTATATTTTCTCAATTTAGTTATTTCTCTATTACTATTATAAATAGATAAACTATTGTAAAGATTATTCATTTAATCAATAATATTATTTCAATCTTTCTCTTCAAGAACTCAATCAAATAGTTCTTGTTTATTTTATCAATTCAAGAAATCAAACTTGGTATCAGAGCGTATAAGGGAAAACTCCCGAAAACGATTTCAATGGAAGAACAATATTACTCCTCAGTTCTACCAATTATATCTGGAAACGTAAAGCTTGATAAATATAATTATATCTATTGGAAATCACAAGTTACTCCAATCATGATAGGTTATGATTTTATGGATATAGTAGAAGGAAATCTTGAAACTCCTCCCAAATTTCTTCAAGAAACAGATGGTCAAAATAATACAATTCAAATCAAGAATCCAAAGTTTAAACAATGGCGTATCCAAGATCAAAGGGTACTTGCATGACTCTTTTCAACATTGACCGACGAGATTCGTCAACAAGTCTCAAAATCATCTTCGGCACAAGAACTTTGGAAAACCTTAGAGAAAATCTATGTTTCTCAATCAAAGAGCCGACTATTTGAGTTACGGAGTCAACTCCTAAACGCACACAAAGGTAGTCATTCTCTTCTTAACTTAATTCAACACATCAAAAACCTATCAGATGCACTTATCACTGCCGGACAATATGTTTCTGATCAAGATCTGCAACTAACTCTACTCAACGGGCTTGGAGACGAGTTCGAGCCGATGATATGTGCTCTAACTTCCGGACAAGATCTATTGTTTAATGAGATGACAGACATCCTTCTAAATTATGAACAACGACTCATATTCAAGAAAAGAAAATTCCATTATGAAAATATTTCGCGCTCAAATGTTTCGGCGAATGTTGCTTATATTTATAGGCATGGAGGCGGAAAGAACCAAAGACAGAACCGAGACAATAATCGTCCGCAATGTAATTTTTGTCATAAATTTGGTCATCGCTCCGAAAGTTGTTTTTATAATCCATCTTTTCAAATATGTAATGTACAAGGACATAGTGCTCTCGAGTGCCCTCGTTTTAATCCTTCTACAAATCCTACGACAATGTTAGTTACATCGTCTACTATTGTAGATCCCACTTGGTGTCCAGATTCAGGTGCTACCGACCATATTACTTCCGATCTTAATAATCTACATGTACATGCTCCTTATACAGGTACTCAAACTATCAAAGTCGGAAACGGTATGCCTCTGAATATTTATAATATTGGTACGACTAAAATTTTAAATCAACAAAAATCTCTCTACTTACGTAATATCTTACAGGTTTCGAATATTACTAAAAATCTGATGAGTGTCGCGAGATTTTCATCAGATAATAACGTATTTTTTGAATTCCACCCAAATATTTGTCTTATTAAAGACCGAGATACGAAGATAGTGCTTATTAAGGGATTACTCAAGGACGGACTTTATTGCGTTGAACCTACTGAAAGTTCGTTTTCAACATGTTCTAATAAACAAGCATTTATTGGTATTAGATCTCCGGCTCAAATTTGGCATTCACGAGTTGGACATCCTTCTAACGCTACTACATCTTTAGTTATATCACACTTTAAATTACCAGTTTCAGGTAGTAATACTATTTCTTTTTGTGGATCATGTCAATATGGGAAAGCACATAAACTACATTTTTCAGCTTCAAAATCTACATCTATGGCTCCTTTAGACCTAATTCATTCAGATGTTTGGGGACCTGCTCCTGAATTTTTATCTAATGGTTGTCGTTATTTCGTACATTTTGTGGATGATTTTAGCAAATTCACGTGGATATATCCGCTAAAGAAAAAGTCGGATGTTTTGAATACGTTTATCAACTTTCTTCGACTTGTTGAAAATTTATTTAGTCGTAAAATCAAAATATTGCAAACTGATTGAGGAGGAGAATATAGAAATTTCAAATCATTAATAGATAATCATGGTATTTTACATCGTTTATCTTGCCCACATACTAGTGAGCAAAATGGCATTGCTGAACAAAAAATTCGTCATATTACGGAAACTGGTCTCACTTTATTGGCTCATGCATCTATGCCACTACATTATTGGAGTGAAGCTTTTGAAACAGCCACATATCTTATCAATCGTCTTCCTACTCCGACATTACATCAACGTTCACCATTCGAGACTATATTTAACTCTTCTCCTGATTATGGTTTTTTGAAGACATTTGGGTGTTCTTGTTATCCACTCACACGGCCGTACAATCAACACAAACTCGATTTTCATACTACTGAATGCAGTTTCCTTGGTTACAGCTCATCTCATAAAGGTTATAAGTGTCTTCACATTCCGTCTGTACGAATATTTATCTCTCGACATGTCACTTTTGACGAACTCACTTTTCCTTTCAAAAATAAGGACCTTGTGCGCTTGTCTAAACCACAAGAAGATAATGAGACATCTCTTCCAACAACTATACTTAATTGATCAATACCACCTCTATTATCTCATATCACTTCACCGTCTTCATCATCACCCTCTTCGACCTCAACAACATCACCAAACACTATAACATCTTCTTCTACTACTATTACTGTTCCTTCAACACAACCAGTTATCACAACATTTAATGCACATACATCTTCTACTCATCAGATGATCACACGCAATAAAGCACAGTCTATGTCCTCATCAGCTCTCATTGCTACTTCTTCCGCTACTACACCTACATGTTTTACCAAAGCTAATAAGGATCCGCAATGGCGTCTTGTCATGACATATGAATATAATGCTCTTATTCAGAATAAAACATGGTCTCTTATTCCTCGTAAACATTCTCATAATATTGTTGGATGTAAATGGGTTTTCAAACTCAAGCATAAAGTTGATGGGTCTATTGATCGACATAAAGCACGTCTCGTGGCTAAAGGATTCCATCAACAACAAGGTATTGATTATGAAGAGACATTCAGTCCTGTGGCAAAACCCACTACTATTCGTGTTATTCTTTCTTTGACAATATCTTATCAATGGTTCATTCATCAACTTGATATTAGCAATGCATTTCTTCATGGGTCTCTACAAGAAGAAGTTTACATGGCACAACCACCCGGTTTTGTCCATCCAGATTTTCCCAATCACATATGCAAACTTCATAAAGCAATATACGGTCTTAAACAGTCTCCTCGTGCTTGGTATGCTACTCTCCGACTGCTCTACTATCTCTTGATTTCATAGAATCAAAATCTGACACGGCTCTCTTCACGTATCATGCACCTCAAATAACAACATACTTTTTAGTATATGTGGACGATATTATTCTCACAGGCAACTCTAAATCGTTTCTAACAAAAATTATATTTCAATTAAATAAATTATTCCCTGTTAAAGATTTAGGTCAATTACATTACTTTCTTGGAATGGAAGCCACTCATACCAAAGATCGCTTATTTCTTTCTCAATTCAAGTATATTGACAATATTCTCACTCGGGCTGATATGATTCAAGCAAAGCCATTACACACTCCCGTCTCTGCTGTCTCATCCTTTTCTAAACATGATGGTGATCCTTTATCTGATCCGTTTCTCTATCGTAGTATAGTAGGGCTCTACAATATCTTACACTAACTCGTCCTGAGTTAGCCTTTGCTGTCAATCGAGCTTGTCAATTCATGCAAACTCCCACATCTTCTCATTGGGGAGCGGTTAAACGTATTCTTCGATATCTTCGTCATACTCCTCGTCATGGGATTTTTCTTCGTCCAAATTCACAATTCACTCTTGCTGCCTACTCTCATGCTGACTGGGCAAGATGTCCCGATGATCGTCGTTCAACAACTGGATTTTGTATTTTTTTAGGTGACAACCTCGTTTCTTGGAATTCTAAGAAACAACAAGTAGTTGCTCGCTCAAGTACTGAATCTGAATACCGTGCTTTTGCATATACAACTACTGATCTTTGTTGGATTCAATCTCTACTTAGTGAACTTCGAGTTTCACTTTCTTCTTCCCCGGTTCTATGGTGTGATAATATTGGTGCCGCATTCTTATCAGCAAACTCGGTATTTCATGCTCGCACAAAACATATTGAAATCGGTTTTCACTTTGTTTGGGAAAAAGTTGCTCATAAACAACTACTCATCCAATATATTCCTACTGAAGATCAAGTGGCTGATATCTTCACCAAAGGTCTTTCTTCTCATCGATTTGCTCTTTTACGTAGCAAGCTCACGGTTTGTGTGCCTCACCTTTTCGCTTGAAGAGAAATTATTTATTTATTTCCTATTAATTAGGCTAAATATAATAACAAAATCCTATATTTTCTCAATTTAGTTATTTCTCTATTACAATTATAAATAGATAAACTATTGTAAGGATTATTCATTCAATCAATAATATTATTTCAATCTTTCTCTTCAAGAACTCAATTAAATAATTCTTTTTTATTTTATCAATTCAAGAAATCTAACTATCATAGCTAAAATTTGTCTAGCTTTGATTCTTGACCCTCCCACTTTTGAGATTTTAATGAAATGGTTTTAATTGTTTTCTAAAAAAAAATAATATATTAATATTTATTTGAGAAATAAATATTATTTAAATCTTTAATTATTTTGAATAATTATTACCATTACTTTATTTCCTTAATTAATTATTATTCTAATTTCTTAATTCCTTAATTAATTATATTGAAATTAATCATTATTTTAAATTAGAATTTCTTAATTAGTTATAATGAGTTACCTCTAATTAATTCCATATAAATAATTAATGTTTTAATTAAATTATAAAATTTAATTCCTTCTTCCAACATTAAATATATGTATATACTATATATGGATTTATTTCTTATTTTTCTTTAAGAATAACTCCATAAGAATTAAAATATTATATATATATATATATATATATATATATATATATATATATATATATATATATATGACATATAATCATAATCTTTCCTACCAGTTATGCATATATAATATAACTTTAATTATATAAAAGTCATAATAATGATTTAATTCTCCGTCTACATTCATAACCGCTAATTCCTTAATTACATATTATTTAGATTTTTATAATTAATTATTAACATATAACACAAGTCTCCAAATGAAATAAATATCTATGATCCACATAATATTGATTTGTCCTGAATTATATTATAAACTGTTCATCTTCTTCATTGATAAATAACTTTAGATATGATGATGTATTTTTTTTTTCTCTTTTTTCTCTTAATTGAATCTGATTTTTAAATTTCATGTCAACGTATACATCAAAATATTTTTCGTGTTCTAATAGAATTAGATCAATACCATAAAAAAATATTGTTTCTTATTATTCTAAAAAAATCTTATAAACATAAATCTCAATAAATCTTAATTAATATCACTTGTTATAATCTTTTACTCTAAATCTTTAATTCTTAGTTTTATAATCTTAATACTTATGTCGATAAATTGAAATAAACTTTGATAGGATTGGCGTAATCAATAACGACGGGGGTCTGGCTATTGTTGACGGCTTCGGTAAAACGGTTTGATAGAAATCATGTTAGGGATTTAAATCACTTTCTATTCTACACAAACCCTTGTAAACTCTTGAACGATTCAAGTGCGGAAACGTTTGCTCAGGTTTGAAGCTAAGAACCAAAGAATGAGAAGATGACAGAATGTAAATGACACATCAGTTTATTTATGGATGTTCGGAGCAAACTCTCCTACGTCACCCCTTCTTCCAACCACCGGAAAGATTCACTATAAGTTTCTTAGAATCAAATACAGTTGCACGATTAGGGTTTAGGGTTCAACTTACAATATAATGAAGTTTATCACTCAGCTAAAACAATGCTTTGATTATAACTCTCTCTTGATAAACACACAGTAAAGCAAGAAAGCAGCTCTTTCGTATATCAGTTTGTATGTTCGCATATGATTTTCTGAGTATCGATAGATCGATAATTCATCCGTGGTCCTTGAAGATCTTTAAATAGAGAGCAGGTACCAACGGTCGAATCATACATAATGACACGTGGCGAGCTTCCATTGGAACGCCTCCATAGTACATAGTAGACTTTGAGCACCAGGATCGTGGCCGTACAAATTTGGTAGTGCGCCAAATATTCTTCTAGGATATTCCTTCAAGAAACAAGTAGTGGGAAGAATATTTTCTTACGTGGAATTAATCAATTGGTTGCAATTGGTTTTCGTATTGTTCTTCACTGGAAAGTGGAGCAGGAGTAGCGTACAACTAGTTGATCGTGGGTAGACGAGTGCTAGCTTCAAGCAACTTCTTAAGCATGGTATTAGACGTTTTTACTTAGACGACCTCGTCTAATGAAGTTAGACGCCCCCGTTTAATAGCAGGATCAATTAGACCACCTGGTCTAATGGGATTAGACGACACGTCTAATTACGGTTCCCTTTAGACTAATCTGAAGGAGTTAGACTATACGTCTAACTCTTACCTGTTAGACGGCACGTCTAACTACGCTTCCCTTCAAACTAATCTGAAGGAGTTAGACTGCACGTCTAACTCTCATACGTTAGACTGCACGTCTAACTACGCATCCCTTCAGACTAATCTGAAGGAGTTAGACTGTACGTCTAACTCTTATACGTTAGACTACATGTCTAACTACGTATCTGTTAGAATGCACGTCTAACTACGTTTTTTAAATTGTACGTCTAACTATGTATCTGTTATACTGCACGTCTAACTACGTATCCGTCAGACTGCACGTCTAACTACGTCTCTGTTAGACTGCACGTCTAACTACGTATCCGTTAGATTGCACGTCTAACTACGTATCTGTTAGACTACACGTTTAACTACGTATTCGTTAGACTGCACGTCTAACTACATATCTGTTAGAATGCACGTCTAACTATGTATACGTTAGACTGCACGTCTAACTACGTCTTTGTTAGACTGCACGTCTAGCTACGTATCCGTTAAACTGCACGTCTAACTACGTATTTGTTAGATTGCACGTCTAACTACGTATCCGTTAGACTACACGTCTAACTACATATCTATTAGACTACACGTCTAACTACGTATCTGTTAGACTACACGTCTAACTACGTCTGTTAGACTGCACGTCTAACTACGTATCTATTAGACTGCACGTCTAACTACGTATCCGTTAGACTGCACGTCTAACTACGTATCCGTTAGATTGCACGTCTAACTATGTATCTGTTAGATTGCACATCTAACTACGTATCCGTTAGACTGCACGCCTAACTACGTATCTGTTAGACTGCACGTCTATCTACGTATCCGTTAAACTGCACGTCTAACTACGTATCTGTTAGACTGCATGTCTAACTACGTATCTGTTAGACTGCATGTCTAACTACGTATCCGTTAGACTGCACGTCTGACTACGTCTGTTAGACTGCACGTCTAACTACGTCTGTTAGACTGCACGTCTAACTACGTATCTGTTAGACTGCACGTCTAACTACGTATCCGTTAGACTGCATGTCTAACTCAATGCATCTAATAGCCAATCTGTCTAATGAACCTTATTTAGACTTAGTCTAATATAACAAGTTTTCGATACACCTGCACCAAAAACGATTAGACGGCATAGATTAAGTTTTATACACATTTATAATCAAAATTTCAATAGTCAAAATATTTTGACACTTAGTCAAAATAATTTGACCCAACAAACTTTAATTGAGAAAACATACATACATGAATCTTTAACGACGAATGATTCATTTAATAGTTCTACGTTGTTCTTCGAATCTTCTTCGATCTTGGATCTCCTAGTTTTGGATCTAGATTTAGATCGATAAGGAATGATGTGGGTGGAATTTAAGTCTTCCAACCCACTATCATAGCCCTTGAGTGTTCTTGAAAAATGAACAACCTCTATCATTTTTTCTAATGAGAGAAACATAATAGATAAGTTTTCTATATTATTCTGCCTAAATGATATATATGCTTCTACAAAAATATATCCCTATATTATTATAGATGTTTAAATAAGTCCATAATCTTTATATTTTAATAAATTAATTTAATTGCGTTTTAATCTTTATATGATAATAAATAATACACAATTACTAAATAATATATGTACCAAAATATTGAAAATAATTCCAAGATCTACGTCAAGTCAAGGTACATAATGCATGCAACTTCTTCGTCGTGGCCTTGGTCTCTAATAGGCAAGTCTAATATTCATTATGCATACACCTTCAACTCCAAGGTGAAAAATGGCCTAGACACTTCCTCTTCTCATGATTATAACCGAGGCTATGAGCCACCAAACCGAATCCACTATATATCAAAATGACGACGTTAAATCCAACTATAACGACATATAAATTCGGAACTGTCATTCTTCTTTTAGTGGTCCCATCAGGTGGTGTGTTAACTGAAGTAACTGATAAAAACACAATATTTATCAATCAAAAGTCGAGCAAAAGTGCACCATAAAATTCTCATAAGATATCCATATGACCAGAAGAAACAAATGAACGGTTTGGTACCGGTCTTAACTCATTATTCATCTCCTAGAATGCAGGAGGAACAATAGAAGCCTGATGTGATGCATAAAAAACAAATGAAGCTAGCATATGTTCCTACTGAAGGAAAGTTATCTTTAGTAAAATCGTTGAAAAAGTTGTAACGCTAAAACTTGATCATTTTCAAAAGGGTTTTTCCGAACTCGATAATTGTGCCCCATAACTTATCTTCCTCCCGAGTCTCGAGTGAGACGAATAAACAAAATGGTAAGAGCGACTAAAGTGCATTTAAAACTAGATTTGACTTTTGTAGAGTCACCCCTAATTTACTCTTTGAAAATTAGGAAATTATTTTTTTAGTGTTCGAATATATTTTAGAGATTCTGTTATTGATTTGGTGCTTGGTTACACTTGAGAAATGACATCTACTCTATGTCTCATCAGGGCCGGCCCTAGGGTAAGCCTGGCAAGCCCTCAGGCTAATTGTCTCATTTTTCAAAAGTGCTCATTTTCCTACTTGTGTCGCGCGAAGAAGAAGGCGTTTGCTCGCGCGTTCTTTGGCGATCCTTAGGGCATCCCGTTCATTGACCCTATCGTGCCCCTTTAACTCGGGCTTTAAGCATAGGATAGTTAGGCCTAGGTGTTGTTGTTCGCGCCTAGGTCTGATTTTCTAGGAGCGGGATTCATTTAGGGGTGTGGGTGCTTGTTCTCACCTAGGAACCATTTGTCTTGTGTTCAAGGGTCTAGTTGCCTTATTGCACTTGTGCATGTTTGATGTGATATTATTTTTTTTCTTTTTTTCCTCGAAGACACAAATAAAATTAAATAAATAAATATTCATTTTAATCTATTTATTTTATTAAAATAAGTCCAAATTTAATTATAAATAAGATCTAAAAAGATAGGTGTCTACCATATTCAATTAGTTAATTTAGAACTTTTGATTGATATAATATTGATCCCAAATTAATTCCAAATTTTATCTTGTGAAAATTTAGACATTTAAGATTAAAACTCATAAATAGAAAGGGGTAAAAAAACTTCATTTTTAGCTGTCTAATATTAATATTATCCGGTATATTGGTTAATTCATTTTTAACATATATAGTTTTCCAATTGTTCTTGAAAATTTGTATATCTTATTATTGTTTGAATGTGGGAGCCTCTTTTACAAACGAGACCAACGTAGAGAATCAAAGGAGAAAATTAAAAGTTTGAAAGTATGTATATATATATATATATATATCTAATTACGCTTAATTTAAAATGTTAGAGGTGTATTACACGCTCTTTCCACAATCATCCACAAATTAGATAATTTTTCTTCCTTAATTTATTTCTCTTAATTATTTTCTCTCTCCTAATATATATATACATATTTATATATATAAATTTCTTTTTCAATATTTTTTTTCTCTCCATATATATATTTATATTTTTTTCTCACACTAATAATATAAAATATTTTTTTATCAATATTTTTTATATTAAAATATATAATATTACATAACATATTTATTTTTATATTTAATAATAACAATATATATAATAATGCTTAATGTATTAATATGGAGGTTTATATACAAACTCATCATATATTAATAAATATTTATTTTTTTTAAATTAACAATAAAAATTCATTATAATTTACCGTTACTTACTTTTGTACTCTATTTTTCTTAATTACAAATTTTTCATTAAATATTAATTATTGAACCTCCAACAAAAACGTATAATAAAATATTAATTATAAAACCTCCAACAACATCAACATGAATTCTCAAACCTTTACAATTAAACCAATTAAATCAGACTTTTATTTTCTCCACTCAAATGTTTTCGCACTAATATTTTCTCCCTTCTCTCTCTTACTTTTTTTTCTTAAAAATTTTGTTTGCATGGTTAAAACAGATGGAGATATTACATCGGAGAATATTAAACTCAGAGTCCCCATGGATTGTTGAGCACGATTGGATTCTCCGATTCTGGCCAATTACATTGGAAACTATGTGTAAAGTTTCATATAGCAACGATAAAAGTTGCATCTTTGAAAAAGGAGAAGGTTTGACAATGATCCACAAATCAGGTAATTTCTCTTCTCTAATTTATTTATCTTAATTATTTTCTCTCTCCTAATATATACATACATATTTATATATATAAATTTCTTTCCTAATATATATAAATATATTTCAGTATTTTTTTCTCTCTTTACCATGTATATATTTATATTTTTTTTCACACTAATAATATAAAATATTTTTTTATCAATAATTTTTATATTAAAATATATAATATTACTTTACATATTTATTTTTATATTTAATAATAACAATATATATAATAATGGTTAATGTATTAATATAGAGGTTTATATACAAACTCATCCTATATTAATAAATATTTATTTATTTTTATATATAATAACGTTTATATGATTTATTAAATTAAAAATTAAACCTTCAACAACATAAATTCTCATTAATTTATCATTAAATATTAATTATAAAATATTTGCAATTAAACCAATTAAAAAACATTTGCAATTAAACCAATTAAATCCGACTTTTTATTTTCTCCACTGATATTTTCTCCCTTTTCTCTCTCTTACTTCTTTTCTTAAAAATTTAGCTTGTATGGTTAAAGCAGATGGGGGAGATATTACAACGAGACTATTCAACTCGGAGTACCCATGGATTGTTGAGCACGATTGGATCCTCCGATTCTGGCCAATTACATTGGAAACTGCGTAAAGTTTTAGATAGTAACAATAAAGGTTGCATCTTTGAAAGGGGAGAAGGTTTGGCGATGACGATGGCGTCAGCTGCGATTCTAGAGGCGATTGTAAGATTGACTAAAGGAGTTGTGAAGGGGGTAGAGAACTGGTTATCTGATGCATGGTTATCTGATGCGGATTCAGCCTTTGTCGGTCCAAAATTTATGGCATTGGTGAGTTGCCGCGTTTTGAGTTGTATGACACGGATTTTGGATATAGCCGGCCGGTGAAGTTGGAGATGGTTTCCATTGACACTGTAGGAGTTTTCTCTCCTCTGTGATGTTAGAGATGACCAAGGCAGAATTGCTTTTAATAAACATAAGATTGAAGTCAATCTTACGTGAAGGCTTGAGCATATTTAATAATTTAATCCTCCAACTTATTATTTATTATTGTAGTTTATGGATTTTTTGTTTTCCTAAATAAATTTTGTAAGAAACTTTTTTTCTGTTCTTATTTTGGTCCTTTGTTTAATGGATATATATATATATATTAATTAGGTTGTATTTTTTCAATTTTTTGAGTTCAAATAAATTATATATATATATATATCATTATTCGATATAACTCAAAAATGATATATATATTTCCATTAAACAAAGGACCAAAATATGAAACAGAAAAGAAATTTTTATACAAAATTTATTTAGGATAACACAAAATTCATAAACTAAAATAATAAGTTGGAGGATTAAATTATTAAATATTACCAATATACTCAAGCCCTTCACGGAAGATTGACTTCAATCTTATGTTTATTAAAATAAATGCCTTGGTCATCTCTAGCATCACAGAGGAGAGAAAACTCCAGCAGTTTCAATGGAAACCATCTCCACCTTCACCAACCGGCTCCATCTAAAATCCGTCTCATACAACTCAAAACGTGGCAACCCACCAATGCCATACAATTTTGGACCGACAAAGGATGAATCCGCATCAGATAACCAGTTCTTTACCCCCTTCACAACTTCTTTAGCCAATCTTACAATCGCCTCTAGAATCGCAGCTGACGCCATCGTCATTGTCAAACCTTCTCCTCTTTCAAAGATGCAACATTTATCGTTGCTATCTGAAACTTTACGCAGTTTCCAATGTAATTAGCTCGAATCGGAGGATCCAATCGTGCTCAACAATCTATGGGTACTCCGTGTTGAATATTCTCGCTTGTAATATTTCCCCCATCTGCTTTAACCATACAAAAAAGTTTTAAGAAAAGAAGTAAGAGAGAAAAGAAAGAAAATATCAGTTTTAAGAAAAGAAGTAAGAGAGAAAAGAAAGAAAATATCAGTTTTAAGAAAAGAAGTAAGAGAGAAAAGAAAGAAAATATCAGTGGAGAAAATAAAAAGTCTGATTTAATTGGTTTAATTGCAATTGTTTTATAATTAATATTTAATGATAAATTAATGAGAATATATGGTATTGGAGGTTTAATTGTTAATTTAATAAATCATATAAACAACGTTATTATATATATAAATAAATAAATTTATATATATCCAATCATGTTTAAGAAATAAAATATAGGGTGATATTCACGTTCTCACCAGATATCACGTAGTTTATTATATTTTATAACGGTTTCTCTCTCTTGTCATAATTACCTATTCATAATTACTAATTTATCTCTCCTACCATAATTATTAATTTATCTTTTCTAATTAATTTTTAATTTATTTTACTAATTTTTCTTTTATAATTATACATATTATTTTTCTTCATTAATTTTATATAAAATTATATTTAATATTATATATATATATTTATAATATACATAATAATACTATATATAATATATAATAACGTTTAAATAATTTATTAAACTTAAAATAAAATTACAAATTTTACTTTTATATTCATTTCTCTCTCATATTCATAATATACCTTCCTAATTAATTTCCGTTTTGTAACACTAATAATTAATTTATTTTTTATTTTTTCCCTCATTTTATATATATATATATATATATATATATATATATATATATATATATATATATCATATTTTCTTACACATCATTCTTATAATTTTGTTCATAAAATAAAAATTTTAAATTTTTTAATTTATTAAAAAATTAATATTAAGCGTTTCTCTCTCCTAAAATCTATATATCTAAAATCTATATATAGTATATTTTATCATTAATTTTATATAAATATAATTTTTTTCTTCCTATTATCCTTCTATGCATATTTATTATTTATATACTTAATTAATTAATTTTCTTTTATTCATTATATATTTTATCTATTATTAATTAACAAGGATTAAATATTTATAGATACATAAAATTTTAAATTCAATTTACAAAATACAAGTGGTAATGGTTAAAGTGTTCACATATTTATTATTTATATAATTAATTAATTAATTTTCTTTTATTCATTATATATTTTATCTATTATTAATTAACAAGGATTAAATATTTATACAAACATAAAATTTTAAATTAAATTCAAAAAACACAAGTGGTCTAATGGTTAAAATGTTCACATTTCATATTAGAGACCAGAGTTCGAGTCTCAATTTACGCGAATTTATAAATGATTGTACATGTGGGTATGAGTGGGTGAATTTGTGGTCGATGTGGATGACATGTGTGAGTCCCTACGTATTGGGTATGAGTGGGTGAATTTGTGGTCGATGTAGATGGAATGTGTGAGTGAGTCCCTACGTAGTGGGTATGAGTGGGTGAATTTGTGGTCGATGTGGATGGCATGTATGAGTTCCTACGTAGTGGGGTATGAGTGGGTGAATTTGTGGTCGATGTGGATGACATGTGTGAGTCCCTACGTAAATGCGTATGTGAATTTGTGATTAATGGGGAAGGCCAAAAGTAAGGGTAAGATGACATGTGTGAGTCCCTAGATGTGGATGTCATGTGTGAGTCCCTACGTAGTGGGTATGAGTGGGTGAATTTGTGGTCGATGTGGATGGCATGTGTGAGTCCCTACGTAAATGCGTATGTGAATTTGTGATTAATGAGGAAGGCCAAAAGTAAGGGTAAGATGGCATGTGTGAGTCCCTACGTAAATGCGTATGTAAATTTGTGATTGAAGGAAATGACCAAAAGTAAGGGTAAGATGCCATGTTTGAGTCCCTACGTAAATGAAGATAATATATATATAATAATGTTTAAAACAAAAAATTTAGGGTGATATTTACCAAAATTTTACACATTTTATATGAATTTCTCATCAAATTCTCGCAGTACAATTATATCTTTTTTCTCCTTAGGAGGTGGGTGTCGACAACGGAAGAAAGACCAGAGAAAAATATTCGATCTTGATTTGAAGAAAAAACGGGAAATGAATGAATACGAGGATTCGAAATTAAAAGGAAATCGAGAATTTCTCTTACCTCTGTGGATTCTGAATTTGTTTTTTAAAAAATTAAAATTAATTAATTTGTTTATTTTTACACATTTTATATGATTTTCTAATCAAATTTTCGCGTTACATTTGTCTCTCCTTTCTCCTTAGGTTTAGGTATTTCTTAAAACGATACTCCTTTCTCTTTAGGTATATGTAGCATGAGAAGAGGAGGAGGGCGACGCCGACGTGATGGAAAAGAGCAACGATGATGCAACGAAGGAGGGCGACGATGATGCAAGAGAGACATAGAGGAAAAATATTCGATCTTGATTTGAAAAAAATGAGAAGCGAATGAAGACGAAAATTCGAAATCAAGAGGAAGACAAGTATTCTGTCTCCGTAGATTTAGAAAAGAAAATAATTAATTTTTTTATTTTTACACATTTTATATGAATTTCTCATCAAATTCGTCTCTCATTTCTTCTTAGGTCTAGGTATTTCTTAAATTGACTCCCATTTCTCCTTAGGTATAAGTAGCACGAGAAGTGGAGGTGGGCAACGATCACGCGACGAAGGAGGGCGACGACGACGTAAGAGAGACCTAGAAGAAAAAATTCAATCTTGATTTGAAGAAAAATAGGAAACAAAAGAAGACAATGATTTGAAATCAAGAGGAACCCGACAATTCTCTTTCTCCAAAGATTTAGATTTTTTTTATTATTAATTTTTTTTCTATAACAAAACCTAATAAGATATTTTATAAGAAAACTATAAATAAAATTGTATTTTAATGAATAATATTAATATTTTAATTATTTATATATATATAATACAAAAATATAATAAATATATTATATATATATAAATAATACAAAATATATTTAACTCTATATTTGGATATGTTTTAAATAATTGATAAATATTTATTAATTTAATTTATAATATTATTATAAATATATATATTTTTATACAAAATATTATAAAATTGAATTATTTTTTTTAATAAAAATAATAATTAATGATATTATTTAACCAAAATAAAATTATATATATAATAACATTTATATTTATATTTATATATATATATATTTATATATATATATATATATATATATATATATATATATATATATATATATATATATATATATATATATATATATATATATATATATAGTTTTGAAACAAGAGTTTTATGGTGTTGACATAAAAAAGATGGATCAATATTATTTTTTAATAAACATTTCACATATATTTATTTAATATTTTGACTTTTAATGTATAATAAGAGAGGATATAATGAAGCTGAAATAATTATGTATAAAAGAGAAAAAAAAATACAAACATATTTTCCTCAAATATTATTTTTGCCAATTTAAGATAGTTTGATAATTCACGTTAAATCTTTTTTAATTAAATTAATAAAACTAAAAAACTAAATTTTTGAATAAATGACCATATTTGTATTATTTTATTTTAGTTGTATTTAAAAAAAAAATTATATAGAAAAATTATAATAAATTTGAGATTAGATAACTTAACAAAATATTAATAAAAATAGAAATGTGAAAGAATATATACACAATATGAAAACCGTTAATATAGTATATAGTGTGATTAAATTATTTTAAGATACAATATGAAAACCGTTAATATAGTATATAGTGTGATTAAATTATTTTAATATAGAAATTTTAATTTTTTTTATAAATTTGTCCGTTTGCATAGCACGGAAATCATGCTAGTATTTATTAATATAGGATGAGTTTGTATATAAACCTCTTTATTAATATAGGATGAGTTTGTATATAAACCTCTTGATAGGACTCCATCTCATGTCCATGAAACCGAGTTTGTAGCAGCTGAAGATATAGTTTCTTTTGAACCAGAGCAAGGTGCAATTCTTACCCTTGCTGCTAGTGATGCATCTGAAAAGGCTCTTTTTATGCTAGTCAAAGAGCCCCATGTTTCCAATCATGTCCCAAAAGAGTCTGTAGTGAGTAGAAGGCTTGTTCAGTCAGAACCCACACCAGGACTCTTTGCTAGACCCCTTTCTGCTCATGAGTTAGTGCGTTTCACAAGAAAGGCTGCTGGAATCACGTTCGGGGAACCAAGGCCTACTCAAAAGCCTGTTGAGGTTATTGGAAAAGGGAAGGATGTTACAACTGATTCTAATGAGGAGGTTTCTGAAGCAACCTACATTGTCAACCTTATGATGAATTAGGCCAATGTAAATGTTGCTGAAAAAATCGAGATCTTTGATACTTGGGTCTTGAACAGAATGTTTGTTAAGTATGATGAGGTCATCAAGGATAAAGGCATAAGTAGTCAATGGTTGAAGCTAGTCTGCACTGAAAAGAGAGTCCTAAAATGGGCTAAGACATCGGAAGTTTATGAAGCTCTTAAGAGAAAAGTGCTTTTGAAGAAAATTTGAGAGGAAGAGCTCTCTTTCCGATTCTTCAAGCCAGAAGAGCCAATTTCAATCATCTTGAGAGGAATGCTAAGGCAGAGGAGAAAGCTCTGAAAAGACTAGACGAGATCATGCAAGACTACATTTCTACCGTTGTTAGGTACGTTCATGGAGCAAATTGCTCAGGAGTTAGTCCGTTTGGAAGTTCCTCAGATGAAGATGAGCTTATGGATTTTTCCAATGATCGTGATATTGCTGAAGATGAGCAAATTGTTGCTCTTCTTATAGAAATGGGAAGCTTTTCAGCTTAAGAAAAACGTCTAATAGCTCAACCCAGAATTGAGCAAATTGTGGAACCCATTCAATCCAATCCTATTATTGAAGAAGAAGATGTTGTTAAGGAACCTGTTCAAACTCTTGTTACCCAGGAAAAGGAAGTGTTGGAGTCCCCTGTTATCAAAGCAGAGGCATCTCCAGAATAGGAGGCCGAAGATAGTCAGCCTGATGAAGTTCGGTCTGAGGGGGAACCCTTAAATGATAAGGAATCAGAGAAGAGTTCCTCATGTGAGGGGGAACAAAATAAAAATAAACAATCTTTAGAAGAGCTTCCTCTGTCTCAATGTTTTATTCCCGGTTCTCCCAAGCCTTGACCACTTCCTGATATCAATGCTGCAAATATGCATGATGATGTTGTCAATCTTCCTCATCATTCAGATGGGTCGCCCAGTCCGGTTCACAAAGTACATGAAGATTTTGTTGATGATGAAGAAGAATGAAAGTCTTAAAGTGATTCAGAGAAGGATGGACCCGAGCAATCCATGCAAGTTCACACCCATATCAGTCTCATTCAGACCGCTCCAGCAGATTCTCAAGAGATTTCATCTAATGAAGGATCATCCGCTGGTGGTACGAATCTTATGAAGTCTATGACATCATTAATGGGCACTCTTTAGAAAAATATGGCTGAAATACAATCCAATATGGTAAAGATTATGAAGACTCAGAAAGCAAACAAGAAGGAGTTTGTCGATCTTCTTAAAACCCATAATGAGATGGAGCAGACACTGAAGAAGAACACGTACGAGATTAATACCCTCAACAAGACATGCACCAAATTTGTAAATAACTTCTTCAGACGACAAAGCAATTTGATCGACTGTGAAAGGGAAAATGCCGTTGAACTCCATAATGAAGTTATGGATAGAATTAGCTTGTTTTAAAATCAGATTGTTGAAATTCAAGGTAATATGAGTAGAGTTGATGCTGAGCGGTTAGAAAAGGATGATTCCTTTGCAAGGAAGATTTAGGATGAAGAAGATGTTAAGGAGGTTGCCGAGAAAGAGAACAATCTCATTACTCAAGGCGATGATAATAGCGGTAAAAGAGGTGGTGGTTTTTCAACAAGCACCAGATCAAAGCGAAAGCCAACTGGTGATGATAACGATAGGCCAATCAAAAGAGGCGGAGGTCGCAACGGTGATCGTGGTGGTAGAAGTGATGGAAGAAGTGGCCGTGGTGGTCGTTCTCTCCCTCCGTTTCGAAACCTTCTAACTGGTGAAGAATTCAGCTGTCAAGGATCTCGCTACCCAATCGACCCACTCGTGAAAATGGAAGATCAATAATCTCTTTTCTCCTAAACTATCTTCTGTTAGTTTGTGAACTTGGTTCTTTAAACTTGATTTCTGAATATTAGTTTTTAGAACTTATTTCTGTAAGACTGGTGAACAAGTTTTACTCTTTCTTTTATTGGATGGATGTTTATCTCTTAAATTGTGTAAAGTTTTAACATCATCATCAAAAAGGGGGAAATTGTTGGGTCAAATTATTTTGAGTAAGGGTCAAAGTATTTTGACTAATGTAATTTTGATGATGAGTTGGTATAAAACTTAAACTAAGCCGTCTAATTGTTTTTGGTGCAGGTGTATCAAAAACATGTTACATTAGACTAAGTCTGAATGAGGTTCATTAGACTTATTGGCTATTAGACGCATAAAGTAGACGTTCAGTCTAACGGATACGTAGTTAGACGTACAGTCTAACAGGCATAGTTAGACGTGTAGTCTAATAGATACGTAGATAAATGTGCAGTCTAACAGATACGTAGTTAGACGTGCAGTCTAACGGATACGTAGTTAGACATTCAGTCTAATAGGCGTAGTTAGACGTACAGTCTAATAGATACGTAGTTAGACATGCACTCTAATAGATACGTAGTTAGACGTGCAGTTTAACAAGCGTAATTAGACGTGCATTCTAACAGATACGTAGTTAGACGTGTAGTCTAACATATACGTAGTTAGACGTACAGTCCAATAGATACGTAGTTAGACGTGTAGTCTAACGGATATGAAGTTAGATGTGCAGTCTAACAGGCGTAGTTAGACGTGCAGTCTAATAGATACGTAGTTAGACGTGCAGTCTAACAGATACGTAGTTAGAAGTGCAGTCTAACAGATACGTAGTTAGACGTACAGTCTAACAGATACGTAGTTAGACGTGCAGTCTAACAAGCATAGTTAGACATGTAGTCTAACAGGCATAGTTAGACATGCAGTTTAACAAATACGTAGTTAGACGTGCAGTCTAATAGATACGTAGTTAGACGTGCAGTCTAATAGATATGTAGTTAGATGTGCAGTCTAACGGATACGTACTTAGACGTGTAGTCTAACAAGCATAGTTAGACATGTAGTCTAACAAACGTAGTTAGATGTGCACTCTAACAGATACGTAGTTATACGTGCAGTCTAATAGATGAGAGTTAGACGTGTAGTCTAACTCCTTCAAATTAGTCTGAAGGGATGCATAGTTAGACGTGTCGTCTAACAGATATGAAAGTTAGACGTGCAGTCTAACTCCTTCAGATTAGTCTGAAGGGAACCGTAATTAGACGTGTCGTCTAATCCCATTAGATCAGGATGTCTAATGGATACTGCTATTAGACGGGGGCATCTAATTTCATTAGACTTATTAGTCTAAGTGAAAAACGTCAAATGTCATGCTTAAGCAGTTGCTTAAAGCTAGCATCCGTCTATCCACGATCAACTAGTTGTATGCTACTCCTGCTCCACTTTTCAGTGCAGATCAGTACGACAGCTAGTTGCAACTAATTAACTAATGCCACGCAAGTAAATATTCTTCCCACTACTTGTTTCTTGCAGGACAATCGTAGAAGAATATTCAGCGCACTACCAGATTGGTACGGCCATGATCCTGGTGCTCAAAGTCTGTTGTACCTGTGTACTATGGAGGCTTTCCAATGGAAGTTCTCCACGTATAATTACAGGAAATTTGATTGTTGTTACCTGCTCTCTATTTAAAGATCTTCAAGGACAATGGAAGAAGAGTTTCCAGAGAACTTGATTGATCAGAATACGCAAAAGAACTACTGAACTTACTCATGAATTGCTTTCTTGCTTTACTGTGTGTATATCAAGAGAGAGATAGAATCAAAGTATTGTCTAGTTGAGTAATATTCATCAATATATTGTAAGTTGAATAGAGTTTGTTCTGTTCAACAGTGAGTTAGCCGTGCAACTGTAATTGATTCTAAGAAATGTATAGTGAATCCTTCTGGTGGTTGGAAGAAGGGGTGATGTATGAGAGTTTTGCTCCGAACATCCATAAACAAACTACTGTGTCATTTACATTCTGTCATCTTCTCATTCTTTGGTTCTTAGCTTCAAACCTGAGAAACCATTTCCGTACTTGAATCATTCAAGAGTTTGTAAGGGTTTGTAAAGAATAGAAAGTGATTTAAATCCCTAACAAGATTTATATCAAATCGTTTATTTGAAGCCGTCCTCAATAGCTAGACCCCTGTCTCTATTGATTACGCCGATCCTATCACTATCAATAAAAATAACTAACCATCTATAACTAGAATGACTAGTAACCCGAGATGGGCCTCAAACATCAAAATGAATAATAGAAAATGGAGTCATGTTCCTCTAATTACTAATAGGATAACTAGAACGTTTGTGTTTCGCGAGTTCACATGGTTCACACATAATATTAGACCTACTACATTGTATAGTTAAAGTATGACAAAGATGTTCAAATACACTAAATGAGGGATGACCACAACGTCTATGACATGAATGTAAAGATTATAATGGGGAGCTAGTTGATACTTGGAGGACCATCGGTAATGAATAAGGCACATTCTATAAGACATATAAGTCATTGTAGACTTTATCCCCACCAATCATTTAACCGGTTGTTTTGTCCTAAAAATAAAATGAGAAGGGAAGAATGTTACCAAACAATTAAGAGACTCTATAATATGTTTAATAGATAAAAGAAATTAAAGTGAATGATGGAACATATAAGATAGAGTTAAAATGTAATTTGGAAGAAAGTTGAATAAACAATTTTCCTAGAATAGGTACAAGGAATACATTAGTAACCCGGACAGTATTCTGTTGAGACAAATAAAAGCTAAACAAGCTACAAGAATTTGTCATATGGCTAGAGGATCCTAAATCGATGATCCAAGAGTTAGAAGAAGATTGTATGGATGTTAAAGTGGAAGTCATACCAAAATCGGCAAAATGAGAGGATGTGGAAGGTTGAGAAGAGCACTCGTTTTAGAAGGTGAGGGTATAGGAGGAAGCACCTATCACGAGTATGCATTGTCTTCTGGCAGTGATCACACAAAGATGGATTTTCATCAAAAAAGGAAAGTTTTATTGATAGGGCGGTAGCAAGAACAAGGGTAATAACAAGAGAGGAACAATCAAAGTGTTCTCATTGAGGAACCATAGTATGTCGTCGAGTCTCCTCCCCTAAATACGAGCATGGGAAGTTGTAACATCAGGGAGTGGAATATTCTCGATCAATTCTTCATTAATTGGATCATAGTAGATATCTAGGCCAGCTAGGAAGTCAATTAGACAGTCTTCTTCAACAATCCTTTGATGAGCCTCTACATCTTTCATACATTCTGCTCTGAAGATGCAATAATGATCTAGCTTTGTCCATAACCTTATCTTTGATCGATTTTTTTTTAAAAAACATTTTTTTGATCGACGAGTTTGAAAAATCTGGGAGGCTCTTTAAAAAATTTATTTTGAAAATGTGAGGGAATTAATTTTTAAGGTTTGAAAATTTTAAGTTTATAAAACGAGGCTTTGTAAACAACTCCATAACTTAATATCATATCGAATCTGAAAGAGAATCAGAGTTTTTAATGGAAGAATGTCATAGGCCTAGTTTAACTTTTTCAATATTAATTAACTTCAAGACTAGAGAGTTGCCACCTAATTTTAAAAATTAGGAAATTAGGAGAGTGAGTTTGGCGTTTGGTTAAATGTGGGAATGGTTTTTTAGACGCTATGTCTCACAACCCCTAAGGTCTCCACTAATTAATTTTGACATTTCTTTTAAATTCCTTATACTTTACGATTTAGAATTTTCCATTTTAACATTCTAAGGGTTTGCAATAGTTAAAAGACAAGAAAATAATAGATAAAGACAAAACTTAAAATAAAATATGAACAAATAATTCACACATAAAGTCATCCTAAAGAATAAAAACTGAGCAAATTATTGATCAAATTTAGATGTCCTAAGTCAAGATTGATTTTTAAAATTTAGATGCCCAAAACTTGGTTGGAGTGAATTATATAGAGGTCCTAAAATTTTTTGAATTTTATAAAAATTGTAGTTCAAGAGAAAAAGTCTTAAGTCTAGAAAAATCCTAAGTCTAAGTTAAGGCTAGGTTCAATTTTAGTTAAGGGTTTAATTTTAAAATTTATTCTAACCTATGATCACGCAAGCCACAAACTCTTAAATAAGAAAAAAAAAGTTAACCAAACAACCTTAAGTCTAAAAAGCAGAACATAAAAAAAAAGATGCAGCTCGGTCCTCGATCCTCTGTCTTTTGGTGCCGATCCTTAGTCCTGGGTCTTGGGTCAGCTTTATGTGTAGACTTTAGGTCCTAAGCGTCGCTAAAGAAGCAAACCTACTGTTCTTTCCAGTTTTGACCTGACCCTATTCTAACTAATTTTTGGTGATTCAAATGGATATCAAATTTTAATTATAAAAGCTTACATGATAGTTCATAACATACATACAAACAATAATATAAATTAAAATCATAGGACCACGGCATACAAAATAAAATCAAACAAAAGAGGCAAAACATGTTTTTATTCTTTTTTATTCAAAATAAAATTCCACTCGGACTGAAATGATTTATTTAGCATATACTTTAAAATAGTCCAGGTCGATTTCGATTTTACTTCATTTTTAAAGGACATGACTTATAAATCTTAACATTAAGGTTCATCATCGGATTTGGCTTGGGCTGAATCTTTTAATTTTTGAAATAATTAAAATTAATGCCAATGAAATTTATTTATAAATCTTTAAAATGCATGATGATCGAAAAAGATAAATCTTAGGCTAGTTTTCATGGTTTTCAGTTTTGATATTTTTTTTAAAATAAGGTAAGAAAGTTTCTGTTTTATTTTTGTTTGCTGTTTAATTATGTTATATATAAACCCATTTATAAGATCATGCACAAAATAAGGAAAGTCAAGCCATATTAAAATCAAAGTATGCAAATTTTCATTATTTTGTACTTTCTGTTTTTATTTTTATTTTTTTGTGTTATATTTTATTGTTTAATTAGGTTACATATGTACATACAGAAAACAAAATCCTACACGCCTATCAAAATAACAAGCTTAAAAGGGAATCATGCATGGAACTGGATCATAAAAAAAGAAAACTAAACTAAAATTCAAATTCAGCAAAAAGAAGAGGAAAGGGCAAAAGAGCTTACAAAGGGGTTGTTCTTTTACTTGTGGGATTAAAAGAGAAATCTCCTAAGCAAAACTTATAACACAACCCTACAATGGTTGGTATTTTCTTAGGGTTTCGGTTGTGGAAAAGAGTGTTTTTACAAAGTGTTAAGGGTGGTATTGATAGGGAATTCATAAAGGAATCCGAAGGGCCCAAGTCCCATTTAACACGACCGTTAAAATAAAGTTCCATTTTAAATTATGTCAAAAATATTTTAAATGGAGCATTCTCCACTTGACATGTCACTAAATGTCATGTTTTATCCAATATGATTTAAGATATTATAAAAATAATGTAACAATTTGTCATTTAATTTTCAAATTAAAAACAAAATGTTAAAGTCTTCAAGCTCCCTCTTCAACTCTCGGCTCTCCAATGGTTCTTCTCTTCTTTTTTTTTATTTTGCCCCAACCAACGTTTCTCTAAAATCCTGCAAAAGGGGGTTAATTAAAAAAAACAAATTATTAATTAACCTAAACAACTAATTAATAATAAAAGAGAAAATAAAATGATTATTTCTTTTTAAAAGAAATAAATCTATTTAATTCTACTTTAAAGGAAAAATAATAACAAACTTAATTAAACTAATATAACTTAATCTAATTAAAAAATAACTAAATTAATTATGAAAAAAAATAACCAAAAATATATTTAACGAAATTTCTTTAAAACCTTATAAAAAACATTAACGTAAATATTTTTTAATTTTTATTTATAAATACGAAAGGTAATTAATTAAATAAAACATTAAATATTCTAAGTATAATAACTTTCCTAAGTGTTATAACTTAGACAAATTACTAATTTAACTTACTAAGAATCCAAAATCAATTATTTCCAAAAACTCAATTGTTATAAAAATAATTGTCTTTTAAAATAAATCGTGCAATGAGCCCGTGAATGAATTTGAAAAATTTGTATAGGCTCGAACTTATTAAAAGTATAAACTATAAAATTGGGGGTAAAAAATGAGTGTCTACAAAATGCCCCCTTGGACAAAATTTTTAGAAAATACTCAGTTTTTGAAAAATGCATGTCCAAAATTGAACATAGGCAATGTGTTTTGAAAATACCCAATTTATAGTTTATTTTGGATTCCTTGAATGACAAGAGAACAAACATGACGTGTCTCTCAGGAGACCCGTATAATTACTCTTCATTTTTCAAAGTTAGTTTATCATTCACTTGTTGACGATTCATTTTTGTTTAGAATATACATCGCTCCTAGTTTATCGATCGTGTAGATCGAGCTTGGTTATTTTGACTATATTTCTATGCACCTTGTCTAGTCTTTGGATTGTACGTGAGTACACATCTTGACTTAGTTTGCTGATTGTGTTTAATTGGAATTGATTTAATAATTCGTCCCCCATAAAATATCGGATTTGTTTTGTCGCCCATGAAACTTGATTGTTTTAACATTTCATCTCCCGTGAAATATCAGATTCGTTTATTCGCCCATGAAACTTTAATTGATTCAATATATCGTTTCCTGTGAAATATTTGATTCGTTTCGTCTCCCATGAAATTTGGGTGTTTTAACATTTCGTCTACCGTGAAATATTGGATTTGTTTCGTCGCCTTTGAAAATATTTTCAAATCATTTCGTCTCGTTTGAAACTTTGAATTTTGATATTTCGTCTCCCTATCTTAATCAATTTTGACATTTTGTCACTTTAAAATGTCTTGAAATTGTTTTGTCACTTTTAAAACATTTTCAACTTGTTTCGTCACATTTGAAACTTTAAATTTCGATATTTCATCTCCCATGAAATATCTTAATAAATTTTGATATTTTGTCACTTTAAAATGTCTTGAAATTGTTTTGTCACTTTTAAAACATTTTCAACTTGTTTCGTCACATTTGAAACTTTAAATTTTGATATTTCATCTCCCATGAAATATCTTAATTAATTTTGACATTTTGTCACCTTTAAAACATTTTCAAATTATTTCGTCATATTTGAAACTTTAATAAATTTTAACATATTGTCACTTTTAAAATGTTTTAGAATGTTTCATCACTTTTGAAACATTTTTAAATTGTTTCGTCACGTCTAAAACTTTGAATTTTGATATTGCGTCTCCCATGAAATATCTTAATCAATTTTGACATTTTGTCACTTTTAAAAATGTCTTGAAATTGTTTTGTCACTTTAAAAAAATTTCAACTTGTTTCATCACATTTGAAACTTTAAATTTCGATATTTCGTCTCCCATAAAATATCTTAATCAATTTTGACATTTTGTCACTTTTTAAGTGTCTTGAAATTGTTTTGTCACCTTTGAAACAATTTTAAATTGTTTCGTTATGTCAAATCTTTGAATTTTGATATTTCATCTCTCATGAAATATTTTAATCAATTTTGACATTTTGTCACTTTTAAAAATGTCTTGAAATTGTTTTGTCACATTTAAAACATTTTCAACTTCATTCATCACATTTGAATCTTTAAATTTTGATATATCGTCGTCCATGAAATATGTTAATCAATTTTGATATTTTATCACTTTTAAAATGTCTTAAAATTGTTTTGTCACCTTTAAAACATTTTCAAATTGTTTCGTCACATTTGAAACTTTAAATTTTGATATTTCATCTCTCTTGAAATATCTAAATCAATTTTGAAATTTTGTCACTTTTAAAATATCTTGAAATTGTATTGTCATTTAAAATATTTTTAGAATTCGGTTTCGTACATTCTTCTTTGAGATTGACGTCATCGCTTAAGCGATTTGTCTTTCACCGAGACGTTTCGCCCTGAGTTTCTTCGAGGAATTTTTCGATCGAATGTTTAATCTTTCAACCGTACATCATGAAGTTGAGTTTTGCTTCTCAAATTCAGAGGTTGGAGATCTTTAGATTCTAAGGTCTTGGTCTCTTTTTATACTCAGTGTATATTTAATAGAATCGGTACATTCTTGTTATTTAATTGGAAATTAGATAAGAGTCTAGATGAACAACAAATGGTGATTTCAATATTTCATCCTTTATGAGTATTATTCTATTTTTTTTGCCTCTTTTCTTGATGATCAGGGTGTATCTGTTAAACTAGAACACTTTTTTCTTGCTTGGAAATTAGACAAAATCTAAATGAACAACAGTAATGCATTTCATATCTCAATCAACGCAGTCTTGTTTGATTGATTGATTTTACTTGAGGTATTAGATCTTTTCCCTTGACCTCTAGTTGAGGAGTGACATCACCTCTATTTATGAAATGGTTACAAGTTTGGGCGTTCATCTTTTATGAGCTCCCTCTTAGACATCAGTAGTTTAAGCTTTCGTCTGGGCTTGAGGTAAATTTGTTTGCGAATCACTTTACTCGGATCCCGCCAGTTACATCGGCTCGTCAAGAGACATTTGTTGGGGAGAAATATATTTTCCCTCATCACTACTTATTTCTTGCGCTCGCTCATCAGTTTGCTTGGAACTAAAAAGATTCAAGGGTCTAACTTGTTTTTTTTTATCTTCCAAAAATTGCCCCTAGTATCGATACAAGGGGTTTGATTGTTTTGGATATATTTGTGATCCCAAGTTCCTTTTGGCTTGAACTTTATGGGATGTTTTTTCCTGGCTCAAGATTTAGCTTGCTGGGGATTTTAGTATGATTGGGACTGAACTTGTGACAAGATGCCTACGTATTCTCATAAAAAGAGAAATCATGTCCGAACGTAGTTCCGAAATGATATCACGGATAAATCATGATTACAAATTTCATTAAGGATGGTTTCTTAAGTTTCTGTTGGAGTTGCAATTTACTTAAGATGTGGGGATTTCTTAAGTGTCTTTTAGAATGACCATTCACTTAAGCTTAGGGAATTTCTTTTAAGTGTTTGTTGTAGTGGCAATTGACTTAAACTGTGGGAATTTCCTTAAGTGTCTGCTGGAGTAGCAATTGACTTAAGTTGGGAAATTTCTTAAGTGTCTGCTGAAGTGGAAATTGACTTAAGTTGGGGAAATTTCTTAAGTGTCTACTAGAGTGGCAATTGACTTAAGATAAAAATCTTTTGAGATCGTAAGTTGTCAGAGAATAAAGTGTTTTAGCCATGTGTTAGGCGTCATATTTACTCATTTAAGCTAACTCTGTGGGGATCTTTTAATCTTTTCTTTTTCATAAAATGCCCTAGTATTGATATATGGGTTTGGTTTTTGAAAAAAGTTTAGGACCGGGCTCATACAAGCTACCTACATATTCCATAGCTAGGGGAATTCATGTCCAACGTAGTTCCATGCATTTGTTTAAAAAATTATTTAAATTCTTTTGAAAATGTTGAGATCCTAAGTCGAAAAGCAAAAAATACTTTAGCTTTGGGCGTTATTTTCTCAAGTGGGACTCTATGGGGATCTTGTGGTCATTTTTATTTTAATGAAAATGCCCTTAGTGTTGAATGGGAGTTTTTGGTTTAGGAGTCAACTCGTAGTGTGATTAACTCCCCTTTTGATGTATAACCAATGAATGTATGTTATGTGAAATTTCTATCAACTTCTTTCGTTAATTGATAGTGGTGACCGCACCCTGGATGGGCTGCATAGGTACTAGAGAGAGATCATGTCTCATGTAGTTCACAACTTGTGAGTTATTAACTTTGGTTGTATGGATTGAATGGATTTCATCATGCATGCTTTAGACAAAGTATCATTTGAGCATGTCGACGTTGAAGGGTGTTGAGAGTTCTTCTTCGTCCAAGGTGGTCAATCGTGTGGCGCCACCTGAAAATATATTCTTGACGAGGTAGGATCCTTCCTATGGAGTTTGGAATTTGCCTCTAGGGTCTAGTATCTTTAATTTCTTCTTTAGGACTAGATCTTCTTCTTGAATCTTCCTAAGTTTCACCTTTTTTGTTGAAAGCTCCAGTCATTTGTCTTTAATATGTTTGCGTGTCACATAACGCGTCTAACCTCTTGTCTTCCATAAGGGCTAGTTGATTATACCGTGACTTAAACCAATCTTCTTCCACTACTTGTGGCTCGAGTAGAACTCTTAAAGTATGGACTTCGATACGTTGTACCACATCCATTTAGTAGACCAATGCAAACGATGTTTCTCCCATTGACATTCGAATGGTGTTTTCATAGCCCCGAGAGGGCATACAGAACCTTCTTTTGACAATCCCTTCAAGTATGAGTC
Organism: Impatiens glandulifera; assembly: GCF_907164915.1. Classification (NCBI taxonomy): domain Eukaryota; kingdom Viridiplantae; phylum Streptophyta; class Magnoliopsida; order Ericales; family Balsaminaceae; genus Impatiens; species Impatiens glandulifera. The sequence continues at coordinate 40,908,946 of NC_061864.1, forward strand.
ATCTTCTTAATTGTGATGATGATCTTGTTTGTTGCTTCAACTGCATCGTTCGTATGTCTGAGGAAAGTACCTGGCATAATTACAAAAACCAAGCAAAACATCTTACATGTTTCTTTTTTAAAAGTCTAGTTAGATTTTAAATCATATAAACTTTCCTCTGATAAAAACAATTTGAAAGTCCTTTTCAATTTTAAGATTTAAATCGTTTCCTCTACACTAGACAAACTCTCCTTCTACTTTTCTAAGTGGTGTTTCATGTTGCAGGTTGATTCTGACTTGGACGTTATGTCTGCGGCTATAAAGTCAAAAATTATTACATCATTATAAAAAACATTGTTCAAAATGTTAAATAAAGCATTAATCTCAAGAATTAAATAAACTGACAAAAGGAATGGTTTGTTTTAGATTGTTATTAATCACTTTTGACGTGCCCTTAATGTCTCTTCATCTAATCATACACTGCAAGGGGTTGGCTTCGACCTGTGGCACCAGGATGACCTTACTATCGTTAAGGTCCTAGATTTTTTGCTTCAAAGCAAAGTAGAAGTCTGTGGTGTTCCTATTTGCCTAATGCTACTTACACCATTCATTTACGAACTTCCCTTTTGATAGTTTCCCAGTACTAGCGTAAGAACCTGAATTAGTTTCTTTTCCAATATGATTTACAAGGGTTTCGATACCGGCATGTCCAAATCATCAAATTTCCTGCGTGGAGGAACAATAGTTACTTTCCTTACCTATGTCAGTCATTGGACCTGCCTGGGAGGAAATTGTTGTCTTTGAGGAGACGGTTGTCTTGGAGGACACATCGTCCCATAGTTCTTTTCTTCCCAGACACTAGCAACATGATTGTTCTATGTCTTCTTATGCGGGTTATATTTAGGCGGTGATGAATATGACTTCTTTTCTTCTTTAGCTTCCTTTCTAAGGGCATAATTTTACCCTTCTCCAGCACTATTCAGATCTTCTAAGTAACGATACTTAGGCTTTGACAGTTTCTTTGTATATTGTACGTTCATAATGACGTACAACATGTCGACTTGTGCATGTTCACAAGGCAGCTAATCCAATTCTGATGCAACTTCTTTCCACCAATTTGAGTAACTTTCAAAAGTTTCATTCGGACCCTAACGAATCTGACGTTGCTTCCGCTTGGGTTTGTCTACCTTGACAAACATGGAAAACCTGTTGATAAACACGCGAGCTAACACTTCGACTATCTAGTATTGAGAGATGTTTTGACATGTATGCCACTCTAGGGATGTGTCTGTCAAGTACCTAGGGAATATTTGAGTCATCGTGACCTCTCCCAAATTGTACGGCATCATGTTTATGATGAACTCATTCTTGAAGGTTGTATGATCCTTCTTTCCCGAGTATTTCAACAGATTAGGCAGCTTGAGTCCGTGAGGTATGGAAGCATTCTTTTCAGCTTCCATGATATATCTCCACGTCTCTAGAGCCTTGAAGGTACCATGCGTTGAAGGCTCATTCAATTTTCTTAGAATTTTAGTCTGCGTCTTCCTCATCTTTGCCATCTCATCTCCGTGATTTGAGGGTTTTATATTCATCGAACCAACTTGTCTGTCAAGAGATAGTGATGTTCTTATGGTACTCATATCCCTTCTCGAGCTCTCCTAGTAACTTCTTTGACCTCGACACCACGCTCTTATGTTGCCTCTTCCCCATGTTAAGTTGTCGGATCCATGCCAACTTTCTACTAGCCTCTTCTCTGGCCTCTTCATCAAAATAGGCCCAATCCTCAACCTCGACATTCTTTTTTGAGTATCCTTCGCTCGCTCGACTTGGAACAAAGGATTAATGTTTGAGGTATGTGGATGAGGTTGTAGTTGTAGACCTATAGGAGGAACCATTGCCTCGACCCGGGCCATAAAAAGGGCCAACTTGTATTCTAAAACCTTCAAGTCATCCTTGATGGCCATAGTCTCTACTTGGATGTTGGTAAAGTGACTTGTCCTTCGATCTGGTGTGGGTTGCTCCTCCGAGTCATACATAACTCTCGCATAATGTCCCTAAACTGGGTCACGTACATAGTAGCAACCTGTGATTGGATCACGTGAAGTGGCCATAAATTAAATATCTGTGTTCAAAAGGAATATAATAAGTTCGACACCCTTTAGCAAGATAAGACAAGCAATGTGTTGCTTGTATGCACATAATCCCAGTACGCAATAGACGTTCATCCCTAGAATTAGTTATGTGAAGAAAAGATGTGAGTATCAAAGGAATTAAATTAATTTTCCTATGTTTGTGGATAAAACGCAAACTCACAATTGTAAACATGTACCCCTCATCCTTTCGTTACAATGTCGCTCATGTATCTTCATAAAGATATTTACATTTGAAACATAAAGAAATCTAGTCTAAGTCTTCAAATCTTCAAGTCTTTTCGTCTTTCTTAATCGTGCTTTGTGTCTCATGTGTCTCTTTTAATTGTCTTTGTGTCTCACGCATCTTTCTTGATCATATCTTACGTTTAGAATTCGAGTAATAAAAACACAAAGACAAGAACTAGTTAGATTAGAACTTTCTCTTTTAAGATTTTCTAGAATTTTATAAGTTTAGACTTAACCTTTTCATAAATTTTGACTTAGTCTCATTTCCTAGTATATTCTAACGTTGAACTTATCTTTTCGACTTTTCACATTTTCTAGCATTCTAAGTGAATAGCATGAGCGCCTAAGAATCTATATGCAAGAACACATAAAATATAAACACATAAGTTTGAAAGCTTCGTTACATGGCTTTGTTACTCGACGGCTTGGCAGAATTGGTTTTTTGGCTTTTTGTTCTAAAGTTGGGAATGGATTAAGAGAGAGTTTTTTTACTGACGAGGATACTATCCCAAAAGGGATCTCTCGATGTAAGAGGATCTCTCAATTTGACGTACCCCTCACCTCTATTTCAAAATCTCTCATTTTCAATAGTAGAGGATATTTGAATAGAAGATAGAGTTAATCCGGGTTTTTCCTACAGTTTTTCTCAACTTTAAAATCAAACAAAAGCCTTCAAGGCATGGGTTTAAGTTGTCATCCACATTGACTAACCCTAGCACATAAAATATAGGTGTGTGAGCTTCATCCAATTATGTATACTACACACTTCCACGTTGGAACTCCAAGTCTCATGCAAATAGTCAAAAAAAATGTTATCGTAGAGTATGTATAAAAGCGTAAGAAAATTTAAATATTTTGCCAAAATTACTTTTGGAGCTAAACGTCGAATGTCTCTAGTAGAGTCGCCAGAAAACTGTGATTGATTTTTTTTTAAAAAATGTTTTTTTTATCAACGAGTTTAAAAAATTTGGGATGCTCTTAAAAGACCTGTTTTGAAAATGTGAGAGGAATTAATTTTAAGGTTTGAAAATTTTAAGTTTATAAATTGAGACTTTGTAGACAACTCCATAACTTACCATCCCATCGAATCTGGAAGAGATTGAGAGTTTTTTAATGGGAAGTATGTCATAGGCCTACTTTAACTTTTCAATATTAACTAACCTCGCGACTAGAAAAACTCCACCTAATTTTAAAAATTAGGAAATTAAGAGAGTGATTTCAGCATTTGGTTACGTGTGGGAAATGGTTTTTTAGACGCTATGTCCGACAATGCCCCTAAGGTCTTTACTAATTAATTTTGACTTTTCTTTTAATTTCCTTACACTTTACGATTTAGAATGTTTCATTTTAACATTCTAAGTATTTGCATTAGTTAAAAGACAAGAAAAGAATGGACAAAGACAAAACTTAAAAGAAAACATGAACAAATAATTTACACATAAAGTCATCCTAAAGAATCAAAACTAAGTAAATTATTGATCAAAATTTAATTGGATTAAGTCTAAAGTGATTATTAAAAACTTTGTTGAAGTGAATTATATAAAGGCCATAAATTTTTTTTATGTTTTATAAAAAATTGTAGTTCAAGAGAAAAAGTATTAAGTCTAAAAATATTATAAGTCTAAATTAGGTCTAGGTTCAATTTTAGTTAAGGGTTTAATTTTAAAATTTATTCTAACCTAGGATCAAGAAAGCCACAAACTTTGAACTAGGAGAATAAAAAAAATGTCAACCCAACAACCCTATGTAATAAAAATTTTATACTTTCTGTTTTTATTTTTATTTTTTTGTGTTATATTTATTGTTTAATTAGGTTACATAGGTACATACAGAAAACATAATTCTACACGTCTATCAAAACATCAAGTTTAAAAGGGAATCATGCATAGAAGTGAATAATAAAAAAATCAAGCAAAACTAAAATTCAAATTGAACAAAAAGAAGAGGAAAGGGAAAAAGAGCTCACAAAGGGCTGTTCTTTTTCTTGTGTGATTAAAACAAAAATCTCCTAAAAAAATATATAACACAACCCTACAATGGTGGGTGTTTTCTTAGGGTTTAGATTGTGAAAAAAATTGGGCAGTCTAAGGGCACTGGAGAGTGAAAAAGAGTGTGTTTTTACAAAGTATTAAATGTGGTATTTATAGGGAATTCACAAAGGAAACTTTAGGGCCCAAGGCTCATTTAACACACTTAACTGTTGGAATGAAGCATTCTTCACTTGACATGTCACTAAATGTAAAGTTTTATCCAATAGGATTTAAGATATTGTTAAAAATGATGTAACACTTTCTCATTAAATTTTTAAATAAAAAAAATAACAAAGTCTTCAAGCTCCCTCTTCAACTCTCTACTCCCCAACGGTTCTTCTCTTCCTCTTTTTTTATTTTACTCCAAATAACGATTCTCCAAAATCCTACAAAAGAAAAGGATTAATTAAAAAAATTTATTAATTAACCTAAACAACTAACTAATTAATAATAAAAGGAAAAACAAAATAATTATTCCTTTTTAAAAGAAAATAATCATATTTAATCATACAACTATAAAAGAATAAAGAATAACAAATTTAATTAAACTAATCTAACTTAATTTAACTAAAAAGAACAATTAAATTAATTATTAAAACAAAATAAAAATATATATATATATATATATATTTAACAAAATTTCTTTGAAAACTTATAAAAACGTTATATATTTTGTATTTTTTATTTTATACATACCCAAGGTAATTAATTAAATAAAACTTTAAATATTCTATGTTTAATAACTTCCCTAAATGTTGTAATTTAGACAAATTACTACCTTAACTTACTAAGAATTCAAAACCAATTATTTCCAAAAAAACTCAATTATTCTAAAAATAATTGTCTTTTAAAATAAATCGTGCAATGAGCCCGTGAATGAATTTGAGAAATTTGTATAGGCTCGGACTTATTAAAAGTATAAAATACAAAATTGGGGATTAAAAATGAGTGAATACACAGTCAACTCATCATAGTACTCTACTAGTGTCTTATTACCCTGTAATGTCTCCTGAACTCTCTTTCAAATCTCATAAACCTTCGAACAATTTCCAAAATGGGAGTATATCTTAGTTATCAAGCTCCAAATTTCTTGAGCAGTGGAAAGAAATAGATAGCTCTTCCGAATATTTGGTTTCATAGAATTAAAGAGTCACGTTTTTACCATGGAGTTGTTTGATTCATAATCATCCAATTTCGGATCATTATCCTTGGGTTTCGCAGACTTTTCATTAAAGAATTTATGCATTTTATTGGTTGGAACCGAAAGTAAACAAGCTTGCGACCATGCAAGATAATTCAACTCATCCAATTTCACGAGGCTAAGAACGAGGTATGAGTTTAAATGATATTCCTAACTAGCAACACCATCTCTATTTTTGAAACTAGGTTGACCTCCTTAAAATATGGAAAATTAGTGCAAGCAACCTCAAGAAAAATCCCAATATCGATCGAGAAAGAGAAAGAGAACTCTTATTCATCCGGAAGTGACTGAACTACCCTTTGGGCTTAAAAAAGCGGCACTTAGGTTACACGTCCTTTCCTATGGAATTAGATGATTCATCAGTCAGTTCTATGCTGCTAAGCCCTTCCTGAACTATATGGCGTCACTTCTCGAAAGACCTAGAAAGAGCATTTCGTTAAGCAGACGGGATCCAACGAATAGAAGATGATGTAAATCTTTTTAGTGTGCCATGAGTGAGGATATCGAGATTGGGTTGGTGTTCAGTATACTTAATACAAGATCGAAAAGAATGCATAACAATTAGAGAGGAAGGAAAAACATAAAAGAAACTCTAACCCTAATTTCATGGCTTTGATACCAAGTTACGAAAAAATGATTTCAGAAAAATTGTCTCTCCATTAGTTGGAGACAACTATATTTAGATAAGAAATCTTAAACACTAATGTGGCCCTTATTGTATATGGGCCTTAATATATATATTTAACACATACTCAACACCCTAAAATATAAATACTGTAGAATATTAACCCATTATTCTTTACAAGAACTCGCGTCAAACATGTCTTTGATTGTAGCATCTCTACATATACCAATCGAGGAAAAGGTCGGGTACGATAAGGAAAGACTTCTAACACTACACTATATTACATCCCAAGAACTAATCGAAGAGTCATCGTCAACCAAAAAATTTGTATTGTCCACGAAAAGACTTCCACATTAATGAGATTTTACTCTAAATATTGCATCCCACTACCCGGTTAATAGGTTTTGTGAACCAGTCAAACCAATAATGCCCATACATGCATCTATTCATAGTATTCCACAAAGAGGTAGGTTCTGAGAAATATCTTCTACATCACTTTTATAAGAGAGATTTGTTAAACGAAGTCAAATCTCGTATACTCAAACCCTCTTGGTACTTAAATATCTTCACTTTATCACAGCTTACCAAATGACGGAAGAATAATTTAGAGCACCCTCAAAAAACTTACAAATATGTTTTCCATCTTCAAGCCAAACTTTTAGGTAATATTTTATAAAATTATATGATTAACAAAACATTAATATACATTTGATGTCCCGAATAGCATTGAGCATCTTTTATGAATCATAAAAATAAATGCGTAGTGTAACACCCAATTTTGGTCATGCCAAAAACAAGAACCTTGAGTCTGCCACTAAGAAAGATTAACTTAAGATCGAGTGTATCTCCAAGATTGTCCATCTGGACTATCTTTGTGTTTGTAAGAGTCAAAGCCCCAGTTTTATTAAAGTTTTGAAAAACAATGGCAGTGTATGAATACGGATTTTCAGATTTTATTTATGATTTGATGTTTGGTTACACATGAGAAATGAAAACATCGCTATATTTAATGTGCCATAGAAGGGTGATATTTACTTTAAATATTTGACCATTTATTAAAATAAATATTTTGCACGTTTACACGAAATAAGAACTTTCATCATATCCACATTAACTTGGCGATTCTTGGTGATTCTTGGTTAACTCGACTCATGGCGGGCTATCAGATGCCTGTACACCGTAATTCCAACTATTTTTCTCGATCCTTTTTTTTTTCTTCCAAACATGGAAACTAATCACAAACATAATTAATTCTAGGTTTCATTTTATCTAATCTATTTATTTAATATATTTATTTATCTCATTCAAGTTTATTTGAACACAATCTGCCATAATTAATTATAGGAAATTTAATTAATTTGAAATTGAACTATACGAAATCAACTCAAAAATAATTATTTATTTTAATCTTGTATAATAAACTAATATACAAATATTTTTTAAAATAAGTTGTTCGCTTGAAATTATTTAAAATTATAAATTACATACTCAAACATTAGTGTCTATATATCCCATATCAATATATACTTTCATCATCTTTTAATAATATTTTTCTGTGGGAAACATTTAACTTGTCTAAAAGTTTTTAGATTCAAATGTCAATAAAAGATGTTTCGTTTAATCCAACACTCTAATTCCTTAGCATTTTTAGGATTTGAATTTCAAATGTCAAAAACAATTTTTTTTTTCTTTTGTGCCATAAGAAACATCTTAAATCTTGTTTGATTTAGGGTCATTTGAACAACATAATTAATGAAAAATTGAATTATTTGAGAATATTTATGTTAAATTATTAATATAAAATATGAATTTCTAAAGATTGAGGGATGGATATAAAGATTTGATATAAATTAAATTTGGTTGAAAGAAAATAAAGGAAGTCATATATACATGCATCTGCATAAATAATACATCCGCATAGGGAAGGTGCAGAGACAGATGTGGTAGGGTTTGGTAAGTACCAATGTGTTTGTCTTCTTTGTTGTGGCTGTGGTTGTGGCTGTTGCTGTACATTGTGAATATTATAATTCTTTGGTATAAATTTTCCTTTTGACTTGACTAGTACCAAAAAAGAATAGTTGAAAAGCCTTCTTCTGCATGCACATATATCACTGTGGTTAAAGCTGTATGATGAACAGATCATATGGAACATCATTCCTCTTTCTCTCTCTGAAGGAGTAATAATAATAATGTTAATGCATCATCTGTCACAAGTTGTGGGGTTCATTAAATTCATGCATGCCACTGTCTGTCCAACTCAACCTGAAGAGCGCGCAACTTACGGGCTGTTAAGAGCAAATTAAAGGAGAGGGTCCACTTATATTTCTTCTTTTCCCCATAAAACTACACTTATAAGGCAGCAGTACTGGAGGAGGGCCATGGTGGGTGGGAATGGTTATATAGCCGCCAGCTAAACGTTAATATTCATGTTATTTGGCATGTTTGGTTTTATCAGAGCTTGTTTGATATTGGATTATTTTGAAATTATCTTGCCTATTTGAAATAAATGATTGTTTGATGTAATAAAAGGAGATACATATTTGGGATTTTTTTTTTATTTAATATATTATATAAGATAAAAGTAATTAAAGATATTAATGATGAAATAATTATTGCTTTAGTTATTTATTTTAAGTTATTTTCAAATGAAATTGTTAATTTTTTTTTAAATTTTTTATAAAGAATGAAGTTATTGATTTGTCTTCTAAAAATTAGGGTTAAGGGCTCGAACATAATGTGAAAAAATAATAATTAGGGAACTTAAACATAATATAAAAACAAACTTTAGGAGAATCAAATTGAAGATATAATATACACTATTTATTTTTAAAACTACTCTATTATTATTCTATTATAAGATTTGGAGAAATACAAATTTAGCAAATAATAATTTTATTTTTATTTATTATAGATCCATCCTATGTATAACATAGAAATTCATATATGTAAAGTCATTATTGTAATTTTATTTTTTATTTTATTGTAATTGACTCTCGATAATCATTTGATGTTCGTGGCAAATTTTGTAATGTTAATTTTTTATCGATATTTTATTATTTTATTTTATTATTTTAATGCACGCGTAAATATATAGTTATAATAATTTATAGTATTAATTTTGTTAGTGAAAAAATGTATATAAATAGGTTCACAACTTCACATTAACTAATTCTTTTTATCTTGTAATACATTTTAAACAATTTGGACAATATGTTTTGATGTCTAATAGCAATGAGTTTGGATTATTTACATAAATTTTAGTTTATTTAAACCGTATTGATCAGCCATGATTTTAAAGTGATTTTGTTTAAGTAAAACTTGGTAATAATAATAATAATAATAATAATATAGAAATAAATGTTTGTTTTTGTTAATGAATTGAGTAGGGATAATTTATGAGAGATTATATGAAATGATATTTTTGATTTAAAAAAATAATAACCAAATAAGGTTTTTGTATATATATATATATAAACTTATTTTTGTATTTTGAATAATGATTTGATTTATTAAGAGAATAGGTAATTAAATTGTGAGTTATTTAAGAATAATCTTGATTAATACCTATGAACAAATATGTCCTAGTGAATTAACTTAAAATAACCCCCACCTAAAGGAAGTTAGAAGGATTTATAACCAGCTTCATTTATTATATTATTTCTCTCTATCAAATCATTACAAAACACCACTTGAAAAGGTGAAATTGTACTAAAAAGAAATTGAATCTAAATTTCAAAATTCAAATAAACAAGATTCCAAATATTTAATTAGATTGAATCCAAACCAATCCTGATGTTAAGTCTCACATGTGAAGGGGGGACACATCCAGCCATGTTTGTGTCCTCCTTGTCGCTGTCCAATTCTTCGTTTGGTTTTGAGGTGAATAATGGCCTTATAATGGCTTGACTCAACTGCCCATCACCATTTTCATTTTTCCTATTTTTCTTTTAAAAGCTATCTAGGGTAGGCATAGTGGTGTGATAGGTTGACAAAATAGAGAGAATCTTCAAGGCCTGTTTGGTTTTGTATTTTGTTAGATGTTTGTGTATTATTATTATTATTTATTTATTTATTTTCTGAAGTGTGTTTACTATTTGTGAAAATGAAATTTTGTTTATAAATGGTTTGTTGCTTGAATGTGGGTTATTTTAAGTCAAATGATATTATTTAATAATATTAATAATCTTGTTTGACAAGAGTATGTATTATAGAATAAAAATAAATTGTAGTTTGAAGTACTAATGTCAATATGAGTGTAAAGGACTTGCCATGTTTGGTTGGGATTATTATAACCCATCAAATAATAATTTATTTCTCAATTAATTAATTTAATTTTTAATAATTAAAATATTAAAATATCTTTTTTTTAAATTAATTTTTTTTAAAATTTCACCCAATAATTTAACTTTTTATAATCTCAAATCAAATAATAATTCAATGGATTGTTTGAATAAAATTTAAACAATCAATTAGATTCAAATAATCGTGTTAGAAAATTTGAAATATGCTAAAAATATATTTGATTTAACTTAATTCTAATTAATCAAATGGTTACAATTCCAATGCCATTCTACTGAATTTGGTCATGTTTTTCTTTCAATAGGGTCAATAGAACGATGACACAAAGATGGATTATTTGCTTTCACGTGCTTATCGTCACCATTTTTTATAATCCTAATCCTAAAAGAATCTCATTACATAACGAACAAGTGACGGATTTAATAATTGATCAAATTACAAAAACTCAATACTTAGGCACCTAAAATAATATGAATTCATATTCTAATAAAGCAACAAAAATTGCGCTTTTTCCACCACTCATGTCATCTTTAATTACCTTTTTCTTGGGGCCTACACTTCTTTTTCCCACGAATATCAATACATAATTGTGATTCGCATTTGATATCAAATACTCATGGTTTGAAGAAAATATTAAAATACGATCAAGACTCTTAATGTTCACAGTGTCTTCGGTCTGTAAGACTTTATGGCTCTTAGGCTTCTCAAGAAGTCCCTTGATCCTTGTCTATATTTTAGACCAATCACAATCACAAACACCTAAACAAAATATATTATGAGATAAAACTTTAATGGTATGTTAGCACCACATTCAATTTTTTTTAAGAACGCTGGGTTCCGCTGCTCCTATGTAGTGCGACTAATCCCCGCGATATTAAGTACATAGCCCGCAAACACACTTAACCATTTAACCAGGCGCAGAACTTGCCGTCTGACGGGCTCGAACCCAAGACCTCATGGAGGCCTGGAGAATATCCACCTCTTGTTGCCGCTAGACTAGAAGAGGGGATGCACCACATTCAATTTATAAGTTGGAGATCTAGAAAACCAAAACACAAATGTGATAATTGCAATTGTTCGATTACTTTCTAGTAGCAATGGCGATAGTGAAAGTGTTCCATTGCGTTTAACATAGATGGGGAAATGAATTACTTCTTCCTACAATGTGTCTTTGTTGCAAGAGACAGAAGATGAGCTTCCTGATTGTTACACAATGACATCGGCAGCTATAGTTGTATTTCCACGGGCGATGGAAAATCATTGTACTAAAAAATCGCTAATGTTTTGTTTTTTCCAGAGGGATTAGCTCTATTTATGCGGAAAAACCCATGACCTTAAAAATGTTTTTGTTTATTAGGTATATCCTCGTTATATTTTAAATGTATCTCATCATTTTAAACGCCTTATTGGCCTAACTCTAAATATATCTCTCTTAAAACACAACACTTGAATTCCAAATTTTCTTTATTTTGTCCATATTTTTTAATTATTGGATGTATTTAGACCAAGAGCCTTATAAAGTACCACCCCCATTTGCACATAATCATTTAGGATCCCAACTTTTGTGATGAATAAGATCTTTTCTAATTCATTTCTTGAATTCAATTAGATTAACCAAGTCAAATGCGAATTTCTCGAATGCTAAGGGTACACATATTAACTTGGGACTATCTTTAGCTAAAACAATTACGAGCCTAGTTACTATTGGATGAACATTGAGCGCCTTTGAGACATCGAATAACAACATATTTTTTGAAATAAGATGGATTTGTGGTTACAATTAAGGGTTCACTTTAGATATAACTAAACTAGAGTCTAATCAATTTCATCAAGATTACACAACAATCTTGGAAAATAATAAATAAATAAATAAATAAAAAGTAAGATTAATCAACCTCATCAATTCTGCAATTCTAATCTCTTTTGAACGGATTTAGAAGACCCAAAAATCATATTTTCACCGTTTAAAACTTAGCCCCAAAAATAACCAACAAGTTATCAACATTTGAAGCCGATTAAACTGTGCAAACTCCAGTAAAGGGAAATCTTCTTTAGTTGTTACCTCAAACCCCTAAATATGGTTTTGCTCTGTTCTCTCTCTTGTTGTTCTCAAAAACTCAGTTGATCTAAATGAAACGTAATGTCCCTTCACATTATATACTCCAGGCCTAAATACAGCCCACGTCAAGGTGGGTCTCTCTAACTAGGAGGACAAATCCTAACAAACTCCTTCGGCCGACTAGTTGGAGGGCAATATCAACTCGGCAACCGCGACATAACTCGAACTTATTTCATGACAATACCTTTATGATAATATCTAATAAATTATCATAGTTTCTTTGCAAGAAGTCTTTTATAAACCAACCAAAACTTATATCTACGCTTTGAAGTATGCTCATCTTGCTTCAATCGATAAAGTTATCGATTTTTCAAAGCCCTCTTGCTCTTAGGTAGCTTTGTTAGCTCAAAAGTGTTATTCACATGAAGAGATAGTATCTCATTCCCCATGGAATCCATCAATTCCTTTTTATTTTTGTTCAACTAAAGAGAGAAAGATTGTATTGAATTGTTATTTAATGGTTACATAGATTATGTCTATTATATAGACTAATATATAAAGAAACTAAATAATATAATATTTATATTATCACAATTTATAATATTGTGATAATATCTTACAAATATATTATATTATACTCTAACATCCCCACTCAAACTAACGATGCAACAACAATAATCATTAAGAGTTTGATAGTCAGAAAACGAAAACGCGAACAATAAGAAGTTACCCATTAGTCTTAATCTTCTTCTCTTCCTTCTCTTCTCTCTTCTGCCCAATCCATTGACCATCCACCAAAAAAACAGCTCTTCTTCGATTTAGACCAACTAAAATCAATCAAACCAAGTTTCACAAACTTCTCAAAAAACCAAACTGAAATCAACAACCCACAACAACAAAATCAAACCAAAACCAATCAAACCAAACTTTACAAACTTAGGAAAACCAAACCAAATTCAAATCCTTATTCTCAACAACAACCAAAACAAAAACCAATCAAACAAAGTTTCACAAATATAGGGAAACACAAAACCAAATTCAACTCCCTATACTTAACAAAATAGCCAAACCAAAACCAATAAAAAAAAGACCAATCAAATCAAACTTTAAAAACTCACTTTCGATTTCCTTTCCTTCAAGACTAATAATTCAACCAAATCAACCTTCGATCCTTCCAAGTTACCCTGCTCACTTAAGAACAAAACAACTAAACTCATTTCTACCAAGCTACCAAAATTACCAATCCAACTAAATGAAAACAAGTTCACTCAAATGAAATCAAAAACCCCAAATAAGATGCTTAAGACCACCGAAAAATTATAATATTAATACTAAATGATTAGAGCCCTGAATATAATCACATAACTTGTTGGTGCAAAAAATTCCAATCATCCACACTTTTTTCTGTAGGCTTAGATGAAGAGAACACTAGCAAATGAATTTTTTTTCACATATAGTCAATTTTCCATTTTAGCCTTTCAGATATTATAATTGGAATCATACAAACTTATATTTTGGATGTGTTAGTCTCCATTCTTATACTAAAATAATAACAAACTCTAATACCACTTTGATGGAAAATATATTCTTCAAAACAGAACAATATTAATTGAGTATAAGAGGTGAGAAAAACATAATGGAAATGAATTGACAATGCAAGACAATTTTAGCGTGAAAAAACATCTCTTCAAATCAAGAATAAAAAAATCAAGGGACCTGAACACGCTGCTTAACAATTCATTATCATCAGCAATGTTACAATTAAGAGTTCACTCTAGATATAACAAAATTAGAGTCTAATCAATTGCATCAAGATCTCACAATAATCTTGGAAAATAATAACAAAGAAAAGAAAGAGTAAGATCAATCAATATTATCAATTCTGCAATTCTCATTTTCTTTTGAACTGACTTAGAAAACCTAGAAAACAGATTTCACCATTTAGGATATAGTCCTAGAAATAATCAACAATCTATTAACATTTGAAGCCGATCAAACGGTACAAACTCAGCAAACAGAAATATATTTTTTAATTTTTTTAATGAAGAAAGTTACAATAATACTCCAACAACTATCATTTTCAATTTTATTTAAGACGTTTCATTTAGAACGTTTTAAATTAGAATTAAACCCGTGATCTTTGATCTCCTTATAATCACTCTTGTCATTTGAATTATCTGAGTTAATTAAATATATTTAAATTATTAATTATATTAATCATTTTTGTTCTTGGAAAGTACCAGTTCTATTTAATTAGTAAAAACAAATTTACTAAATTCACTTAATTCACTTAATTATAATATTATGACTTAAATATTTTTGTTTAGTATATTAATTAATTTTTAGCATTTATAATTAATGCAGTGAAATTTGATGGTTAGAGTGTTTATTCTTTAAATGGAGTTTGATGTTTCAATTCGTACTTAACACCTTTAAGAAGATTTGGCTATTAGATAAAAAAAACAATTTCTAATGATATTAATTAGTTAGGGCCTACATTAAAATTCCATTATTTTTTAACAATTTGAATTGTTCTGAATAGATAATTTCAAATGATTTGAATTGTTCTGAATAGATAATTTCAAATGAATAATTTCGTTCTTCTTTGTAATTATTTCAAAGTCAAATGAACATAGTTAGAGATTTATCTTGAGGTTACAACTTAAAAGATGGATATAAATGTGTAAATAGTTTTATAAGAGCATCCCTATCAATAACTTATTTTTTTGTCACGATCATAGTCATAATCATGAAAAGAGTTTTATTACCAAGATTTTGGTCATTTTGCTTATCCATGACCAATAAAATCTTGATCATAAATTAAAAAATATTATTTTTATTTTTAAATTAAAAAAATAATAAATAATTTTTAATAAATGTTTGGATTATTGTTGTAGTTATCCATACTAATTTAGTATTAATTATAATTGTAAATAAAGGAGGATAATTAGTAAAAATGGAGAAAATGGTGATTTTTTGTCCTCCGAAATATAACAAGAGTGGTCTCTATTTATAGATCTCGAAAAATTATAAATTTTGATATATTTTATTTATTTTTTAAAATTATAAATAATACTAAAATCGAGTTTTAAAGATACGAGATAAAAAAAAATCTGGACAACCAATTAGATTCGGACAAATGACATCATTTTATTGGATGGGTTTGATTGTGATTTTTGTCAAAAGTTGACAAAAACCAAGACCAAATGACCTAATTATGGTTTTGGTCATTGAATAACCAACAATTTAGTCATGATAAATTTACAAAATCAACTATAATAGGATGAATGAAAAGATGTTTGAGTGGTTTAAGTTGTTTGAGTTATTTAAATAATTTCAACCGAATAAAGCTTTTAAGAAAAATCTCAATGATAAAAGAAATTAAGTTATTTAGGATTAAATTTAATAATAATAAAGTAACTATATTTTAATTGAAAAAATTAAAAATAATTTAATCATTAGAATCAAAATAATTTGACTGAAATAAAAATTTTACATTTCACAATTCAATATGAGCGGACTTTTTTTATTTTGTAATTTTAAATTTTATAAAAACATTTATAAATAATATTTCTTACATTATTATCATTTATCCATTAAATTGCTCATTTATTAATTAAAATATTTTAACTTTATTTTTAAATTTTAATTATTAAATACAAATAGATATTATACAAATTTAACTCATTAAAAATCTATATTTTTTGTCAAACAAGTTAATCTAATTTGATAAAATCCCAGAAAATCCTCGATTAGCCAACATTAAACAAACTGGAGGCTAATTTTTATATGGACTAAAAATGAGACCATGCAAGTTTAACTTAATTGTTAAAATATTATATTAAACTATAAATTATTCAGAGCAATAAAAAAATGATATAAATGAAATGAAAAGAAGCTATAAATAACTATCAGTCTTTATCTCACGTGGTGATTCTGCTATATGGCTTATCAATAACAGTATGTTTGTGACTAGGCGGCCGGGTTAAGACAATGGCCTTTACACTGTTTGCCGTTGAAAATCCGTACTATAAGCCTGCAAATTTCTATGTACCATTAACACACCGCCCCCTACATATACCAAACCTAAGAATACAGAAACACTCTACTGCTTATAAAAAATAAAAATGAAACAAAATAACTGTTAATTTACATTAATTTAGATCTTGTTCGATCTTAGCGAGCAGCTTTATTTGGTATAGGTTATTAAAAATTATTAAGTTATTTTTGTATAACTCTTATCATCTACAAAGGTATCAACTTATAGACATGCCCTTCAAAAAGAATATGAAATGGGCAAGAAGAGAGTGGGAAAAAACATTTTTTTTTGTCTATAAAAGATGGGAGAAGTATTTATAAATATTCCCTTTAATGGTACATCGGTTTGGCAGAATCTCTGGGGAGTTTTGCTTCGGCTCCGATCCAAATTGTTCATCATGAAGTAGTAGAGTGTCCAGACAAGAGTTTCTTTGATTCACCGGTTCTAATTATAATTGATCAACAATCTTCGTTTGTTGAACAATCTTTTTTGTCGTCTAACTTAATTGAGATCACTACCCCAGTGGGGATGACTCTGATTCTTTTGTCTCCGATAATGGGGATAGTTATTAAGGATTCTATTTCGGTCTTAGAGACATCACTTTTAGCTTTTTTTATCTGATCATGATCTTATGGTTACATCAGATGGATCTCCACCACGTCTTGAGCTTTAGCTGACAGTGTTTAATGAATATGGGACGACGTTCCCGCATTCTATCTCTAAGTTGGCTGCCAATGTGGACACAATGAAGTTGTTCGAGGATGAATTTATGTCTCCTATGACCAATGTTTCCTTCGTCTTCCCTATCAGAACTTTATATCATGAATCACCTGTGTACGCGCATTTTGTTTCAAAAGAAGAGTTTGTTGATTCAAAATTCGAGTATGATGCTGATGAGGAGGTATGTGAGGGTTTCTCAGCCCATAATATGTCCTTAGATGAAAATAGATCTCTTGTCCATGAGGCAGTTCATGATGAAGCCGAAATGGAGGTGTGGTAGGAATTTCATGAAATTCTTCCACTTTTGTATAACTACCCACGTAGAAAAATGAGAAAGCTTGCACTCCCTATCGGTTATTTAAATACTGAGAAACGAGTTTCAAAGCCGAGTAAGGAGTACTATAATTAGTTTACCCAATGATTGGAAATGTTATTGCGTGGAACGTCTGTGGGATCAATGATACTAATAATCATATGGGACTTATATCTCTTTTGTGTACTCTTAGTTGTGGTATTTATTATTTCAGCGAGACAAGGATACAATGTATGGATCAATGGATTGTTAGGGATATTTGTAATTGGCAGCTTTGTGGTTGGGAAGCTCTTGATTTTGTGGGAGCCTCATTTAGGGTTTTAGTGGCATGGAATGATGACATGTTCGAAAAAATTGATGATAGTATTGGAAGATTTTCTGTGAGCGTTCAATTGAAAAATCATGAAGATAATTTTAGGTGGGTTATCTCGGGTGTTTATCGGCTTGTCCTTCCCCAACTAAAGACATAGTTTTTCTCTAAGTTGGCTAGTGTTGCTAGTTTATGAGATTTTCCTATTGTGTTCGCAAGCGACGTGAATGAGGTTAGATCACCTTTTGAAAGAAAAGGTGTGAGAAGACTCGAGAGCGGTATGCGTGAGTTTTCTGAAATCATTGAGAATCTCAAACTTATTGATTTACCATTAGAAGGATGTCAATATACTTTTAGGAGAGGAGACGATCACGGTGGGCTCGTTTAGTCGCGTTTAGATAGGTTTCTTATAAACGATTCAATTTTTCGTGAGGTGGCTAATGTTTTCCAAAAAGTTCTTCCATGGACCTACTCCAATCATTGACCAATCTTGATTGAGCGTAAGTTGGTTTTGAGGGTATGTCGTCCATTTTAGTTCGAGAATAAATAGTTGATCAAACCATATTTCCGTCCGAGGGTGTAAACTTGGTGGGAGAACCAAGTGATATGTGGGTCACATTCTTCCAAGATTTTTGTTAAATTTAGAGATTTTCGAAAACTGCTTACAAGTTGGTTTGTAGGGGACCCTGATTACTTTCGATATAAGGTCGATACTTTATGTTATAAGATCAAAGTTATTGATGGGGCTGAAGAGGTGCGAGAGTTGTCGGTTTTTGAGATTAACTCTCGAATTCTTTTGATTAGTTAGTTGTTAACTCTGTGCAAGGAAGACAAAATTGGAGCTCGTTGGCGTAGTAGGGTTACCTGGTTAAGATACGGTAATAAGAACACAATGTTCATTCATAGTATTTCGAATGATCGGGCTAAAAATAATGCGATTAATTCTATCTCGGTTCTCAGGGTTACTCAAGAGAGTGAGCAAGCTATTTCCGCAAACATTATCCAATTTTATAAAAATCTATTTCTCAAACCGTTTCTCGATAGGCCAAAGTTAGACGACATAAAGTTTGTGGCTATTAGTTCTGAGCATAAGTGTATTCTTGAGAGACGTTTTACGGTGCAAGAGGTGAACGATGTTATTAATGAGTGTGGTAGTGACAAGGCTCCGGGTAGCAATAGTTTCACTTTGGCTTTCTTCAAAAAGGTGTGGAACTTCCTAAGGGGGATGTTATGAAAGTTATTGAACACTTTTATCGTTTATCCTCTTTTGACAAAGTTGGAATTTTACCTTGATTGTTCTCATCCTTAAGGCTTCAGGAATTATAGACCTAAAAAATTTTAGGCCTATGAGTTTAGTCACTTCTTTTAACAAGAAAATTTCAAAATATTTGGCAAATGGGTTGCGTGTGGTATTAGAATCAATTATATTTGTTAACCAAATGAGTGCATTGATTCAACTAACTCTAATGGTGCTCAATGCACTTTCGTCAAACTTGATATTGAAAAAGTTTATGATCATGTTATTTGAGACTTTCTCTTCGATGTCATGGCTAGGATGGGAATGGGCGAGAAGTGGATACGGTGGATAAAATTTTGCATTTCTATGATTAAATTTTATTTTATTGTGAATAGTAGTTCTTAATGTTTTTTTGAGAGTTCGAGGGGGATTAAGCAAGGTGACCCATTGTCCCCCTTTTTGTTTGTCATTGTCATGGAAGCTTTTTTTAAGATGATGATATTCGCTAAAAAGAATAGGCATATACATGGGGTTGATTGTGGATCGAGGAGAGCTCTATTTTCCATTTCTCACTTGTTGTTTACTAATGATACGCTATGTATGATTCAAGCTTTACGTAAGAAATTTCAAGCACCTTCGTAATATTTTGTGGTTATTTGACGCTTGCTCAAAACCTTGTGTTAATCTTGGCAAATCTAAAATTTTCTTCTCTAATTCTGTGTCGGTTAGGAGAAGATCTCGTTTGGCGGGTGTTCTGGGATTTGGAATTGGATGTTATCCGGCCACGTATCTTGGTCTCCCACTAGGTGCAAAGGATCAATCTAAAGTCTTTTGGGAACTGATTATCTTTAAGATGAAAAAATAAACTCCCTATCTAGAAAAGCAAGTTGATCTTTAAGGAAGACCGTATAGTCCTCATCAATAACGCGTTGGAATCTGTGTCTTCTTACATGATGTCATTATCTGTGATTCCTAAAAGTGTGGTAGTAAAAATAGAGAGGTTGATGTGTACATTTTTATGGGGTCTTCTGAGTTTTCATTTTCACATCTTATTAGTTGGGAAAAGTAAAAATGCCCAAATATGAAGGAGGTTTGGGTTTTCGTGACCTTTGTGTTTTTAATAAGGCTTTATTGTCAAAGTGGTGTGTACATTTTGGTTCGGAACAGGAAAGTCTATGGGTAAATATGATCAGAAGTAAATATGGGTTGGATTAGTCTGGTTGGTTTACAAAAATATCCTATCATCCCGTGGGATATAGCATATGGAGTGGAATATCAATCATGCGAAAAGCTTATCGTGAATATTCTTTATTTACCGTAGGTGACAGTTCATCTATCCGTTTTTGGGAGGATGCATGGTGTGGGGGTAAGAGTTTTGTTGTTCTATTCCCCGTGCTGGCATCCATTACTATTTGTAGAGAAGTCACCATCAAAGATATGTATGCTCATCGCACTCAAGGGTTTGCGCATTGTATCAAATATAGAAGGAGGATATCATTGGAGGAAAATTCTTCTCATGATAGATTGTTATCATTAGTAACCAATAAAGGGGTGTCTCCGTTAAACTAGGATACAATGCGATGGAGAAATTTGTACAATTTTGATGTGGGACATTGTTATTATTTATTTAATAGAAACGCTCCAACTAAGCTGTACTGGGAGAAATTATGGAAGTCTAAGATTCCCACTAAGATCTCTTTTTTTTTGGGTGGAGTGCGATCAACGGTGGTATTCTAACTGATGATAGATGTATGCGCAAGGGTCTTATCTTAGTCAATCGATGTCGTATGTGTCTTAAGGATGTGGAGACGGTTTACATTGTAAGTGTGTGTCTAATATTTGGAGTCTTTTTAGAAGTATTACTGGTATTCATTGGATTATGTTAGAAACTATTGGTGAAGATTGGGAAACGTGGATGGAGGCAACTGGATTTGTGGGCCTAAAACAATGGGGTTATATCCCCATTATTTTCTGGTGGGTAATTTGGTTGGAAAGAAATTATAGAACTTTCAATAATTTTAAATGACCATTGTGAATCATTCACAATGCTATCATCCTAACATTATATGAGGTCCGAAGTGGGAAGCCAACAAATTCAGTCGGAGAGCTCATTGCCCTTGGAAGATCTCTGCACACGTTATTTTTTGTATTATTTGTGTGATTATTTTTCACAAATATTATATTTTTGTCGTTGTGCTTGAACGACTATCCATTTAATAATAAAATTGCATGATCATTTAAAAAAAAGTATATATAAATTAGGTTCATAGATAAATATAATAATATATTATATACACTAATTCACATCAGGAAAGAGTTTGAACAATTTAAAATTTAAGATTAGATTTTAAAAACGTTGAGTACAGTAATATTCTGAACTTGCGAATAAATGAGAAACAATTGTATGATACTATTAACAATATGATATTGTGTCATATGACAATAAATATCGATCGGTTCGCTATGTTCGTAAAATACATTATTATGAGAAATCTGCATTATCCTAACAAATGAGTGAAATAACATAGGATGAATGGACACACTTTTCAAAGGTAGTATCTCAGGAGCACGATATTCAGATTGTACACTAGAACAAAAAATAGTGATTTGTTTATTACTTCTCCATCAAACGAGAGATGTGTCAAGAAAGAACAATAGACAATATTCAAGTAGTCAATCAATGATCAATTGAATTCATGTACAATCGAGATTAGATTATGATCATAACTCTAGAGGAAAATAATAAGAAAAATGTAGTCAATAAAATAAAGTTTCTCTAGTGTATCGTAATATACAAAGAGTGGACGAGAAGTGAGTAGTACAAGTATATGACATTAATTGACTCACAATATGGACAACAGACAATATTTGGTTGAGTGATAATAAGGTATATAAAACTATCAATTAGTTGTAGATAAAGTATTTCATCACTTAGTAGCAAACAAGTGCTCTGTTGAGTCAAAATGGTGTGCTAACAACTTTTGTGTTAGTAATACCAACCCGAGATATGAGATCAGTTGTATACTTAGTTTGTCATAAATAATAATTAGTTTCATTGAAAGATACTTCAAATCTAATTAAATAACTTAAATTTCCATGACCATTCATCTTGATGATGTATAAAAGTCTTGAGATCATGAAAGTCATTTGTGTCATCACCAATAATTATCATGTCATCTATATAAAATAAATTTAAGTTACTATCTTGATCTATTTTGCGCAAAAATAGTACATGATCATAAGAGTAAGATTGAAAACCGAGATTACTAATAGTGTAGTTAAATTTGACAAAAGGAGCATGTTTGAGACCATAAAGAGCTATACGGAGTCTACAAACATTATTTTAAGGATGATCATATCTAGGAGGAGGTTGCTTATACACATATTCTGTTAGATCACCATTAAAGAATGCCTTAATGACATCCACATGAAATCGTTGTCATCTTTTACTAGCAGCTACTACAATATGGCTACAAATCAATGTCATGTGAGCGACAAGAGAAAATGTTTCTTCATAATCAATATCATATTCTTGAGTGAATCCCTTAGAAATAATACAAGTTTTATATCGTTCAACTGAATCATTTGCTCGTGTAATAATTTTAAAAACTTAATTGCAACCAATAAAAGTCTTGTGTGAAGATAAATCAACCAAGTCTCGCGTTTTTTCCTTGATAAATTCCTATGATTGTTCTATCACTACTTACTACCACAAATGGTTAGAGTTGACCTCGCAAAACGTACAAGGTTCATAGAAAGAAAATAATTGAGTATAGATGAAAATTATGAAGACAAAAAGAAGGTTGATGGTACGATGAAGAGGTGATGGTGGTTACGGACAATGAGATTCGTGAACGACAGGATCGGATGAGGTGTGTACTTGATCTTGAGATGGAAAGATGTCGAGATAGAAGATGCTTGTTGAGTTGAGTTGCGTGAATTGTTAAATGATCCAACAAAAAATATTCAAGTAACAAGGTATGGTAGTGTAGACACTCATTTTTTTACCAACAATTTATATTTTTTTAAATATTCCTAAACCAACATAATTATATTCTAAAATTCTTATATGGGTTAATTGCACGATGTTATAATAAACTATTAATTTGTAAACGATGCCGTATCAATTGAATTTCAAAAACAATTAAATTTTGGACTATTTTAGAAAATATTCAAGAGGTACAATTAATTAAATAAATAAATAGACTAAATTCAAATTATATCTCAAATTAATTTGATTTTCTTTTGTTTTGCAGGATTGAAAATAAAATAAAAGAGTTTGGCCGCAAAAAGTGGTAGGGATCAATGTAGGTGGCACCCACATGAGTGTCGCGAGCGGCGCCCGACCACCCAATCACAACCAACTAGGTGGAAGCCAAGCCAATAGACCTATAGACCTAACTCACGTAAAAAGTGAGCAAAAGGCCCTATCCATGTGCAAGTTGAGCCTAGGCCCAATCCACGCGGGGAGTCAATACGACCCACACAAAGACCCTTTGATGAGCTGAACCTAAGTGGGCGATCAACTCGGGGTTGTCTTCTCTCAACGATCCTGATGCAAAGAAGAAGATGAAGGGGACAATTAAAACTGAAAAAAATAACTTTTATTTAACTCCACCGTTTCGAGTAAATGAGATATAGAAAAGAATAAGAAGCCCTATAGATCATTTTAATGATAACCCGAAGTCAAATCCCTCCTGGTAGAAGTTCAATTTTATCTTGATTAGCCTCGTTTCTTAAATTCTAAGTTTGTCAGAATCTTTATAGTTTGGTCATCGGAGAAAGAACTTTCGGCTAGTTCTTTAGAAGAGTTTCAGACCGCCTCCTCGTTGCAGCAAAAGCGTAATCGAATCTTTAAAAGGAGAAGAAGTCTCTCGCATTTGCAGGAAAATCTCTATTCGATTTCAACCAGAGTGTTTCTCCATGGTCTCTAGTTTGATATAATGTTTCAATTATCCATATTTGTTGGAAATTCCTTAGGGCTTGTTTGGTTCCTTTTACACCAAACAACATTTTTTTAATCAATTAGAGCCTCTAAATAATTTTAGAAAAATTCCAAAAATTCAAGAAGAGTCAAAAATATTATATGAAGTGAAATGGTCCACCATAAGATATTGTTTAATGTTCTACAATGTTTTTGGAGTGAAATGGTCCATCATAAGGTAACTAAGATATGAATTAATCGGATCAATCCATCCAACTCTCAATTTCAATTAAAACATCTTAACAACAAACGATTATCATATGCATCATCTACAACATACTAGTCATGCTCCAAACGATGTAAAATGTGATATAGAAAAAGGAGTTGACACCTCACTTATTTGTGACTTAAAAATAAGTGAGGTTTCGACTTCTTTTTCTGTATCACATTTTACATCGACTAACCATAATACATAATTTTTAAATACATCTATCATTCATCAAAATCACTTCGTGCAAAATATTCCATCCAAAAATGATATATTAGAAGGGAACATATAATCTCACAATTTCTCCAAAAAGAAGTTATATAGAGCAATCTTTGCAAATAATATGTATCAATAACCTACCTTAATTAAATTAGTTTATATCTTGTCAATGTAAGATATCATATGAAGAAGGAATTGAACATGTCCTTGAAGGAAGTATTTCTACATATTATAATCGAAGCGATTCGGGAACAATAAGTCAAGACTTTTGAAACTACATCAAGCATAGTGTTAGAAGGTTATCGATGAGAGATCGACAAATAAAATTTGTACGTCCTACAAAATGACTTCTACATAATAGAGATTTATCATCAAACACTATAACTAGAGGACTTAATGCTAGCTTTGGTGAACCATCCAAACTAGTCTTGTTCATACTTACATCTAATCATATGAGCTCATAAATATTTAGCTTCCGAGGAGAAACTGTTACACTATTTTGATAAGAAAGCTTTGTTAAAATAAATCAAATCCCTTATTCTCAAGTCTCCTTGTTTCTTAAATCTCTTCACTTTAAGATTAGAGTTCGGTACAACTCTAAAAAATTTGCACGTAATTTTTTCATCTTCATGGCCACACTCTAAAAAACAAGGAACAAAGACATCATAAAAGTGAGCATAAAGGCAATTGCACTCTTCATGAGAAAAAGTGACCATCTTCTAAAATAATCTTGCTCTTCTATGTAACTTCTTCTTCCTTTTAGATATAATCGAATCCTAAAATGCTTTGGAACTGATTTTAGCCGCGAGAAAAATACCAATATATTTATAAAGAAATGTTCCAATGTTGAATCCTATAATACTTCTTATGGTCGTCTTCCTCGTGGAGGAAACACAATCCCGAGAAGAAAATATTAGTCTTACTAAGATTGACCTATCGTCCATTTCATACTATAAACAACCAAAGAATGTGTCAGACATATGTCATTCTTTCGTGTGGCATGTATCATGCACAACATATCATTCAAAAATAATAGACAAGAAATAACAAAACTAGGCACCCTTGCCCGTTAATCAACTTCTCTAATGAGATGAGTTTGTTCGGTGAACACCAACATTCTAGAAAAGGCTTTCATGACAACAATGAATAATAATGGACACAACGGGTCATTTTATTTGATTCCCTTTGAGCTTTCAAAAATATATTTAGGACTTTCATTCTCAATCATAGAGAACCTGATTATCGTAGAATTTAATCTATTCAATCTAGTTATCCTTCATTTTCATTATACAATGAGATCAAATAAAAATTCTCAATTCATGTCATCATATCGTCATAATAATGGTATTGTAGAGTAAATGCATCGATCAATTGTGATCATTGAATATTCTGCAATTTCTTTGGAGCAAAATGGTCCCTATCCAACTTAATAAATGCATACTTATCTCCCTTATTATTTGTCGAGTCAATACATTTATTTTAATAAGTGCGCATAAAAAAATTTAACTACACTCAATAAAAAAATCATTTGATTAACCAAAATTACCGATTTAAGAATGAGCTCATCATGGACAGTTAGACATAATTTAATTAATAAAACATGAATCCTGTTGATTTGTAAATAAACAAGTTTATTTTTGAGTTGGTCAAAAACATGTATATGTGCATGCCTTACTTCTTAAAAGAGATTGCAATAACCTTAGATTATGGAAGTGTTATTTTCTAACAAGATTTGTCAAGTATATTCTTTCTTCAACATTAATATAGTACTCAAATCAACTAAGAGTTTAACATTGAAAGTACTATTGCACCCTTTAAAACTTAACGAGTTTGATTCTCACTTAAAATATTTTGAATAAAAGTGAAAATTATAATAATAAAGTGTGATGCTAACTTTTATAATAAAAAAAATATATTTTAATATTAAACTTTTATTTATTATTAATTTTATGTATTTTGAATATTAAAAAAACAAATATATAAAACAAATTATTAAAAATTAAAAATAAAGTCCCTTAAAGTATTTTAATTGTATTTTTGGTTTATAGTTTATGGTTTATTTGAATAAACTAAATTATTTGATTTTTTTGTATTAATGTTGAAAAATATTTATTTTATTTAGTAAAATATTATAAAGTGTATTAATATATAATGATAAAAAATTTTAAAAGATATTTTAATTAATAAAATTGTTTAAAAAAATAAATGAAATAATTTTTAATTAGTAAGAATTTTAAAAATAATTTGGTAAACTTCACATCCACCTAGTTGCACATAAACAGTTATCTAATTACCACTACTTCAAAACATAACTCTTTTTTACACTAATTTTTGTAATGTTTTCTTAATATTTTATTTCTACTATAATTTTCAATTATTGCACGTCAAAAAGAACTATTTGTTTATCCTTTCCCTTGTGCCTTCCCTTATTTTAAGAAAGAAATAAAGAAGCCAATCTCCACTTTTCAAGACCTGCCATGGTTACCTCCAGCCAGGAGCATTTTCTCTCCTTGATCATATCTTCGGAAACCCTAAATTCATTCCATACATCAAAACTGGTTTGTTTTCTGCTCCAATAATTCTTCTCACCCATATATAGCAACTTCTTTGTTGACAAACACAAAAGAATACTATACCTAAAAACATTTCCAATCGCCTACCAAACCCATCAATTCGATGTCTCCTCCAACGGTCACAAAGGGTTTCAGCCATCTGTCCATTTCCATTACCTTAAACTTTTGATCTTCTTATAATATTATTTCTCATCTGGGTTTTTGTTCATAGTCTTGAAATGGAAGAATACAGTACTCATCATCATCTAAACGAGGATCCGTCGAATCCGAGGAACACCGCTGCAGGTACTTTGTTATACGTCGGAGGAGGCCAGGTTCTATACGGACGAGGTGGCAGTAGCACAACAACTACTAGTACTTCGAGTATTCCGATGAACAGTTTCTTAGTTCAATCCAACGATTATAATCTTTCGGATAATCATCATCATCATCATCATCAAAGTAATATGACAGCCGTTGTAAAGACAGAAGCAGGGAGTTCCGGCCAACAGCTGTTTCCATACCCTAATTTGATTGCTAGAGGGATTTACCATAATCAAAGTTCGAATGATCAGAATCATCAAGAGAATGTTGAAGAAATCAAAGCCAAGATTATAGCACATCCTCAGTACTCCAATCTCATGGATGCCTACATGGATTGTCAAAAGGTTGTAAATATTTCATGAAATTTTCTCTTTCCTCTTCAAAATGTTTTAACTTGACCATCTTTCTCTCTCTCTAGCTAGCTCTTAGGCGTTTAATTTGGCCTTGTTCTAACCTGTTTATTTCAGTAACAAGTGGTTACTTCAAATAATGTTGATCATTTTCAAAATTTAAATAAAAAGATATTAGGAGTAAATATATAATGAGTTTAAAAAAAAGGAAAAAAGTGCATTTTGATTGATGATTTGAGTTAAGGAATAGAGGAATCATTTGGATGATAAACCCTTGTTCATTTATGGGTTATTTGGATAATCAGATATTTGATCTCTCTTTTCAAGTAAAAGTGAAAAGGTATTTTTATTAAAGGGACTGATCAGTGTTAATCACAGGTGGGAGCACCGCCGGAACTGGTGGCACGGCTAGCGGCAGTCCGGCAAGAATTTGAAGCAAGACAGCCGCCGGCATCCAATTTAATGTCTTGTAGAGATTCTTCAAGGGATCCAGAACTTGACCAATTCATGGTATATGTTTTTTATATTATATATATATATATATATATATATATATGTTGTTCTATTTTATTGTTTTCTTTTTCAAACAGTATTTCATGATATTCTGTCTCTTTTTATCAATGATTTATAATTTTTATTGTTGGATTAAAAAATAGGAGGCATATTATGACATGTTGGTGAAGTATAAAGAGGAGTTAACTCGGCCACTTCAAGAGGCTATGGAATTCATGCGTAGAATGGAGACACAACTTAACTCTCTCGTCACATCTCCCCTCCGCATCTTTACTTCTCCAGGTTCTAATTTTCTTTAATCTCATATAGTTTTTTATCTCATTATTTTATATAAAATTATAGGTATAAAAAATAGATTAAATCATAGTTCACAGTAGATTGTTTTAGTTATTAATAAAAATATTATCCTTTTTTTACTAAAAGGAGAGTCCATAAATTATATATGTGTTTCGTCCACACTATCACATAAAAGCCAAAATGCCAATAAATAATGAGAATTATGATTCCAAATAACGACTAATCACACCCAAAACCTCACACTAACATTAACAAAAACTAGGTATCTTATTTGAAAAGATAAAACTACATTTTTTTTATAATATTGTTGATGTGGTGGAAGTTCAAAATTTAGTGTAAATAAAGCATATTATTTTTTGAAAAAATAAAACTATTTATTTTATTACTTTTTAGTTGTCGGGAAAGTTGCGAATTTTTTGGTGATTTAAATCTAAGATCTGTAATAATAAAAATAACAACTGTGAAACTCACTTATCCAGGTAATAATTTGGATGATATAACACCAATAACAATATCTCATTTTAAATTAATTTAATTATTTTTGAATTTTAGTATAATTTTAACTTAGTTTTGGAGATTTGTGAATTTTGAAGGTTGGTTCCAGTCCAAATCTTCCTTGATGGAAAAAAGTAAAATGCCATCCATTTTAAATTATTTTGCAAGGAAAAAGTTGCAAAAATGTAGGCAACAAGACTCAATTGATTAAAATTAATAATTATCTTATCTCAATCTAATATAAATATTTTGTTTTTATATAAAAAATTTATAAAAAAATTAATATATCACATCTTATCTTTTATTCAACATTTAATTATGAATCAACTATTAAAATATATTTATTTTAAATTTTAAATTAAAAAATATTATAATAATTTAACTAATTAAATATCAAAATAATTATATTTTTTATATAAATTCCTAAATAATTCACCATAAAACAAGTTGAGGTTATTCAAGATAATAAATGATAGTACTTTCATATTTTAATTTTATAATATTTAATTATATAAACTTAATTATGTATTTAATTTTTAATTGCATAAATTTATATGTAATTTATTTAAATATTTAATATACTGTGTTAATAAAATTATGGTAAAACTAATAAAAAAATATTTTATTAAACCAAATTTTTAAATGGTGAATGATTTCATTAAATAGGAGGTTTGTTCAAAATTTGTTTGGAAAATACAAAATCTCCATCAAAGTAAAATACAAAAAAAAAAAAAAACTCAAGAAATTCAATAAATAGTCATTTCAAGATTCTAAAGTAAGGTTTTCTGAATTATTGAAGTCAACTAGCTTGATTATCTTTAGGGGTACATCAGTGCTTGGTAGATTTGTAAACAAATGTTTATATATTGAGTTTTTATTTTCTTACAAAATTGAAAATTTAATGACAGATTAAAAATGTTAATTTTAAACTACTCAACAAATTAATGTGTAATTAAGTCAATCTGTAATTTATAATACAATATTTAACTATTATCATTATTGAATAAATAGTTAGTCCAACAAAATTGTCAATCACATAAATATCAATAGGCCATTAATTAAACAAATTTGAATTTCCTGTGGAATTGTTTGATGTTAAATCAATGTCTCAATACTAGCTACTTGAGATGTTAAATCATTGTCCCAAAAGTTTCCATAGTGCTAAGTTTAATTTTCGTCATAGTTTTAAGTTAAATTTTGTCTTTTCATTAATTCAATATCTGCCAACTAGCATATTGTCAATTTTGTTAGCTAAATCTATTTTTCAATATTAATTTTCAAAGAAGTTTTTAAAAAATAAAGTAGAGAGTGTTTGATGATGAAAATTAATATTATAATATTCATATTTTTTTGTGAAGTTTGCTTAAATCATTGATTGGACAAGACTTTAAGAGAGAGAGATAATGGAATATTTTTTTATATTATATTAGACAGTAGTAATATTCATATTTAGATATGTTTTTTAGTTAGATTTATTAAAGTTTTTGATTTTTTTTTCATTTATATAATTACTTTTATTTATTAGTTAAAATATTCAAATGTTATTATTTTATTTATATAAACTTTAAATATTAAATAAAAATAATATATTATAGTACTAATTAAAAACTAAAAAAAAACTTTTATATTAAAATAAGATTTTTTTTTTTATAAAATCTAATAAAATAAAATTAAAACTCAATATCAAACAAGATCTAACTTCTTAATTGGGTTTCTTTTCAATCATTTATTATTATTATTATTAATAATGTCATGATTAGCCGACAATTGTATGTTACTGAGTTTTTTTTCTAGCGTGATTTTATCATCTTCAATGTTTAATAATAAAAATTCTTAATGAAAAATTTAATTTAAAATAAATTATTAATTAAATGTTCTACAAAACAATATCATAATTACTCAAATTAAAAATATAAATAAAATAATAATAGTCTTTTCATAGTCAATTCTATTCTCTCTATGAAGTCTCTAGAATGAATTTCTAATGAATTAAAATTAGGTCTTCATATTTATTATGATTGATAACGTTAATACAGGTGTTATATTTATTCGAGTTTGTTACTTTCTTGCTCTTGCTTTTTTTCTTTTTTCTTTTTTTATTTCTTCACTTTCTCAACTTTCCTCATCTAAGTTCAATGAAAGACTTAGAATTTACACATATTCTTTTAATTGAAGCCATTATTAGTTGCATGTCATTCCACAATCTTCAATTTAAAAATTCAGTTGAAACCTTCCAAAATAAATTATCATTCTAAAATAGCCAAATTTTTTAAATGTACATCTTTTGTTCACATTCATAACCATCAAACAAATATAGATACAGCTTCAAAATTCATCTTCCTTGCACTAAATCAGAAAACAAATGTTATTATCCTCCATTCCAAAATATTCATCTATTTGAAGATCAACATTTCTACCATGTTGAGGAGAAGAATTTGAACAATCTTCAAAATTGTTGTCCATTCGACAACATAAACTCTTCTACCTTCGAATCTGAATCCTCATAATGTACATCTGAACCTTCTTTATCCTCAACCTTCATCCCCGATATTAGATTATCTACATCACCTCCATTTAAACATTCTTCATCAACCGAACCACTAAACTCACCTCTTCCGGAAAAGAGCTCAAAACACAACTCACACATGTCCAAAAAAAAATTTAGGTAAGACAAATAATCATAGTATATTCTTTCTGTTAACTTACCTATTGTTCATGGAAAATGTGTTGGATCATACAAAAATATCGGAGCTCCAAATTTGTATCATACAAAATTATGTTCGAGTAATACTAAACATGTCTTATTGATTATGACAATATCAAAAAACCTACAACCAAAATGAAAATGTGTCATTGACTAAGAGATTGACACATTTAAAAAATAATAATATGTGAAGGAAAAAAGTTATCGATTTGCAAATGAATGTTTTAAACGAAACACAACTCAGAAAATGTACAAAGTTGGACTTGTTGCCAAAAGCTTTCTCAATAATATGAAATAGATTAATTGAGAACTTTTCCACTTGTTGCAAAACACAATACCACCAGAATTCTCATATCTCTTCCTCTTAATAATGATGGAGAACTTCATCATTCCATGTCAAATTAAAAATGAATTTATAAATGAGGACCTTGAAGAAGAAATGTACATGAACATGCCCCTCAATATTAGTCCTTCATCCAACAAAGTTTCACACCCAAAAATCTATCTACAACCTCGAACAAAGCACCGAGTGTATTCAAAACAAAAATCAATTTCAAATTCGAGAATGTTTCTTTCATTGTCAATCCAACAATATTATGTTTATCAAGATTGTTCCAAATAAAAAGAACATCATTCTCAATGTAGACATTGTTGACATCATTATAACCAGAGAATGAATAAATTCGAAAACTCATTTACATACTAGTTTGACACAAAAGATTTCGGACACATTAAGTTCTTAAGAATAGAACTTGCCCGATCAAAGTATATATACAATCTTATTATCCAAATAATGTACACCATATACCTTTTAAAGGAAATCTTCATGCCTAAATGTAAGTCTAGCGAAACCCCATGAATTCGATTCAAAAACATGTAAACAACAAAGATATACTTCAATTGACAAAGTAGAGATCAACGACTCAAGGGTGACTCTTACTTGTTTCATACTCATCTCGACATTAATTTTATAGTACGCGTGGGTCGGGACATTACATACATCAAAATCTACCTCTAGATATTGATTTTATTTTTTTATGAGACAAACTCATCACATACAAAAACAAGAAATATTATGTTTTACTTAGAACAATGTCAAAACTGTAAAGTGTATTTTCTTTAAAATTATAGAAAATATATAAAAGGACAATGTTACAAATAAAATAAACAAAAGTATAATATTAATTTTTTTTATAAAAAACAAAATCACCTATGTAAGAGGTTGATTCGAAGTACATAGTTAACATATTTTCCTTTAAACATTTTCACCATTTCCCTCTTGGTGTTTGAGATTATCACATATATGTTGTCTCATCGTACATAACGAATCTAATAATAATTTAACATTGGAATATCATCTTAATGACCAATTTTCTTAATGTTGGAACAAAATAATTTAAATCAACTACATTTTCATCAATAGCATTTAAATTTCAACTATGCATTTATTTTAATTGCATTTGATTGAAAAACTTCTCATTTGCATAATATTAATAACCTCATTTAATAGACTCATTCAATTACAAAATTAATTCAAACATATCAATTTATTTTCACGTTAATTAAATCCACTTTACAAATAAATTACGGACCATTTGAATTCTTAGGTAACTAATAACACAAATCCTTAACCAAAATAATATATTATTTTCTTGCACTCTTGTGAAGCAATTTGAATTCTACATTCATTAAGAGTACTTAAAATTAACTTGTTATAGACACAAATAATTATTATTTTTAAGAATTACATTATCATGACAAAACTAAATAAACTGAAATTGACTATCCTTAGTTTATGAGAATTCCAATTAAGAGTTAAATTTCACAAATTTAAATTAAAGAGTCTCAATATCTACTATCAAACTTGAAGGTACACATATAATATCTCCTTATTATTGATAGTAGCTTCTTAATTTCTGGCACTACTTTATATGTATATATATATTTAAATTTAATCATAATTATATATTATTTAACTTATCCTCTCATAAATTACATTATTCAATTTACTAAATTATTAAAATATCTTATATTTCTTTAAAAATAATTATTTTATTATTAAAACCACAATTTCAAAATCGTATCCGATCAATATTTTTAAATAAACCAAGAATTATTTAAAAAATTACAAACGAACTAGCTCAAATGCATCATTAATTACTACTATTTATGCTCATTGAAACTTCTTCATATTTATACTTTTTATTTTATCTCAATATATATTATAAAAATAATATATTGATTATGTAAAATATTAGTTTATACATTTTAATATTATTATCAAGAGTTTGAAAATTTTACAGAAACTTAAAACTAATTTAAATATTAACGTGTATCGAAAGATTTTTGTTAAGTTTTTATTATAAATGATATTTTAACAAATATATAGATCAGTACTGAAAATATTTTATCCTTCCAAAATAGAGTTACCCGACTTGGTTCCCTCTATTCACTTCGTTGATTCCTTTGGTTGGAAACATTGCTTTTTAAATACTTGTTTTTAGTAAAATATTTATAGATATTTGAGCTTTTCCTATATATATATTAATAGTGAATATATAAAATGTGTACATTAAAATAATAAATACTTTAGTTTATGAAGAGTGACAGGATGAGGATGCTGTCATTTCCCATGATGTGTATCCCATCTTTGAGAGACTGGATATGAACACATATTGACGTTGGGAATGAGGTGGAATCTATAGTAATTAGCAAATGAATAATGACAGCAGTAAAGAGATATATAGCCTGTTTGAAACTCATTTGTTTTGACCGGTGAAATTTCTTTTATAATTGGATTCATGTGAGTTTGGGTTATATGAAACTTATAGGTCTTGTTGTAGGCCTGGTTAGGATTGGGGTTATTCTAATAACCTAGAGGAGGAAAATGAGTAATGATTGGTGATGATTTTGAGGAGATGATAATATTGTTGGTAAAATTACTTAAATGTATTGATATATAATAATAAAATAATAAATAGTAATTTAAAATAAAGAGTATTTTAGTATTTTGGGTAATGAATTGAGTGATGTGATTGATGAGAAGATGAGTGAAAAAATGTTTGAGTGGGTTGGGTTATTTAAATAATCCTAACCAAACAAGGCCTCATTGTGATTTTTGAAAAATATTTTGTTTTACTAAAATATATATTATTTAAGTTTTAATTAGTTGAATTATTAAAATGTTGTTAGGTATGTATTAGTAATGTATTTTACCTTCTTTCAAAACTTTCATAGCTATAATTTTTAGATACATCCCTAAATAAAGGTAAATGTTCTTCAAACATTTTTTCTTATTAACCAAAAAAAAAAAAACCCTTTAAATTAGTCTTGAATATGTTGTCAATTATAATTATAAGTAGAGGCTCTCAAAAGACTTTGGAATGTGCCTCTCCAATAGTGGGATTCCATCCCTCAAGAAGTTGGAGGATAACTGGTGTTTATAAAGCAAGTGAGCTATTGTGCCTCTAAGAGAAAATGACTAAGGAGCTTGTGTTTGTGGTTTAAAAAAACTTTAGAACTCAAAGTAGAAGGGAACCTAGACATATTGAATTTGAGATCCTTAGTTTTAGGTGAGATCTTTCCCTTCTACTTAACTTTAGAACTCAAAATAGGTTGACCATTTAGAAAGGAAAATCTATGTCAACATGGGCATATTGAATTCAATTAAGAATTTGTTTTTTTTAATCATTTGAAATATGTGAGAATTTATCAAATAAAACATACTCACAAGGCTTGATTATAATCAAAATCCGTCCCTTACACACACATAACAATACAATACTCTTGCAAATAAACCTTAAAGTAATCCATTTTAATTAGCCACCTTTTTACTTGTTGCATCAATTTTTCTACAATTTCTAACTTTGATTAAGTACGCAATCTTGTTTTTCAGCTTCTCCAATTTTCAATCAATATGTATATATTAACAACATACCCAATATTCATTTTACCTTCACTGTTATCACATCTTTTAGGAGATAAATCACATTCTCCACTTTTGATAAATTTAAGCTAAACAAAAGCCTTAACAAATATTAAACAAATCTAAAACCAAATTCAAACAAAATGGTAAGAACTTTATTAAAATCAAACAAGACTCTACTTGTGAAAAATTAGAATTAAATAGGCCCTTAGTCCTCTTACTGAAATTTGAATTCAAACACATCATAAATCTATTTTGTGAAAACAAACTAAACTTAAAAAAAAGTTTTAGTTGTTTTCCCTTCAAAGATTCTACATGCATTTCTTCTCACTCTCTTTTATTTAATTATATATATATATATATATATATATATATATATATATATATATATATTTATTATTTCCTTTTTTTAGTAGACCAAAGTATTCCATAACTAAAATATGTCAAAACCAAGTAACATATTCATTTTAGTGCCCCGATCTACCCAACAACTTTTCACCACTAACTAGTACCTATTGTCGCCTTCTTTATTGAGAAGAACAAAATTCAAGTCATCTTCTTCTATCTTATTCTCAAGACATTGTCAATCCAAAATTGTGAAGAACTTTAAGGACCACTTCCAACTCCTCAGAAACTGAAATTTTAAACTCACATATTCACTAGTGCTATATGTCATTTTCAAGCAACCTATAATCCTTAATAAAAGCACAAAATTTGCAATAACGTTTTGATTGACGATTAGGGTTATCGTTATATCATCACAAATAGATTATGTTAACAATATTTTCAAATCTAGCTTTACTACCATTTGTTGTAAAAATCGCACACAACAACACTAATCTAAAACGATAGAGATAGAAGTACAGTAATGATCACAAGGTATAACGATGTTGGTCCTATAAATGCTTATATTATCGGACAGTCATCAATTCTATAGATATTCTATGAACTAATGGTCCAAATAATCACATGTTACAATGTTTCTATTTATAGAACTACAACCAAATTCATTTATACTGAAGTATTACTTTTAAGTTCATTAAAAACTTAAGACCCATTACAATATTAAAATATTAGCCTAAAAACACAACAATGAATTGGTTCCAGGTTAATATTAGCATTGATATGGTAACCTCAAGATCAAAGATTTGGTGTCTTTTAATAAAGAGATTCTCTCAAAATGATGTTGAAGTTTTTATTCCGAGAAGTGTAGTCTTTATACCAAAGTTATCGGATGCAAACAAAGCTTGTCTAGTCTTGTTTCTTTACTAAGACAATCTCTACTCCCTCTGGAAATAGACTTTGGAAGAGTGTCAATGTTATTTAAAAGACAACTCTAAGTTCTCGGTTGGAAGCGGTTACTGAAAAGTCCCATCCCTTGCATCGTGTTCAAGATGAGGTTTTGTACTAAGGAATGACGAGGTTTGATCACCTTCGCTCCCTTATTGATGGTAAATGATTAGAATTGATGGTGTTGATCGTTGTACATTGAGGTGAGATCCTCACTAATGATGTCCTTAGGAGAAAAGGGTTCTCAATTCCTAGAATATGTTACTACTAATTTCTGGAGGTTTTTTTTTGTGGTGCCATCTCAAGATCAATTGAACATAACATAAGAACTTTCCAAATTCAATTCCTCCCTGTTCGCGTTTTTTCCTATCTTGCTAGCTAGCTGAGATATAGTCGTGTTTCCATGTGGTCTCCTTGACAATTTTATCGATCTACTCAGCGACCTTTAATCGATTTAGATTTGTTTTGCATTCATCTACGTTGCCTTCTTTGATACTTTAATTTTTTTTTGGAAGAAAATGAACATTTTATTAAAGTGTATTAATTTTCATTTTTGTAATCATTCATTGTTTGTTCAAACATACTTTTATTATATTTCATCTGACCCAAAAATGAAAGAATGATGTTTTTTTATTGTTGGTGTACTTGTTGTCATTTTCTCAATAATTTGTTTTCCGTTAAAAGATTCTTTAATGAATAATAATAAAATAAAAAAACAAATATATTGAGATGATCCATTGCAATCACATAAATTGTAACACTCATTTAGTTTTAAAATGAACTGATCACCAATAGTAGAGGCCTTGGAAACTTATAAACTAATTAAGAATGGCAGTAAATTTGAATTTTCTGACCAAGGCAATAATAGAGACTTTCTTGTATTGACATTATGGAATTCATTGTTTGTATATAAAGTTCCTTTCTCATTTTACATGCCTTATATTTTTTCTTATGTAACAGTTGAGAAGTGTGAGTTTGTAGGTTCATCAGAGGAGGATCAAGACAATAGCGGCGGAGAAACCGAATTGCATGAGATTGATCCAAGGGCTGAGGACCGAGAACTTAAGAACCACCTCTTGAGAAAATACAGTGGTTACTTGGGTAGCCTTAAGCAAGAGCTTTCCAAAAAGAAAAAGAAAGGAAAACTACCCAAAGAAGCTAGGCAAAAGCTACTTAATTGGTGGGAGCTTCACTACAAGTGGCCATATCCTTCGGTATTTACATATCTCTACATTCATATATATTGAATCTTTTTCTCCAAATTATATTCATTTGGTTTAAATTGATACCCTAAAAATGAGACTCTGTATTATTGTTGGAATAGTTCATACTTTTAGATCCTTAAAATTTTTCTTTAGAAATATCTTTTTGATTGTAGTTAGTTTTGACAAACTTTTTATTCTAATTAAAACTTGAAGTAATTATCAGGGTTGTAATGATACACTACTTCTAATAACACAAGCAATGTTATTGAATACTTGAACAGCTTTTTGAGCAATTCCTATCTAAATAAGCTTGTTATGTTCTTTAGCTACCACTAAGTCTTAAGCTTTGTAGCCTGGCCTCATATTGACTATTTTCCCTTTATTTTGGATTCCACATTTGATATCTTCACCAAGTCTTTCACAATTTAGTGTCTTTGCACTAAGCAATTCATTGACTGTTTTCACAAGTTTCCATAAAGGTGATACGAAAAGAACGCACACCATAATGATTTTGCTCGAGTCACACTTCTTTTTTTTTAATTGAAATGACCTTTTGGAATATTTTTCAAATTAATCATTTTATTTGGAATACTATGAGTATATATATGATATAATTGGTATGTTTTTTGTGTCCAAATGTAGGAAAGCGAGAAGGTTGCATTGGCAGAGTCGACTGGATTGGACCAAAAACAAATCAATAACTGGTTCATTAACCAAAGGAAACGACATTGGAAGCCATCCGAGGACATGCAGTTCATGGTGATGGATGGGATTCATCCGCAAAATGCGGCTCTTTATATGGAAGGTCATTACGTTGGTGAAGGTTCTTATCGAATGGGGCCATGAGTTTATTATCGAATAAGGAATATCCACTATTGAACATTGTTATATGCTCGTTCATAATGACTAGTAATGTTGTATTGAGGTTGGTATTCTGACCAATCTTCATTTCAGGTTTTACGCGACAATTTGGCAGCAACCATTCCTTTATTTTGTTTTGTGGATGCTTTGTTAAAAGTATCTGGTGTGATGGTATTAATTTTATATGGAGAGGAAAATAAGTTCAAATCAAGTCATGTTATTATTAGTAATATAAACTAGAACTTTCATTGTAGTGAAAGACAATTGGGTGTTTATTTTGTTAGCCAGTCTAGCTAATGTTCTGAAATTCTATCTTGTAAGACTGGATGTGCTAGTTCTGTAGTTGTTATTTGTATTTTTCTCGTTGGAATATCAATGTTTTATAATGTACTTGATATTTATTTTAACATCTTTTGAAACATTTACATAATTATTTATCAAAATGTTCAATTATTTATTCATATTTCATAGTTTAGAGGCTGGAATAAGGAGTTGATATTAAAAGTACTATATTGAGGTAGGGGTTGACAGTGAGTGTTGTTATTCTAGCTTAATTTATTAGTTTGTTAGTTTTTTAAATTTAAATTTTTAGTTTTAATACTGTGTCGATAAAGAATAGTTCTTAAAAACATTTCCGGATCTTCTTTTATCATTAGTCTCCATGTTCTGGATCAGAATCGGTCATACGAATGAATGGTCTAATATGAGAATTAAATCTTTAAATCATAATATGAGAGAAAACGAAACTTCTACGATTGATGTGATTTGAATAATGGGTTGAAAACATAATTACTTGTCGTTTGTCGTTTGAATGTAATAATTTAACCTCAGCAACTTTAGGATCCATGCAATCCAAATCCTATAAACAATGATATGATATACAAAAGTAAAAGAATTATAAACTTAGAATGCAACGTATAACACACCTTCACAAAAATTGGTAAACTACGTTTGAGTAGATACTATCTTTCGCGATAGGTGCATAAGACATAACACTATGGCCCTTTTTTAATGCGTAACCAAGCACTGACCCTTTATCCGCGAATACTCTGATTTTCTTTCCTTTAGTTTCTTTGTGAAATAAACTAAAATGGTAACTCTTAAAGTCAATTAGCTTACTACGTTTTCACACATATTAATTTAAACCTGTACGGGCCAACTTCAAAAGTCTATGATATAGAACTTCACTTTACTTCCTCATCTCAAAAGATAGGACAACATCCTAACAAATAGTCTTCTTATATACTTTTTATGAGGTTCGAGAGTAAGGTAAGCCAAGGGGTTCTATAACATAACTTTTATAGATTTTTTTTTCTAAAATAAGTGCACGGGTTGTGTCTAGCATCAAGGTCCTTCGTTGTGTCCCCTCCATGGGCGGAGCACACAGATTAATAGATAAGGCATGAAACCAACCAATTTCGAATCGCACAAATAGTTTTTTGATACGGGACATTCGAATGGAGTAATGAACCTATACTTATGGTACACCTCATTTGTTTATATTATTTCTTCCGAAAACAAGTGCCAAAGAGTAAAAAAGATAATTCCATCTACATTCCTTCCCATCCCATCGCTAAAGAGAGGAGAAATTGTGAGGGACACTAAATAAACAACGTACATAAAACGGACGAATCTACTAGGGACAAACTAGATTCTTAGCGCAAAACATATAGTTGGTCAAACTAACCTAATAATGAAGGACGTTACACTCCTCATTTTACAAGATTCTTGAGGGCACAAAATCTATAAAATCAATGTGAATCTTGAATTTACATTTCATTTCTTCCTTGCTAGCTGCATGTAGATTAAACCCAACAAGGCTCAACGCCTCTTAAACGATGAGGTGTGTGAACATAAGTATTTTGATAAACACTGTTTGGGCATGCTCATGCTCAAACGACTCTTAGTCAAAGAGTATCCAAGCGATACTAACTACACTAGCGGGCCCTCAGACCCCATGTTGTATCTTTTGAGTAACATATATATTCAATCGTGGGTGACAATTATTTCCAACCAAATTCTTATCTCATTTCTCCTTGATTATAATAATCATCGTCGTAAGACAATCAACATGCTATCCTTGGTACGTGTTTCCATTTTTAGAGAAATAGACGCTCATATGATTAAAACTTGAGACTGTTTTCCAAAAATAAAATCTAATTAGAAATTTTGTTTTACTAAGAAATGTCCTAATTACCTCAGCTTGATGTCGATCGATATGTTCATTACTTCTTCAACAACAAGGAGTCATATGCGTGTTTCGGAGCAAACATGATTCTCTCGTTGATTTTTTCACTAGTGGACACCTATGTTGTGATGTACACGCACAATTGATAGAATCCAGACACCAGGACATTTATCATAGAAAGGAGACACATATTCCGTACTGCCAAATATTTACAGGATATCATGATATCCTTTAGCAAAATCCAATATGTCTAGTGCCTCAACGAGTGGAGGTTCCCTGTAATCATGCAAACAAATTTTGGCTTCGATAGATAGACTACTCAACGTATAGTGGTGAATTAAGCCATTAACTTGACAAGATAGACTAAGGTGATCATTCATTCTCAAGGTTTAGAATGAGAAGACATCCAATGTAGAAGGACAATGGTGATGATCCTTGTTCATTTCATGTTGCACCATTAGAGGATAAAATACCTTTGACACGACTCCTTGAGGTTATTTTCCACATGGAAAACAACTTGTATAGCTTAACATGATTGGTACTTGCTGAGACCCTCATGTGGATCAACAATAATCCTCAACTTTCCTATCATCTCCTTCATAAAGGATCTCCACTAAGACTCTACATTTTACCAAACAAGAGTACACTTATTCTTCTTTAATGTTCTTTCAAACACAAAGAATAAATGAAGTGATCCAACCTATTATACTATAAATGTTCACCCCATCGCGTTCATTGTACCTTGGTATCGTTTTAAGAGAATGAGGTTCCTCATGGATGGTAGTCCTTTTATCATCCTGCCTAAACTTGAAGAAGTAACTTCATACTATACTTTCTTTACCTGTATTTCTTTAATTCAGAAGGAGTAGGTGTCCTTGGTGGATGTAGTTATTCGTGATAGTGGACCCATCAATAATGAACTGCATGCCAGATACCTGGATAATGGGCATGAAACTTACTTTCCCAAGTTCCCACGCAATTGGATCAGTCTCAATATTACTCAATATGTAATAGAAGACGACGAGATATGCTCCAATGGTTAAGACAACTCTCTCAATTCTGCTTTCTACCCTCTCATTTTTATCACATTCTTTACTACGTGTACAAACTATTTGTCAACACGAGTATTAGCCCCCTTTATATTTGTATGAACTATGTTATTTTTAATATTAATCATATTTAAAAATTGGGTGTTTATTTCTATCTTAGAATATTGTTTGCATGGTTGCAACATAGATTGTCACAATTACTTGATACAACAATGCTTGGATTTCTCATTATTTGTCCTGCCTAATTATATGCCATCATTGTATACATGCATTAATTAGAATGAGTAAGTTCTTGTAAATGTGTAGATTAGAATTTTCTAGATATCAAAATCTAACTTAACATTACTACTTTCGCGTGTAGGATATGGATCTCCTTAACACTGAAGTCTTATCTACATACATCGAATTTTACAAGATGCATATGATCCATATCGAGCGATATGGACTTAACTAGATCCTTTCTTTGGCGCACATAAATATTAATACATACTTGATGACCCATATGTGGAGTAGATATTGTGCGGGTACGCACACCTTTGTATCGTGTGTTGTCACATTTCTCATTCTTTAGAAGAATTCCATGCCCTTTTGAATACCTGTATGCGAAGCATGCTATTTGTTTCTTATGTAGAAAAAGCCATTCCTTTCAAGGAATTTCTGGAGAAGTACTTTAGCTTTGACAACCATAATACTCATTCTCTTGCCTAAAATAGAAAACTTAATATTTGACTCTGGCATTATCTCTTCGAGCGCCATTTCGATAAAAATAATGATGCATTAAACTAGCACAAGATAATGTTCATTCTCTTGTCTCATTTTCTATTTAGTCCAGACAAGTTGCATCGACCATCTTCTCCCATTTTGGAGGTGGTTTTATCCT
Organism: Impatiens glandulifera; assembly: GCF_907164915.1. Lineage (NCBI taxonomy): Eukaryota > Viridiplantae > Streptophyta > Magnoliopsida > Ericales > Balsaminaceae > Impatiens > Impatiens glandulifera. The sequence continues at coordinate 40,952,180 of NC_061864.1, forward strand.
TAGAGTACAAAACAATTAATCATCCTTGCATGATTCTTACTAAGACATTTCTTGATCTAAATCATCCATTACTAGACAATTATCACATGTTGCCAAGAGGTTCCCCTCTCGTCCTTTACTTATGGATGATGGACAATCTTAGTCTTCCACATTTAGATCCAGATTTAGGCTACTCCTCTTATGCTTAGAGATTGGCAAAGTGACTTACATTCCTCATCTATATGATCAATTTAGGACGATCATCCTATTCAGTTTGTGGTTGCTTTATATCACATCGAGTTTATGATCTAGGTTATGACTTCGAGTTTATGATCTAGGTTATGACTGATCATCCTTATATCATGATTGTGGGCCTTGAAAGGTTTACATAATACTTTATCACTTTGTTATATCGATAGTTTAATGTAGGACAATAAATCCCATGAGAAGTATCACCGTCAACACTAGAGGGTCTGTTTACAACTTCTAAGTTTGAATCATACCAGATTTCTGGCATACGACTCAAGCATTTCCAGTCCCAAAATCTTGAAGAAATGCAACAAGAGCGAGTGGAGTTCATCTCCATCATGAAGCTGGTCCAAGTAAAACTTTCCAAGTATGATGCAAACATCGGTGCATGTTAGTGCGAGTGCAAGTGGGGCTCACAAATTTGATCTTGTTGTGGTTTTGTTTGCTCCGATTATAGGGATAACCGAGAATTCATGGATGGAGAGATATAGTCTAAGGAGGATGAAGTTGTTTATGATCATACTTATTTCCCTAGTCCTCGTGATCTAGCTAGGGATCCTATTTATATTCTTGATGTTTAGAATTATTTATCAAGGGATCATGTCTCCCTTTTATCGCATGTTATTGTAAACAAATGAAATGATGAACCTAAGATAGTAAGTTAATGTTAATTATCTAACACTTTAACTTATTATTAAGAATTAATTCCCTAAATCAAGCACTTACCTTTAGGACATATTTTGCTACTTAGATATGAAAGATGCTCATAAGTACAAAACCTATATTTTTTAAATGATGAATTTGACTTAAATTATCTTCACTTTTTCAGGAAAATGGCATTACTAGATGCTAATTCTCTCGTTATTCACATGGATCGTTTATTTGAGTCCGAAGAATCCTACGCTAGATTTGGGCTAAGAGACTTTCCTACATTGATAAGGAAAAAAGTTGATTTCTATTTCTTGTACCACATGCAACAATATTGGGATTCAAGTACTCGCATGTTCGTCTTAGGAGACATACACTTCCGCCCAACATTTGAGGAGTGAAGAGCTTTATTGATGATAGCTCCATCTTAAATCCTATGTTTCCCACACTATATAGGGGACACAACTTTGCAATGTATACTACAAGAGTGTTTATCTTTCTTAATCATAAGGACATATACCTGATAGTCAATAGAGAAATTGATATTCGTCATTGGCATGAATATTCTGAAGACAACTCAACGATTATCTCATTCAAGAAGCTGCAATGACTATGCTTGTCATTCTAGATCGTTTCTTATTTTTCCCTATTGAAGGTAAAATTCGATCCTCTATAATCATTGATGTAGTGGTGCTTTTAGAGAATCAAGGCGGGGACATATCTGCTATAGTGCTAGAAGAAAGATTGCTGAGTCTCAGTGATCGAGCCCTCAATGATTCCATGATATCAGAGAGGGGTCCCCACTAGTCCTCTACATTTGGTTATTGGAAAAATTAAACATGTTGCCCATTCCAGAACTAGAGGTAGAATGCATGTAAGTGCACAAAAGAAGTGGTTGACTCGAGCTAAACCCACACTATTTATGCCCAATAATCATGCTATTCAAGATATCTTTATGTGATATCAGATTCCTATCATGGTACATAGGATGTGTGGTCTCCCTTACATTGTCCTCTTTGGACTTGATCATTGTACTTACTATTACACTACACGTCCATTCTAGCAGTTTAGAAGGATATATGTCCCATTTGAGGATAGCCCATTTAGGTAGATGGAGGGTCATATAAGTTAGTAGACATATGAGGGCTATGTCTCTCTTTGGGGTATGATCGAAATCACCTTCCTTCCATCGGAGTAATCTCTCATGATGAAGATTAGAGCTCGTTAGAGTCCATTTGACCTCTGAACACTAGTAGATGCAAAGCCACCGATAGGATCGGCGTAACCAATAGAGACTAAGGTCTGGCTATTGATAATAATTTATGACAAACGATTCGATTGTAACTCTGTTAGAAGTTAAAATATGTTTCTATTCTTCACACATCCTTCGAACTCTTGAAACGGTTTCAAGTGCGGAAGTGTTCGTCGGATTTGAAGCTTTGAACCAATGGAAGATGAATGATAGAGAGTAAAGAACACATGGAGTTGTTTATGGATGTTCAGAGCAAACCCTCTTACGTTACCCCTTCTTCCACAGCTGGAAGGATTTCACTAAATTCTTTGAATCAAATATAGCTTACTGAACTAGCTAACACTCTGTTGAATAGAGTAACCTATGTTCAACTTATAATATTATGAATAATATTCTCATAATTAGACAGTGTTTTAATTCTTTCTCTCTTGACCTTGAATGATGTAAGAAATTAGTAAGTGCAAGAGTAAGCTTGCAAATTCAGTTGTTTGAGATCCAGTGATTCGTCCGTTGTTCTTGGGAATCTATTTGTAGTAGAAGGACACCAACAGTCGAATCTTCTTCATGGAAAAGTGGCAAGCATCCATTGGAAGGCCGCCCATAGTACAAGAGTACAACAGACTCTAAGAAAATGGATCATGGCCATGTCGAACTGATAGTGCGCCGAATATCCTTTATGATATTGTCTTGTACTGGACAAACCGTTGGAAGCACATTTGTGTACGTGATGTTCATTAATTGGATACAATTAGCTGGCTTGTAAGAATACACAAGAGTGAGTAGAGCAGAGTAGAAGATAGCTAGTTGATCGTGGGTAGACGTATGCTAACTTCAAATAACTTCTAAAGCGAGGCATTAGACGTGCTCTATTAGACTGCCTAGTCTAAGGGAGTTAGCCGCCAACGTCTAACTACGTGTTCCATTAGACTACCACGTCTAATGGATTTAGACTTCAACGTCTAACTACGTATCACTTCAAACTTATCTGAAGGAGTTAGACGCCAACGTCTAACTACGTTTCCCATAAGACTACCACATCTAATAGAGTTAGACTTCAACGTCTAACTACGTATCTATTAGACTGCAACGTCTAACTACGTATCACTTCAGACTTGTCTGAAGGAGTAAGACGCCAACGTCTAACTATGTTTCCCATTAGATTACCATGTCTAATAGAGTTAGACTTCAATGTCTAACTACGTATCTGTTAGACTGCAACGTCTAACTACGTATAACTTCAGACTTGTCTGAAGGAGTTATATGCCAACGTCTAACTACGTTTCCCATTAGACTATCACGTCTAATGGAGTTAGACCGCAACGTCTAAATACATATTTTTTAGACTGCAACGTCTAACTACGTATCACTTTAGACTTGTCTGAAGAAGTTAGAATTCAACGTCTAACTACGTTTCCCATTAGACTACCACGTCTAATGGAGTTAGACTTCAATGTCTAACTACGTGTTCCATTAGACTACCACGTCTAATGGAGTTAGACCTCAACGTCTAACTACATATCTGTTAGACTTCAACGTCTAACTACGTATCACGTCTAATTAGCCTGCTTAGACCACGTCAAATTCAGCATAGTCTGATGCACCTGCACAAAAAATAATTAGACAACTTAGCTTCATTCTTAACTAAGTTTTAACCATAATTAAGTTTTAATCACATATCATCAAAATAAAATTGGCATAGAATACGCTTATTCTCTTAATTATTTTATTCAAAATAATTTGACCCATCAACCACCTTGTTGGGCTTTTTCATGTTTTGCTTTTAGTTTTATTTCATTTGCAATCAGAAAAGATATCACCGATGATGCAATTTTCAAATTTAGGCTATCATAAACTGATGTAACTCATGGTATTATTTTGTTTAGAAATGGTTTATGCCATTAATTAAAAAGACCCGAATAGGGTAAAAGGAGTACAAGAGCTGAAATTGAGATTACAATAGTTTGCTCAAAGTCAACACACGATGGTCATAAGGAATCCAAAATTGGCCTAAGAAACGCACACGGACATAAAATCATAGTACAAAATTGAATACGGAATGAAACTAACAATCAATCAACTAAAACAAGACGATAGGGGTTGATTTCCTCGGACTCGTCTCTCTTGTCTTTTCCCTTGTTCTTTCTTTCCTTCTTTCTTGTCACCCTTATGTCTTTTTGGGATATATTTCCGGATAGAGTTCCGATTTCTTCGTCTCCACTAGCTTCTCTTGTCATTTTTTTCTTTCGGGCTTGAGTTTGGAGTTGAGAGTATGTGTTGTTTCCCTTAAGGTGGTTTATTTAACAACATTGCGACGTTCTTTGGTTTCGGAGCTCATGATTTTTGAGATGTTTTGGCTTTCTCTATCATCCACGCCGAGCTCATGGTATTATTATTGACATGAAGAGATTTTGGAAAAATGAGTATCGGTTAATGTAGGAAATAATTACATGATTTAATGACATGATTGTTTGTTATAATGAGAATGAAAGTAAAATGTAATAGTTTAAAACATATTTTGATAGTGTTTTATTAATTTTTTAGGACTTTTCATATCCTCTCTCGTTATAAATCTCGAGTTAATGAACACCCATTTTATCAAAGCTAAAGATGTAAAAAAGTGCAAACTCAAAGGATTTCGACGAATGGATATGGAGATGATAGTCAAGATGACTTCACTAATGAATGAGCTTCAAGCTGCCTAAGAGGGTGAGCCTAAGAACGAACCCAGTTTCGAAAATGCTTTTGCTGTCACTCAAATTGGAAACCCTAAGAAGGACAAAACTTCTACTAGTAGAGGTTATCCCTCCAATTGTCTCCCTTACGAGGATGATTTGGAAGATAAATGTTGTTGGTACTATGATTCTAACGATGAAAAGTCAAATATAGTTTCCATATAAGCTGAACAGACAATGCTTGAATATGTCAAGAACAATGATCCGAAAGTCTATGTAATTCTTCCGACGAATATTCCTATGAAAGCCATCGATGAGTTTCATTGCACGATAGAAACTCCCACGTGAGCATTCCGTTAATACATGAGCTCTTTTGATCATAGGAAATCCTAGAGTAAACCTTCTTGAAATAGGAGAAGTCCAATTTCCCTTAACTTTTAAATTCCTAGTTTGACTAAATTTCAAGGCATAGAAAATCCAATCATCTTCATGCATAATTATTTGTCAACTATTGAATCAACGAATCTAATTCATTACGATATAAAACTAACTCTTCCCGGGCTTTCTTACTGGTAGAGCATCTCGTTGGTACGCATTATAACAATATTGTTTCTCTTTCAATGATCAAAGAATTAGGGCACATTTTTGTTCAACATATTAGTACTAACATTGACCAAGGTCCCACCATCAAAGAGCTAGAACAAGTAAAGCAAATAGAACACAAAACTTTCACTATGTTCTAGAATCGTTGAGGGTATGTTGTTGTTTAGATTGATTCCCCTTTTCCTGATTCAAGGCAAATTGTAATTTTCTTAGATTTTCTAAATCAATAATACTTCATGGTCATGATATGTAGATATTTCATTGACATGGGAGGTGTAGTTAGTGTTGGACAACCTTAAAGATCTATTTACTCAATAAAATAAAGAAGAAAAAAGACTCTCATTCGCGCTCACATAATGAATCCAAATGAGATAAAAATAACAAACAAGATATGACACAATTCTAACTAAGGATTCGTAAGTCATGAGTCCAATTTTCTCTTCATGAGTCCAACTCTTATTTTTAAAAATTATCTATTTTCTTGCTAATTCATGTAAGTCAAGTTATAATATTGACATTCAATTACATGCAATATTAAATTTTGTTTTCTGCACATGAATGTACTAGCTCGGCTATTGATATACGTATCAAGGATAAAAACCAAAAAGATTAAAATTATACATATTTTCAATTACCCTAGTCTAAACTAGGAACATTTTGCAAAATGTGTGCAACAATTCATTCTTATGTTTCTCGGCTTATAGTCAAGCTCAATAGTCTTATTTTCATACACACTTCGAGAAACCAAAACAAATTTTCCGATGCTCTAGCTATGCTCGCGGTGATGTCGCAGATTTCCAAAAGAATTAAAATAAAACCTCTCAAGATTAAGTAGAGGTATAATCGTGCATCTACTAGGAGAAAATTATCAACAATGATGATGTTGCTACTAAACTTTGGTACTATCCGGTCCAGGTCTTCATAGAGAAGGGAGAATATCCTCCACACTTCTAGAAGAAAGAACGATATGCTATTCACATATTCGCCATTAATTACGTAGTTGTGGATGAAATTCTCTACTATCAATCTTTGGATGGACAAAACATGATCTACATAGATCAATTGGAGTCTACGAGAATCATAGAAAAAGTACATGCCAGGAATTGTGGTCCCCACATGAACAACATGGGACTCTTGAAGAAGATCCTCTATTTCAGATACTACTGATAGAATCTGGAAAAAGATTGCATTTCTTATATTAATAAGTGTCATCAATGACATATTTATGCTAACTTGAAGCATACTCCTATTGCACTTCTCTATGACATGACTTCTTTTAGGAAAGGAGTCAACAATAGTGAGGGGTTGGCCAAGTATTGTTAACTGCGTACACATTCGTTTGATATTAACTCAGTTAGAAGTTAATATATGTTTCTATTATTTGCAAGTCGTCACAAACTCTTGAACGGAGTTCAAGTGCAGAACTGTTTGTTTAGACTTGAAGCAGCAGATAAATAGGATGGAAAGTACTAAATGAAAAGGAACACAAGACACAGGAGTTTTTATGGATGTTCAGAGTAAAACTCTCCTACGTCACACCTTCTTCCCAACCTCGAGAAGAATTTCACTAGAAGATTTGGTTTCATTACAACACATACGCAAACCCAGTCGAACAACTAAGACTTAGAAAATTGTCTATTTCCAAACTCCTAGCACACAACACTCTGTTGACAGAAACAGATTCTGTCAACTTACAATACTGAAAACTCACACAGAATTAACAGTATGTAATACAACTTTTAACAATCTAGCAAAACTTTAGAACTCTTAGACCTTGAGAGCTTGAGCGCTTGAGAATATTGTGAGAAAAGCGAGAGCTCAAAGTAGATGAATGATCGGGCAAAAGGTCTCTACAAAGTATCCTCCAGCTTTTCCTTAAATAAGAAAAAGGCAATAGACACATTTGTTGTAGAGAACACCTGTCCTAATTCAGTTGGGTGAGCGCCAGAATAATACATTAGAGAATATGCGCTTTTTGATCGTGTCTGTACTGGATGATAGTGCGCCGAATATCATTAATAGAATTGTGATGTACTAAGAACGTACATCACATAGAATTTGAATTGCTTTAGCACGTGGAAGTCTTCTATAGGATTAGCCTAACTTTAGGTCAGACTTCCAATACTGGATGATTGATCAAATACCGAACTTGATCAAGTATCGGAGACGCTTCCTAAAACCGGGCTTCTATAACATACCGGAGAGCTGATATAATATACCGAACTGGTAAAATACCGGAAGTATCCGAATATAATACCGAACTGGTAAAATACCGGAAGGCTTGAATAAAACCGAAGTCATATAAAACCATGCGTACTTCCAAAATACCGAACTTGATATAATACCGGAAGTGCCTATCCCAAATACTGATTTGGATATATAACCGAACTTGATATAATATCGGTTGCGCTTCTATATAAAACCAAAGTTATATAAAACTGGGAATGCTCCTTCATATAATACCGAAGTCATATAATACCGATCTCGATAAAATACCGGATGCGCTCGTTCACATAATACCGAAGTCATATAATACCGATCTCGATTATAAAACCGATCTCGATTATAAAACTGAACGCGCTTTGCAAAATACTGAAGTTGATCAAATACTAAATTTTATCAACTACCAGACAACTTTCAATTTCAGTTTTTCTTCTTCACTTTGATCCTACAAAATTAATGACACAATTCAGTTTTCTTGATACACTGAAAATTGATCAAAGACTTTAACTTAACAATTTCTCCCATTTTGATTATTTAAAATAAATATTCAAAACCTGGTAATTTCATAATCGTTGTCTAATTATTCTAAGTTAATTAATTACTTTAATCTAACAATTTCTCTCTCTTTAATTATTTAGAATAAGTTATCAAAGCCAGAAATTTATCATATCTTAAATGTGCATCAATCATTTTTCCCTATTTGAAAACCAATTCAAGAAATGCAATTAATCAAGAGAGAAAATTCAACAAAAGTATTTCAAGGAGTTCATAATTAAAAAAAACGACAGAAATGAAAGAAGATTAGGTTCCTTCCATTGCTGTTCTTCCGTCGTAGTCCTTCATCAATTTCTGCACAAAGTTCCCATTAGTACTGTCGCATGAGTCTTGATTACCAGAAACACGACCACGTCCTCTTCCTTTTGGAGCTCGAGAGCTGCCGCATCGCGAAGCAGGATGTTCATAAGAAGCAGGATACTTAAAAGGATTTTGAGTTTGAGTTGTCCTTCTTCTGGAACGAGAGCTACGAGTGACAAGATTATTCTGGTTTGCCATCTCTTGCAGAGTCAAAATGTCGGAATTATTAGCAGCGAAAGGTTCTTTAGAAGCCTTAGCGACTGCATTTTCTTCATCTTGAAATCTTCCTGCGACCGCCTCAGCTTTGTTTATTCTTTTAGCATCGAAAACATTGAATGATTTGGCTATGTCCACCATTTGAAACGTAAGAATGTCAATAGAAGACTTAGTCTCGATATGAAGATTGGGAGTCTTGTGGAGAAGAGGTTCCACTTTGTTTAGCTATTGTTTTATCTTATAAACATCTTGAGTGTTTTTTATAAGGTTGATATTAGACGAGCTCTCTATCCGATCCAACCTTGAGCTAAAAGTTTTAAAAGCGTCTCGCCACAGAGCCATAGCGTCCATGACGATTTGTCAGACATCCACAATTTTTGGAGATTCTTCCTCGAAATGAAAGTGAGTGGAGAGGTGGGAGCCAGTAGAGGAGGACTGAATAGGAGTATGACGAGAGCTAACATGAATGGATGATTCTAGTTGAGCATTTTTCTGAGTAGGTTGAAGTACACAAATTATAGCTTGAAGACCGACCGGTTCTTCAAGAATCTCATTGCTGATGTTACGGATGAACTCCGAAACTTCTTTAGGTTTAACATACTTACATAAACGAGAATGAGCATGGGTAGGCTCTTTGGATTTCTGAACTTCAGCCTCTTTATCGATATCTTCTTGTTGTGGAAGAACTGACTCAATACCGGCCGATGGTGTATTTTCAACTTCATGAGAGGAGGAGGGAGCCTTGTCAACTACGGACGATAGTTTCCAAATGACTTGATCTTCTCCGTCCTCGTTCTCACTTTCTTCAGACTTAGAGGAGGAAACATTAGTTGAGACTCTCTTCCCAGATAAATGATCCTCTGTCTACAACCTTGCCTCAATATGCTCCTAGTCCTACCTAGGAATAGGATACTACTCTTTAGCACATGCCCCCTTACTTCATACATGAGGAAAGTATCATGATGTCGTTCTTCTGCCATATATTTCTTTGATTTTTCTACTTCTCCTTCTAACATTTGCTATGTTTTGTAGATAAAGCAGACTTTTCTTTGAGGAATAAACATATCTTCAACGAAGTCCATAGGCTCGTCTTCATCATAGTAATTCAGAATAGTTGGAGGAGAGGGAATTCTGGATTCTTATGAATTGGAAGATTCAGCACCATCCGCATACGTAAGATAAATGGAGCAATACTCCTCCATTAGCCCGTTTAGATGATTAACAACATCCACATCCGTTATTGCAGTATCAGAAAACATATCATAGTTCTTTCTATAGTTTTTATAGTACGGAAACACAACACACGCTCTTGCAAAATCTTCCACAAATTCACTTGTCTTGAGGGCTTCAAAAACATTCTTAGTTTTAGTTATGGAAAAGATTACCTTTTCCAAATTTTGTAGTTCAAACCATTTCTCATCCTCTACAACCAGAGGTTACACATCATTGAAGCTTGTACCTAATCTAATGTTTATCCAGATATTTAAAAGATCGATTTTGAGTTTGGTAGAAACTTCAGCCTCTTCAATTATCAAATTGATAGAGGTTTGAGTTTCTGGAGGGACGTCAAGAGGGGAGTCGGGTATTAGATCAACAATGCCATTTCCAATCCTTAAAACTTCAGCAAGTTTAAGATAATGAACTAGTTAACTTAATTCAATTACTCTAACTCATGTCATCTAAGCAAATGAAGAAAATATTCTTATAATTGATTTTATTAGAACCTCATTGGTGATATCTTCAGACTAATCTAATAACAGGATCCATTAGACGCCCACGTTTAATAACAGGATCCATTAGACCACTTGGTCTTATGGGATTAGACGACACGTCTAATTACGGTTCCCTTCAGACTAATCTGAAGGAGTTAAACTACACGTCTAACTTTCATCTGTTAGACTGCACGTCTAACTACGCATCCCTTCAGACTAATCTGAAGGAGTTAGACTACACGTCTAGCTCTCATCTGTTAGAAGACACATCTAACTACGCATCCCTTCAGACTAATCTGAAGGAGTTAGACTGCACGTCTAACTCTCATCTTTTAGACTACACGTCTAACTACGTCTGTTAGACTACACGTCTAACTACGTCTGTTAGACTACACGTCTAACTACGTCTGTTAGACTACATGCACGTCTAACTACGTATCCGTTAGACTGCACGTCTAAATACGTCTATTAGACTGCACGTCTGACTACGTATCCGTTAGACTGCACGTCTAACTATGTATCTGTTAGACTGCACGTCTAACTACATATCCGTTAGACTACACGTCTAACTATGTATCCGTTAGACTGCAAATCTAACTACGTCTGTTAGACTACATGTCTAACTATGTATCTGTTAGACTGCACGTCTAACTACGTCTGTTAGACTATACATCTAACTATGTCTGTTAGACTGCACGTCTAACTATGTATCCGTTAGACTACACGTCCAACTACGTGTATTAAACTACACATCTAACTACGTCTCTGTTAGACTGCACGTCTAACTACGTATCTATTAGACTGCACGTCTAACTACGTCTGTTAGAATGTACGTCTAACTACGTCTGTTAGACTGCACGTCTAACTACGTCTGTTAGACTGCACGTCTAACTACGTCTGTTAGACTGCACGTCTAACTACGTTTGTTAGATTGCACGTCTAACTACTTCTGTTAGACTACACGTCTAACTACGTATGTGTTAGACTGCACGTCTAACTACGTCTGTTAGACTGCACGTCTAATTACGTATCCGTTAGACTGCACGTCTAACTATGTATCCATTAGACTGCACGTCTAACTACGTATCTGTTAAACTGCACGTCTAACTACGTCTGTTAGACTGCACGTCTAACTACGTATCTGTTAGACTGCGCGTCTAACTACGTATCTGTTAATGGCCAATCGGTCTAATGACCCTCATTTAGCATTAGTCTAATATAACATGTTTTCGACACACCTGCACCTAAAACGATTAGACGACTTAACTTTAAATTTTTTACACACTCATCATCAAAATTTCAATAGTCACAATACTTTGACCCTTAGTCAAAATAATTTGACCTAACAATTTCCCCTTTTTTTTATAATGATGTAAAAACTTTGCATAGATAACAAAAAAATTATATGAGTAATGCAATCAATACCATAATCAGATAAAAGAAAAATCAGGAATGTTTTTAAAAAAAAAAATATAGAAACACCTTTCAAAAACAGCAAAAAGAAATAAATTTTGGACAACACAAGACAACATCAAAAGATTCTTCTTTTCCCTAAGTCGAAGGCTAATCTTTTTCCCTATCCTCCTTTCTCTCTTCCCCCTTTTTAACATCATCTAGGAAGGGCTAAAGTTAGAGCCGAGTTGAGCTCGTCCATGTTTCTCTTCTTCGATCTGAGTTTGTTCACCCTAAAAACATAATGGACAACCTTTTGGTTGTTCAAGATTTTGGAAGAGGTGTGAAATTCGTGACCGGGTTCATCATGAAAACAACAAAGGAATGCGCAAAGAGGAGCGTCATAACCGAAGATCTTCTTCCGGGAGCAGTTCATTTTGACCAGGTTGTTGAAGAGGAATTTCGACTAGTTGATGGCTACAGCCCTTGTGATGGCCACCATTATTTCATAGACCTTCGTACAGAAGATGTAGGAGGAGTCTTTTGCAAGGAGGGATTTGGAGATGATGTCGTTGAGTAGGGCATACTCAACTTTTAAGCAGTTACTCTTCCTGTGATACTCAACAGGAAGAGTTTCCTCTTCGGAGGTTTGATATGAAAAGACATTCATCATTTCAGACAGAATCTCATTTGAGGAAGAAGGAAACTCATGGATTTCTTAGGTTGGGAGTATGAAGAACAAGCCAAATGTTTTTCATAGAAAGATGTCTTTGCTAAGAATATTCGCACGAATGTATTTGCTGTGATAAAAGCTAGCGGTTTCGAAAAACTCACGAACAACTTGTTCGTGATAAATGTAGTGAGGGCGAAGGAACTTCTTCAACCCATAAGTTTTTAATGATTCAAATATTTGAACCATTCCAGGAATTGTCAGAGTAGAAACATATTTGAAATCTACTTGCAGAGATTTTGGAGTGAAAGAAATCATTTTGGCAAGATGAACACAAGAATTTGACGCTTCGAATTCTAGAGAGAGAGACAAAGATTTAGGAGTACTCAACCATTTGAGTGACATCCTTCTTTAAATATCAAATAGGTAACGTATAACAATTAATGTTTAATGATTATACCAACTGTCAAAAATTTCAGAAACCTATTCACATGAGACACAACTATCAATTAATATTAATCATAAAACTTCACAGTTAATATTAGACGTATTGAAGAAAGTAATCAGAAATTTTAGTCACTTTTGACAAATTGAAAGACACCTGTCTTCAATCTATTTGAGAGTCGACTGGTTTATTTTCGACAGAAAAAAGGTACATAAGCAGATACATTTGCAGATGACAGATGTCCCGATAGCCAAAAGATGAAAAGTCTAAGTACACAAGTAATTAGACGTTTTATCTACTTTTCACATTCTTCACTTCTAATTGGGAAATCCGTCTATTAGATGTTGTCTTCTAATCAAATTTGTCTTATAAACGTCTAACGTCTATTAGACGTCCACGTCTAATTACGCAAGAATACTACGTATTAGACGTGTGTTTGGTTAGACGTGAGCTTCCACTGCTCTTGTCATAAAAATGTCTAACGTCTATTAGACGTATATGTCTAACCGTGCGGGTTAATTAACCAAGATATGAGTTCCCAAAAGAAAATAAAAACTACTTAAGTAGACTTACGTCTAAGTAGTTATGCTTCTTAAACTTTTAGTCCATTGGACGTATTGAGACCTCTGTCTTCTTGTCTGCCCACTTACGTTTGAACCAATGTTCCCCCTCAATTCATGCACATAACAACATCAATCAAGATTAACAAGTCCTAAAATGTTTTTAAAGTGAGAAAACTTAGCTTTGGGTAGAGGCTTCGTGAATATGTCTGCAGTTTGTTCATCTGTTGGGATGTATTCAAGACGAATCTGCTTCTGATTGACATGCTCTCGGATAAAATGATGCCTGATTTCAATGTGCTTTGTCCGAGAGTGCAGAACTGGATTATAGGTGATTGAGATAACACTTGTGTTGTCGTAGAAAATTGGAGATTCTTCAGCCTCAATTCCATAGTCCCTAAGCTATTGTTGAACTCACAAAAGCTGAGAGCAACAACTACCACCAGCAAGGTACTCTGCTTTAGCTGTAGATGTAGCAACCGACGTGCTCTTTCTATCAATTTTGCACCCTGCATAATCTGCATCTGAGAAACTAGTTAAATTGAAACTAAAATCCTTCGGATACCACAATCCCACATTTTGAGTTCCCTTTAAATACTTCACAATGCGTTTAGCAGTAGTAAAGTGAGAGAGTTTATGATTATCTTGTAATCTTCTACAAACACCAACTGCAAATTGAATATCTTGTCTATTGGCAGTAACATAGAGCAATGACATAATAAGACCTCTATAGGCTGTGACATCTACACTTTGACCACCATCATTTTTGTCCAATTTACTAGAGGAGCTCATTGGAGTGGCTGCAACAGAACAGTTCTCTATCCCAAACTTCTTTAGTAACTCTTTGGTATACTTGGCCTGATTGATGAAGGTTCCTTTCTCCAACTGACGAACTTGAAAAGTGAGGAAGAACCTCTGAGGCACATCTCATTCAGCAAGCATGGATCTCGTAGCTTCCTTCAGAGTCCTCACTCTTCTTTCAGCAATGCTATTCTGTTGTGGAGTTCTGGCACTAGATAACTCGTGCCTAATCCCAGACTCCTAGAGATAAGATGAAAGGTATCAGTTTATGAACTTAGTTCCCTAGTCATTTTTAATGCAAGCAATATTCAACGATTTCTGATTCTAAATTCTTTTAAATATTCTAATCAAGTTTTCAGCAGTTTTATCCTTTGATGGTAAAAATGCTACCCATGTAAATCATGAAAAATCATCAATGACAATTAGAGCGAATATCATTCCTACTAAACTTTTTACAGGAATTGGACCAAACAGATCCATATGTAACAGTTCTAAGCACCGACTGGATTGAGATTTCCCTTTACTTTTGAACGATGATTTGCCCTGTTTTCCTAACTGGCAAGAAGAACATACTCTGTCCTTAGAAAACTGTAATTTAGGTAAGCCAATAACTAAATTGTTTGAACAAATGTTGTTGATGGTTTTAAATTCAAATGGTTTAATCTTTTATACCATAACCATTTCTGGTCATTTTTGGCAATCATGCACATAGAATCAGATGATTCTTTTTGCCAATTAATTTTTTATGAGTTTCCTACTCTACAACCTATTAATAAAGTATTACCATGTTGATCCTTAACTAGGCATGCACGCGTTTGAAAATCAACTGATGGACCATTATCTTATAACTAACTAATACTAATCAAGTTATAGCACAAATTGTCAACAACTAACACGTAATTAATGGTTAGATTACCATGGATAATCTTACCCTTACCCATGGTTTTACCCTTCTTATTATCACCAAAAGTGATCTTAGGTCCAGAACAATCTGTTGTATAAGTGAGAAGCCGTGTGTTTCCTGTGATATACATGGAACAACCGCTATCCAGATACCACACAGATTCCTCAAGACCATCATTCACTTATACCTATACAAAATAATATTTACAATCTTTTGGTACCCACATTCAATTGGGTCCTCGGTCAATCAGTCCCTTAGGAATTCATATTTGAGTTATACTAATGGATTTCCCATTTTGTGTTGTGATTAATGTATATGCTTTTGACATAGCAGACGCCTTCCTGCTAGCCACTGATCCCTTAGTCTTTGAAGATGATTTTCTTTTAGAAATTCTTGACTTCTTGCCATGTTTTAGATTGCCATACTTGCTAGCTGCTTCTATCTTATTTTTTAGTCAACTAACAGTTGGCGGAACATAAGTTATTTCAATATTCAAAACTAATTCATCATTAATTGGATCAGATGCACTGTCAGTTAAACTCCCTTTGACAAAGCTTATTGGCTTAAGCTTCTCAGTTGCTGAGTTTAACTTTTTGCAGGACTAGTTCGGGTCATTGCCATCAAATCCTAAACCAGATCTAGATCTAGAAGGTTTCAACAGAATCTGATGTTTGACAGCTTCTCCAAACCTCATCCAAGTACTTACAACATAGTTTAACCATTTGTTTTCAGAGGAAAGAGTTTGAATCTGTTCCTTAAGCAACTCATTCTCGGATGAGATCTCTACTACTTTCTTTTCAAAAACGTTTGATTTAGAAGTTTTATGTGAAGAAGAAATATTGGCCTCATATTTTACTTTCATCTCATAAAAGGAATCTGATAACTTCTTTTACTCAATGACCATTTCATTGAGTGCAGTCGTTAACTATTCGTTGATAAATTCTAGTGTAGAAATATCATTTACCTTGGATTGATCGTCTACCATCAAGCATGTTACAGTTTCAGTATCCTTTTCAGTAGGAGAATCCTCTGAATCGCTGTCAGCCCATTTGGATTTGTTTTCAACACACATGAAAACTTTCTGATCCTTCTGATTTTTCTTGGTTTGAACATTTAGACCATAGACGTGATTCAGCTTCTCCCATATTTCTTTAGTAGAGGAACATGACTTGATCTCATAGAATATGTTCATGTTGATCGATTGATACACAATATTTTTGGTCACATTTTCTAGGTTATTGGTCATCTTATCTTTAGTAGTCCACTCACATCTTGACTTTGAATTTTTTATGGGGCCATCGGTAATGATGCTCCACATATCACAGTCAAGAGCAGCCAAGTGAGCTAGCATTCTCATCATCCAATATTCGTAGTTGTCCTTGACAGAATAGGGATCTCATTGATTATAGACATGATTCATGTTCTTGATGCTTGAGAATAGAAACAGGGCTCTGATACCAACTGATAGGATCGACGTAATCTATAAAGACGGGGGTCTGACTATTGATGACGACTTAGGAAAACGGTTTGATAGAAATCCTATTAAAGATTTAAATAACTTTCTATTCTTCACAAACCCTTGCAAACTCTTGAACGATTCAAGTGCGGAAACGTTTGCTTAGGTTTGAAGCTAAGAACCAAAGAATGAGAAAATGACTAAATGTAAATGACACATTAATTTGTTTATGGATGTTCGGAGCAAAACTCTCCTACGTCACCCCTTCTTCCAACCAACGGAAGGATTCACTATACGTTTCTTAGAATCAAATATAGTTGCACGACTAGCTCACTATTGAACAGAACAGATTATGTTCAACTAACAATATATTGAAGTATATCACTCAGCTAAACAACGCTTTGATTCTAACTCTCTCTTGATAAACATAGTAAACAAGAAAGCAGCTCTTTTGTATATCAGCTTATATGTTTGCGTATAATTCTCTTAGTATCGATAGATCGATGATTCATTCGTTGTCCTTGAGGATCTTTAAATAGAGAGAAGGTACCAACGGTCAAATCTTCTATAATGACACATGGCTAACTTCCATTGGAATGCTTCCATAGTACACAGCAGACTCTGAGCACCAGGATCGTGGCCGTACCAATCGGTAGTGCGCCAAATATTCTTCTAGGATATTCCTGCAAGAAACAAGTAGGGGGAAGAATATTTGCTTATGTGGCATTAATCAATTGGTTGCAACTTGCTGCCGTACTGATCTTCACTGGAAAGTGGAGCAGGAGTAGCGTACAACTAGTTGATCGTGGGTAAACGGGTGCTAGCTTCAAGCAACTACTTAAGCATGGCATTAGACGTTTTTTCACTTAGACTGACAAGTCTAATGAAATTAGACTCCCACGTCTAATAGAAGGATCCATTAGACCACCTGGTCTAATGGGATTAGACGACACGTCTAATTACGGTTCCCTCCAGACTAATGTGAAGGAGTTAGACTGCACGTCTAACTTTCATCTATTAGACTGCACGTCTAACTACTCATCCATTCAGACTAATCTAAAGGAGTTAGACTGCACGTCTAACTCTTATCTGTTAGACGAAACGTCTAACTATGCATCCCTTCAGACTAATCTAAAGGAGTTAGACTACACGTCTAACTCTCATCTGTTAGACTACACGTCTAACTACGTCTGTTAGACTGCACGTCTAACTACGTCTGTTAGAATGCACGTCTAACTACATATCCGTTATACTGCACGTCTAACTATGTATCCATTAGACTGCATGTCTAACTACGTATCTGTTAGATTGCACATCTAACTATGTCTGTTAGACTGCACGTTTAACTACGTTTTTAGACTGCACGTCTAACTACGTATCCTTTATACTACACGTCTAACTACGTATACGTTAGACTGCACGTCTAACTATGTATCCGTTAGACTGCACGTCTAACTACGTATCCGTTAGACTACACGTCTAACTACATATCCGTTAGACTACACGTCTAACTACGTATCTAACTACGTATCTGTTAGAGTACACGTCTAACTACGTTTGTTAGACTACACGTCTAACTACTTATCTTTTAGACTGCACGTCTAACTACGTCTGTTAGACTGCACGTCTAACTACGTCCGTTAGATTGCACATCTAACTACGTATCCGTTAGACGTGCAGTCTAGATTGCACTTCTAACTACGTCTCCGTTAGAATGCACGTTTAACTACATCTGTTAGACTGCACATCTAACTATGTCTGTTAGACTTCACGTCTAACTACGTCTATGTTAGACTACACATCTAACTATGTGTTCGTTAGACTGCACGTTTAACAACGTCCGTTAGACTGCACGTCTGACTACGTCCGTTAGACTGCACGTCTGACTACGTCCGTTAGACTGCACGTCTGACTACGTCCGTTAGACTGCACGTCTGACTACGTCCGTTAGACTGCACGTCTAACTACGTCCGTTAGACTGCACGTCTAACTACGTCCGTTAGACTGCACGTCTAACTACGTCCGTTAGAATGCACGTCTAACTACGTCCGTTAGAATGCACGTCTAACTACGTATCCGTTAGACTGCACGTCTAACTACGTCTATTAGATTGCACATCTAACTATGTATCTATTAGACTGTGCGTCTAACTCAATGCATCTAATGGCCAATTGGTCTAATGACCCTCATTTAGACTTAGTCCAATATAACATGTTTTCGATACACCTGCACCAAAAACGATTAGACGACTTAACTTTAAGTTTTATACACACTCATCATCAAAATTCTAATAGTCACAATACTTTGACCCTTAGTCAAAATAATTTGACCTTAAACCTTAAACCCTTACAACCAAATATCCTAAAATACTTAACATTAGGAGCTTTCCATGGTAAATCTCATAAGGTGTCTTGTTAAATCTTTTATTAACCATTGAATAATTTTGAGTATGAAATGTTGTGTTGATAGCCTCTATCCCAAGATTTTGGGCTACTCCGGAGTCGGCTATCATTGATCTATCCGCTTCCTTAAGAGTTCTATTTCTCCTTTCTGCCAAACCGTTTTGCTGTGGAGTTCTGGCACTAGACAACTCGTGTCTAATACTAGATTTCTCAAGGTAACAAGATAGAGTCTTGTTAGTGAACTCAGTACCCCTATAATTTCTAATTTTATTAATGTTTACCAATTTTTCATTTTGCACTCTTTTAAGCATTTTAATCAAATTAGAAGTAGCTTGATCTTGAGAACTCAAGAAAATAACCCAAGTAAACCTTGAGTAATCATCAATAATTACTAAGTTATATATCATGCATCCTAAACTAGTTACATTAACTGGACCGAAAAGATCCATATGCAAAAGTTCTAAGCATCTTTCAGACTAAATGTTACCTTTACTTTTAAAAGTTGATTTGATCTGTTTTCCCATATGGCTAGCAGAACAAACTTTATCTTTAAAAAACTTCAATTTAGGAATACCTACCAATAATTCTTTAGAACATAAAGTTAATTGTCTTAAAGTTTAGGTGGTTGAGCCTCTTATTCCAAAGCCAATTTTGACTGTTCTTAGCTATCATGCAAATAGTATTAGGATATTTGTGTTTCCAGTTAACCTTATAAACGTTACCTGTCGTAAGCCCTGCCAATATAGTACTTCCCCGCTGATCCTTAACTATGCATGCTTGTTTGTGAAATTCAACAGAATATCCTATATCACACATTTGACATATACTAAGAAAGTTATAACACAAATTTTCAACAAGTAGCACGTTATTTATGGCGAGGTTACCAGGAACAATCTTACCCATTCCCACGGTCTTACCCTTGGAGTTGTCACCGAATGTGATTTTTGATTCAGATTCCTTTACAACGTTTGTTAGAAGCTTGTTGTTACCGATCATGTGCCTTGAGAATCTACTATCCAAGTACCACTCTAAATCCTATAGGTAGCTTACCTGTTTACCCTACAAATGAAACTATTTACACCCTTTGGTACCCACATTTAATTGGGTCCACGGTTGATCAGTCCTTTAGGGATTCATACTTGTGTTATCTTGATGGATCTCCCAGTGCTAGTCTTAATAATTCTACTTGCATTAGGCTTGGAATCTCTCTGTCTGCATTTCGACGTGTCATCATATTTTGAGAATGAATTTTGATGAGGCCTTGTTGGCCTTCTGTTAGGTTTACGTCTAGATGACCCACTAACTTTCCTTCTTTCAGGATTAAGCCACCTCGACTTGTCAGTTAGCTCTACATATTTTAATTCCTTTTCAGTTATTGAATCATTTGCATCGTGATTCGCTTGAGTGTTAGTTGAGATACCCTTGACAAAACTTATAGGAGGAAGTTTTCCTTTCATGGGTTTCAACTTCTTGCCCGACTTATCTAGGTTGCTATTGTCATATAACTTTGACCAAACTTGCAGTTATTTATTCTCAGTTGACTCGTCATCTAATTGACTGCATCCCTAGACTTTGTCCATGCAGCGATCACATAGTTAGTTCACATTCTCATAGGATAGTTCATTTGTTTATCCATTTGTATTGTCTAGTTGAGTTGAAATGAGAATAGACTATTTCTTGTACTGAATGACCATGTCATTGAGTGCGGTAATCAAGTCGTCTCTAGTGAACTCTTCAGAGGCAAAATAAAAAATCAAATATCTCTTCATCGTTGGCCATGAAACACTTGACTACATCATCTAGAACACAATACTCTATTAGCTGGGGTGATTAAGTATTTGTTGGGAAAAATTAAGTAAAGAGTTAATTAACTCAGAAGAAATTGTTGGGAAGAATTAAGTGAAGAGTTAATTAACTTAGAAATTATTAAATATTAATCAACTGAGTATTGATGATGTTTAAGAAGCTAAGTCGTCTAATTGTTTCTATGCAGGTGCCTCAGATTTGGCTAACTTAGACATGATCTAAGCAGGCTAAATACACGTGTTGCATATTTAGACGTTCCATTCTAACAAATACGTAGTTTGACGTGCAAGTCTAACAGATACGTAGTTAGACGTGCTAGTCTAACAGATATGTAGTTAGACGTGTTAGTCTAACAGATACATAGTTAGATGTGCAAGTCTAACAGATACGTAGTTAGACGTTCCAGTCTAACATATATGTAGTTAAGCGTGCTAGTCTAACAGATACGTTGTTAGACGTGCCAATCTAATAGATACGTAGTTAAACGTGCAAGTCTAACAGATACATAGTTAGATGTGCCAGTCTAACATATACATAGTTAGACGTGCAAGTCTAAGAGATACGTAGTTAGATGTGCTAATCTAATAGATACGTAGTTAGAGGTGTCCGTCTAACAAATACATAGTTAGACGTGCAAGTCTAACAGATACGTAGATAGACGTGTTAGTCTAATAGATACGTAATTAGACGTGCAAGTCTAACAGATACGTAGTTAGACATGCAAGTATAACAAATACATGATGTGCCAATCTAACAGATACGTAGTTAGACGTGCTAGTCTAATAGATACATAGTTATACGTGCCAGTCTAATAGATATGTAGTTAGACGTGCAAGTTTAATAGATACGTAATTAGACGTTGACGTCTAACTCCTTTAGATTAGTCTGAAGTGATATGTAGTTAGACGCTGTAGTCTAACTCCATTAGACATGGTAGTCTAATGGGATGCGAAGTTAGACGTTGCAGTCTAACTCTATTAAACTTGGTGGTCTAATGGAACTTGCTATTAGACATTGACGTCTAACTCCATTAGACTTGACAGTCTAATGGAGCACGTCTAATGCCTCACTTCAACAGCCGTTTGAAGTTAGCATACGTCTACCCACGATCAACTAGTTGTACGCTACTCCTTCTTGCAGTCAAGTAAGCCAACCATTTTCATCAAATGAATGAACGCCACGTACGCGAATATTCTTCCCTCTACTTGTTCAGTACAGGACAATTCCAGAAGGATATCCGACGCACTACCATTCTGTACGGCCATGATACATGAGCATAAAGTCTGTTGTACTCTTGTACTATGGAGGCTTTCCAATGGACGCTTGCCACGTGTCCATGAAGAAGATTCGACCGTTGGTGTCCTTCTACTAAATATAAATGCTCAAAGACAACTGCCGAATCACCGGTTACTTTGCTCATGTTCTACAACCTTACAAGCGTACTCTTGCACTCACATATACCTTTCATCTTCCAAGTTCAAGAGAGAAAGAATAAAAAATTGTCTAGCTGAGTAAATATTTTTCTTAATATTGTAAGTTGAACAGAGGGTGTTCTGTTCAACGGAGTGTTTAGATAGAAAATTAAACTATATTTGATTCAAGGAAGTATATAGTGAAATCCTTCCGGTTTTTAAAAGAAGGGGTGACGTAGGAGAGTTAGCTCTGAACATTCATAAACAACTTGTCGTGTTATCTCCTTTTGTCTTCCATCTATCATTGGTTCAAAGCTTAAAACTCAAACAAACAGTTCCGCACTTGAATTGTTTCAAGAGTTTATGAAGGTTTACAGAGAATAGAAAGTGATATTAATCCCTAACAAGATTTATATCAATCAGTTTATCCAAAGTTTCTAACAATAGCCAGACCCCCGTCTCTATTGATTGCACCGATCCTATCAGTATTGTTAACCGTGTACACCTTCGTTTGATATTAACTCTGATAGAATTTAATATATATGTTTCTATTATTCGCAAGTCGTCACAAACTATAGAACGGAGTTCAAGTGCGGAACAACAAATAAATGGTATGGAGATTATTGAATGAAAAGAACACAAGACACAAGAGTTTTTATGGATGTTCAGAGTTAAACTCTCAAATGTCACCCCTTATTCTCTACCTCGAGAAGGATTTCAATATAAGATTTAGTTTGATTACAACACGTATACAAACCTAGTTGGATAATCATGACTTAGACACTGTCTGTTTCCGAACATCTAGCACACAATACTCTATTCACAAAAACAGATTTTGTCAACTTACAATACTAAAAAACTCACACAGAATAAAAAGTATGTAATACAACTTTTAACAAACTAGCAAACTTGAGAGCTTGAGCGCTTGAGAATACTGTGAGAAAATCGAGATCTCAAAATAGTTAAACGGGCAGGCGCAAATTGTCCTCCATCTTCTCCTTAAATAGGCAAAATGCTAAGACACATTTGCTTCAGAGGACACCTGTCCTAATTCGGTATGGTGAGTGCCAAAATAGTACATTAGAGAATATGCGCTTTTTGATCGTGTCTGTACGGGATGGAGATAGTGCACAAAATATCATTAATAGAATTGTAATGTAATGGGAATGCACATCACATGGAATTTGAATTACTGTTACACATGGCAGTCTTCTATAGGATAAGTTTAGAATTGGTGTCAGACTGTAAATACCGAATGCTTGATCAAATACCGAATTCGATCAAGTATCGGAGACGTTTAATAAAACCGAGCTCATGTAAAATACCGTAGAGCTGATATAATACCGAACTGGTAAAAGACCTGAAACATCCTTTAAACTAAACCAGAATGCCTTGATTAAATAACGAACTAGTAAAATACCAGAAGGCTTGGATAAAACCGAAATGAGTATAAGACCAGAAGCATTTATTCAAAAAATGATTTGGATAAACTGCCGGATGCACTTCAGTAAAATACAAAATTTGATATAAAGCCGGAAGCTAACAAAATATCAGACGCTTCTATATATAAAATACCGAAGTTGATCAAATACCGAATTTGATCAACTACCGGATATAAACCGAGCGCGCTTCTTAAATACCGAACTCAATATAAAACCGGAAGCGCCACTTAAATACTGAACTCAATATAAAACCGAAAGCGCCTCTTCATAAAATACCGAATTGATATAATACTGATCTCGATATAAAACCGATATCATATAATACCGGACACGCTTCTATATAAAACTGAAGTCATATAATACCGGATGCGCATCTTTGTAGAAAACTAAAGTTGATTAAATACTGAATTTAATCAACTACTAGACAACCTTTTATGTTGATTTTCTTAAGTTTGATACTACAAAATTAATGATACAATTTAGTTTTATTTATACACTGAAAAATGATTAAATACTTTAACTTAACAATTTCTCCCTTTTTGATTATTTAAAATAAATATTCAAAACCTGGTAATTTCATAATTGTTGACTAATTATCCTAAGTTAATTATCAAATTTAATCTAGCAAGTTTATATGGAAATAAACACCCTGATTGGGGTAATTCGGATATGTTTTTGATTTTATTCTTTCATTTGTAATCTATGTTGTTTATTTTTGCGAAAGCTATTAATATATTTTTTAGCGTCTTTTGATTGTCATCCTTTAATCATAGCTAGAGTTTGTCTAACTTTTATTCTTGACACTCCCACTTTTGGGGTTTTTAATGAAATGATAATAATTGTTTCCCCTAAAAAAATATTCATGGGTGCTTTGTTTGTCATCTTACAATAAAAATAGCGTTTGTCTATTTTTGATTATTAACCCTCCCACTTTTTAGCCTTCTTAATGAAATGATGTTAAACCATTTTCTCTCCTAAAAAAACATGTTCATGGGAGCATTGTGAAGCTACCCAAACTCTTTTATCAAATAATCCAAGCTAAAAAGCGAATAAAAAAGTGAACTTAGGTGCTCTTGAGGATCGAGGCTTGTTAGCTTATGACCGAGAGATACGATCGTGGATTCTCTGTCCGGATCAAAACCTAAGACCGAGAAATTTGAACCTAGGACCGAGACCTAGAACTGAGAAATTCAATAGGACCGAGGGGTACGACCAATGTTCTTGATCTATGACGGAGAAATTTGACCGGGAATTTTCAGATAAGATAAAAAAGTGCAACCTAGGACCGAGAGGTCTAACCTAGGACTAAGGGTTCTAAAACCTAGGACCGACATGTTTAAACCTCTGACCAAGGAATCTTGACCCAAGACCGAGAATCCCTAAACAAGCGATTGAGGGACTTAACACTGAGTTAACCCTAGACTGAGATGTTTAAACACCCAGATCGATAATCTTATCTTAGGACCAAGAGTCCTTAACACCCGGATTGATGGTCTTTAGCACCTCCACTTTTTGTAGTCGAACTCATTCCCTTGAAAAGGACATCTAAATTTTACCCTTTTTGTACAAACGACAAAAGCTTAGAAGCCTAGTATAATCAACTAAGCGAATCTTAAGAACTTTTAAATTTTGGAAATGTAACATCGAAAGTTTTTTTAAAAATAATATATATAATGTCTTACGAGATGTTTATCTATAGATCATGTTATTTGCATATGCATTTTCATTTGTTGTTATAATTGCAATACCTTCCCCTTTTGACTGCAACAGTCATCCACGATGTCCATGCTAACGGATGTCGAGTTACTCCCTTGAATAAAGCTCTTTCGCGAGAATCAGTGGTTCTTCAAAGACTACGACCTAAACCCCATCATGAAGTTCGTGAAATTCGAATTAAACTTGAACTTTATGTGGAAATGCAATAAATGTGGAATCCTGATAAAAGAACCTACGTCCTCGGTAGAAGGATCATATGGTCCACCATAGAAGAATTACGGGCTATCCTAATGATATATAACATATATGTTATACATTTAAAGTCATTTATAGACTCGATGTCAATCAAAAGACTTCTAGAAAAGGAGTACCACTACTCCGAAACAACCTATCATGCCATCATCTCTGGCATGAGCATCAATTTCCCAGCTTTGGCAGAAATAGAAATCAAAGATAGAGAAGTCCCATTAAGAGTAGGATCATCTATGATCACGATGTTTTTCCCGGTCGCTCACTTCTTCATCATTCCAGCAAATGACAAGTCTTTCTCAAGGATCATTGAGGTAGCACATTAGTTGTGAAAAGGAAACAAAGATCCTTTTGGTATTGTCTTGTAGAAAAACTCATGGGCTTGAATAACTCATATCAATCTCCCACCATGAGTAAGAGGGTCTCTCCCCTAACTCTCTACATCTAGATTATTGACAAGCTCAAGCGTTTACCGCTAGTTCTATCTGGTAGTGTCTTATCTTCTTTTGTTCAATACCAAAGGATGAGGGAAGCTCTGAATGAAATCCCGGTACATGATGATAATGAAACCTGGGACATTCTTCCCTAGTACCCCATCAAGAAGATAACTTTCATGATGCATGACAAGCCAATTGTTTTGCTAATGAGTTTAGAATGGATCACCTCTACCATACCCATGAATTATTCAAATTTGACCATAACCTTATCGAACTTGGTGTCGCAACCTATAGGCCTATAACCCAAAGCCTCCATGCATAATACCTCAGCAAATGACATGATTCCGTTAAGATAAATATCAAGACAACACGAAGGAAGTACCTAAATTTTATCTCCAACTAGTATGAGAGAGATCACCAAGCTGAAGAAGAGGAGAATGCTCATATCTAACCAAACTATGTCTAGACTTATGACGTTTTTACTTTCATCTAGGACTTTTTCCCATTGAGACTATTTTGTAAAATATCAATAAGAGAGTCTCTCTTTAGCAAACATTTTGAGTATGTTAATATACATTTCTATGTTTGTCTATTAATCAAATCATGAATGAGATCATTGCTCTCTTAAGTTCATATCTCGTATTTTGCATTTGCATTTTTACATTTGCAAAAGCTTCATCTCTCTCTCTCTCTGTTCTTAACAGTTTGTTAGTCACTTTTGAAGAAGTATGACCCCACGAAGAAGAGATCCAAGAACTTGACGTTTTGTGCACTAAACCATGGCCGAAGGAACTCCAAAGAATGATAATGATATAATATCTCGAACTGAGTTTGCTGAAGTAAAGGCTACTCTCCAGCAAGTAACTGAACAGTTTGCGATATTAACAAGCTTGATAACCAAGTCTACCGTGCTAGGTCAGGAAAAACCGTCCTCATCACGACAACCACCATAGACTATACCTATTTCCACTCCGATCAAGATTAATCTTCAGACTTGTCGTAATTTGGAAGAAGCCTCTCTCTATGAAGAGCCTCCAAGAGATAATAATAGGTCAGCAAGGACTCATCCAAAAGTAGTTGATAATCCAACGCCCAAGAAAGGCCCAACCCCACAAAAATTCCTCCTACGGAATACGAGGTCCAAATGGCTAAATTGAATGCTAACCAGGCCAAGTTCCATGAGAAACTTAATCAATTGAACAAAGGCATCTTGGATGGACACTATGATTGAAAAGATGCCCTGAAAACTGTCGAACGAGAAATGATCCCTTTCTGGATAAAGCTACCTTCTATGTTAAAGTATGTATGCAAGATTGACCTTGCTATTTCTTCCAGATATATACCTTGGCTATTACACCTTTATATCTGGGAGAACCAACAATCCTACATGTATTTTCATAGTATTTAGATGGTGCGGCCTTGCGTTGTTATCTCCAAAAGAAGATAGTTTATCTTTAAATTATCGAGGAACTCTCATCATCCTTCATTGAACGTTTCAGCATGCATCTCAGTTTAAATAGCCTAAGAAGAAACTCAAGAATGTGAAACAAGACGAAATTTGCGGTCTTTATTGAAAGGTTGAAAGTTGTTGTTGAAGAGATCAATTCTTTACCTTGCGTGTAAAGACAAATCGACATGATTTTAGATAACATTAACTACCGATATTCTATTGGATTCGTCGTCAAAATGTTCCAAAACATGAAGAAACTTCTCAAAACGGGCAATAATCTTGACGAAGTCTTTGGTAAGGAAAGAAAAGAGGGTAAAACCGTGAAGGCATATATTGCTCCTCCTCGACCTCAAAAGATGGACAAAGCTAAATCCAATAGGTTGCAACTTCCTAGAAGGCATCGGCCTTTCTTAAGCTAGGTTCGAGCAAACCGGTGTTGGTTAAAACAAGTGTCTCAAATACATATAATCCAACAATATCGAGTGTCCTAAGACTTCCCAAAACTTTTGACGATTTGGGTATGACCCTAAGTCAAGTTCTTAACCTCCTTCAATAGAGGAACCTCATCAAACCTTTAACTCCCCGAGAGGGTATAGAGTTCCTTGGAAAGTTTGAAGGGGTTTGGTGTGCATATCATCAAATGAAATGTCACTCTACTAAAAAATGTAGTGCCTTTAAGAATTAATGTCAAGACCTGATTCAACAAAATATCATTCCTAAACCTAAAACTACGAGCAATTATCAGGTCAACCTAATTTTTATGAACGAAACTATTAACCCTTTGAATGTTAATATGATCAATCCATGTCCTAAAAAGGACAATCGAAGAATCTCACCTCCTCCACTCATAACTTCTAAGTGGTAGATTCCAGATAATCCTAGAACTGATTCTTCATAAATAGGTGTGCCAAAAGTCTCAACAACCCGAAGGGAGCCGACTTCCAGCCTAGTTTCATGAAAACAACCCCTGTGGTTAATTTTCCTAGAACATCTAATGATCCAAGAAGGGAAAATGAGCCCAGATATCTAAACCCGACGAGAGTCTTCTTGCTCAACTTAAGAAGACAAATGCCAATATTTCCATCTGGGAAATCCTGATGTATTTTATCGAATACAGGCAGACTGTTCTGAATAAACTAAACCAGACTAGTATATTAGTCAACACGACTCATGAAGACGTTGTTGGAATCATCTTAGTAACTCCATAAATCAACATGATAGGTTTTAAGGACAAAGACCTACCTGTTCTCGATGACCTAATGTTAAGTCTCTTTACATTTTGTAAAGATGGCTGATAAAGTCATTCATATGACTCTGATCGACAATGGTTCAACATTGAACATATGTCCCTAGATGATTCTCCAAGAAATCAACATTTCTGCTGATAAATTCTTCCCTTGGATTTGTGTGTCCGTGGCTTTAATAATTATCGTCGGGAGATTATGGGTAGCTTCCGAACAATGATTTACTTAGTTGATACACCTTTTGAGGTAGAATTTTGTGTAATCAACATGCGACTGTCATATAACCTAATCTTGTGACGACCTTGGTATCATTAGGCAAAGGCTTTGGCCTCCACCCGCATTAGAAAATTCGTTTCATGGATAACAACAAACTCGTCACCATAGAAAGTAAGAAATAGTCACAGCCATTGTTAGTTCAATTCACTACACTAACCCAAAAATCGAGTTTAGTAGATTCGAGATCTGTCCTATATTTTGGCAAGGTCATGATTCCTCTCCTACTCTTAACTTTACTCCATATAGTGTCATCTCCATGCGTCTCATGCTAAAAATGAGATATTTCTTAGGAATGGGTCTAGGGATGAATGCTATTAGCATGACTTTTGTTAGGATAGGGATCGCAGAAGAAGACTCGGGGTCTCGCTAAGGTGAACGCTTACACAATACGTCGATTGATACAAACCCTGTTAAAGGTTAATATAGGTCTCAATATTACGCAATTTGTTACAAACTCTTGAACCAAGTTCAAGTGCAGAACTGTTCGTTTCAACTTGAAGCAACACACACACGGTTTGGATAGCGATAAGAAAATATGAAGTAGAGGAGAAACATAACATAGGATTTATGGATGTTCGAAGATAAAGCTCCTACGCCACCCCTTCTTCTCAAATATTGAGAAGGATATTCACTTAGAATATTCAAACCAGTTTACAATGAGTCGAATAACTGAGACAAAAACAAATTCTGTCAACTTACAACACTTAATACTCACACAGAATAGATGAACTTATAATACACGTGAAGTTCTAACACACACTTTGAAATTCTTTACACAATATATGAACAAAGATGATTTGAGACTTCTACTCCGGTTCAAAGGTTGGATCTCTGTGTGGTCGTGTCTTCTGGTTGAGGGAGGTAAGAGGTAAACCGACAATAGTCTAAAATTGGTTTTACCTCTTATCCCGGTTGACCGATAAGAGGTAAATTGGTTTTACCTCTTATCCCGGTTGACCGATAATAAAATTTGTCTTCTACTCCGGTTTTACTCCAAGTAGACTATTGTTAGACTTATACCAAAATAGGTATCTGAATATTCTTACAATCTTCTGCTTCCCAAAAGATATTATCAGACTTGTATTAAAATGGTAATAATACAGTCTGTACGATTGAAGGCTCCCTTCTGTATTTTCCGAAAGTGTTATGTATTGTACTTAAATGGAAACTGCCAGCCACTATTAGTTTAAGTATGTCTTACAATAAAACTGGTTTCGTCTCTTGGATCTGACCGGTCAAACTACCGATCATTTTACAGATTGTCTTGTTTAATATCTTAAGATTATATCAAGTAGTTTATCGGGCAAACCACCGGTTGCGCCGTCTTTTTAATATCAGTCAATCGGGCATACTACCGAGGTATAGAAATCGATTTCTCTTCATGAGAAATAACTAATGAGTTTACCGATCATGAAGCTGAGCGATAAAACTGTTTTTCACTACTGAGCCGATCCTCTACTGGTTCCGTTTCTTGTAAAGATATCCGAATAAATTTTATTTAGATGATCCCGATTTCCGCCGCCTTTTTATTATCGGTCAACCGGGATAAGAGGTAAAACCAATTTTAGATATGAGGGAGTAAATTGTTGGTTTCGGTTTTTCCGATTCCCGTATTTCCGAGCTTCTTTGTTCTTTTCGGATTTCTTTTATCTTACACAGATGGTGGATTTGGTTAAGTTTTTTAAATAGTTAATTACATACTAATTAACTATCTATTTCATCTAACAATTTCTCCATTTTTGATTATTTAATTTAAATATTCAAAACTTGTAATAGTTGGCCGCTTAAGTTTCTTTTTGATTCAAAATTTGATTCATAAAATTTTGTGAGTAGATTTCTTTAGCAATTTTTTTTTTATCAATTTCTCCCTTTTTGATATTTTAAATTTATAAAATTATCAAAACCAGCATATTAAAAATAAAACAGGATCATCAAGTAGCATTCCTATTTAATAGCCAAAAGTAGAGTTAGTGAATATAATTGAAAGTTATATTCTCAAAATCATAAATCGTAAAAAGGAACATTGTAAGATAAGGATAGGCTAAGGATATAATTTAGTGTCTCCCCTTATTCGGTTTGGGTTTGTCTACTAGAACTTCGTTCACGAAGCTGCGCATAAAATCGACAACTGGTTGTCCAGGGGTATTGCGTTTAGGAGTCCTTTCCGGTTGACCAGGAACATTGAACTCGACATTTCTTTCACTTGGATGAGCGTTATCAACCGACCTCCCACCACCTCTACGGATTCTCCGGTTTGACCGAGCACTATGGGGAACAGCTTATGGAGGTGCTATCGGGAGAGACTAGGACATTTTTCTAGTTCTTCAAGTCAGTGGTTCTTCATCTTCCTCTGTATAAACCAGTGTTTCATTTTCCGGTTGCACATTCATTGCCTCAGACTTATTAGTTCTTTTTCGTTTAGCCGCCCTAGTCTTCTTGGCAGTAGTATGAGGCACATAATTTTCATTATTAATGTCCTCCTAAATGTTTCGTGCAACTTCTTCATTGGCCAGTTCAGCTGCCTTAACTTTTGCATCTTCTTCTTCTTGGAACCGATGGGCAGCCTCTTCATGCACCCTTAGCCTTTCAACATCGAAAGCACCTTGAGACTTTACTAGCTCATAGAGATGTGAGGACATAAGTTCCACTTAAGTTAGTGTCTTAGAGACGATAGGTCGTATCCGACCTACTTCCTCCCATACTTGCGCCAATTTTTGATCGTGGGACTTTGACGATGATGCGCGCTCTTTGAGTGCTTCGGTTACTTGAGCTTCCATGGATGCTTTCCATGGAGTTAGACCATTTTGGAATAACCGCTCAATGGTCACCCTTAGGAATTTTTTAAAAAAGGGTTGCGGTGAGCCGAAAGCTCGGGATTGCAAAGGAATCGCCCCATGAGAGTTGACGTGGAGGAATATTTCGGTGTCGGTCGGTCTATCAATACTATTCTCTCTTGTTTTATTGTGGTCAGAAGACTTACTCGATGTAGATTTGTCCGTTTCATTTCCAATAAAAGATGGGTTGGAGTTTGCATTGTCCTTCCCTTCTTAATTTTCGAACTCATTGTCAGTTGATCTCGGTGAGCCAGAAAAGTATTCTTCCTCTGACTCAATTCGACGTTGACCGGCCATTTCGTCAAACTTTTGTTTACCCATTCCAAGGTATACAAAATGTTCTTTAGGACACAGGTCTTTAGCCTCGAACCCGTCAAACATTTCATTTTCTTTCGATGGAGTCCATATAGGTTTAGAGGATTGAACTTTTTCAAAACATGGCTTCACGACTTCAACCTTTCGTGTTTAATCCTAGTTAATATGCTCTTCTTCAACCGGTAATTCTTTAGCCATTACATGCATGTTTTCAAACTTCGGTATAGATTCCAGAAGGTCCTCCATAACAGTTTTTAGCAATGTGATTACAATTTCATCCACTCCTATGATAGCCCCACTCAAAATAAGATCCTCCTCTCTTTTTACAATGATTTGCAACAATGCTCTTCATTTGGCATTTGTTTCGGCAAGTTTGATTCTTGATAGAGCTTCATGTATAAATGTCGTTTTTGTTAAGCCGAAAACCACCTCCTCTAGGGACAGAAGGGCTGACCACTTCTTATCTTCCGGAACATCAAGGAGTACTTTAAAACTTGTTTCCAATCTTGTATTTTCCCATGCATAGAAGAAGTCGGTGGTCTCAATTACTTTTTCATCAACCTCTTTGAGAATACTATTCACAATGTTCTCAACTTCTTCATCGTCTTTGTGGGGATCCGGTGTTTCATTAGAGTCTGGAACAATTGTTTCAATTTCTTCCTCATTTAGATTTGGATTGGCCCCAATTTCGGTATGGACTTTTTCTTGTGTTCCTTCATTTGAGTGATTAGTGACATCGTTCATTGGATGACTAGTGTCAAACTCGGTAAGTTGTTTGGTTTAAGTTTTTTCTTGATCATTATTGGCCAACTGATATATTTCATTAACAAAATATGTCCGGTCGGTGTTAGCAATCCGACCGGTCTTACCAAAATCATTTATCTGATCGGCCTCAGCTATCCGATCGATCCCAACCACAACATAATTTATAATGTCAGATACTATCGGTTGAGTTTCTAAACCGCAAGCTCAAAAGGAAGTATTGAGGCATCCCTAGGAGCGATAATAGGAGATGGAGTGGGTATATTTACCTCATGTAGAGTGGTTTGTTCAGGAATGGGAGTCCCCTTTGTCTTCTTCTGTTCTTTCTTAGTTAGACTGAAAGCGCTGGCAGTGGACTCAGCATTAGCCTAAAGGTTGAGTAGTGATTCCGAGTGGTTTTCTGGAGAGGAAAGTTTGGAGTCGGTATCGGTATTTTCACTGGCAGTTCCTTCAACTGTCGGTTTTGTCACAGGTACCTCAGACACGGATCATTTACCCTTGCTGGATCTAACAAAATATTTCCCAGTATTACCGGAGTTTAAGATTTTTCTATTCGGGATAGGAATACCTGGACCAGTAGGGATGTTCAGATGACATAGAATCTTGCCAATTTGCATCGCATAGCCAAAACTCCTGGTGGACTTAGGAGTGACCATTTCACATACGATTCTGAATAGATTGCGCCCTAATTGATTCGGTTGCCTCTCAAAATACCATCCATCATATCGAACTTGGACTGAGTAAGACTGTTAAATTTCCTCCTCTCGCCTGAAGTTCCTTAGAGTCGACATCGCATAGAACCCTATATTCGCATCCCAAAGATTTAATCTTTCAGTTGAACTGTACCTGCACACTAGTGTCGGAGAGTATCATCTGAAGGTTATATGTTGATGTACGAGATAGAGCCATGGAAAAATCGATTCCTGTCATCGGAAGTTTTAAAGAATCGGAAAATACACTTTCAGAGATAGAGAACTCTACCCCGTTTACCTTTTCATTGATAACCATGGCCGTAAGCTTCGCTGTTTTGAAAAACTCTCGAACAGCCTCCTGATAACATATCATTGGTCCGTCAAGAAAGTGCTACAATCCAGACTCCTTGATAACATCCATAACCTTCCGTATCTCGATTGAACATGCACACTCGATGCAATCGAAATCCACTTAAACAATATGGGTAAATAGTGCGTTATCCCTTCCCACGGTGATAGATTGAAATGAGATATTTAGAGAGAAAGTAGAGAAAAGTCGAATTTCAAGGGTTTCTATAGAGAAGATAATGATTCACTGATTCGACGGTTCTGCCTTTTTAAAGGATAAGCGTGACGATTATTTCCTTACTAGACACTAAACCGTTACTTAGGATTGTACGACCCCACGTTCCCCCCAAAATAGGCAATAAAGGTGCGTTATTCAAATTTTTGTCCTTTTTCAATATAGTGATATAAATGGCGGCTGAAATAATATTTAATGAATAAATAAAAATTAAAATGATAAATGACCGTTTTGAATAGAGCGGATTTAAAGTCTAAGCATTGAAAGACATTTGATAAATTCGACCAAGTGTTAATTTTATTAATGCTGAAATAGGATATTCGGTTTTATGATGCTAAAACCGGTTTTGGAATAAAATAACTGATTTTCATCATCGAAGATAAATACAAGAAAGAAAATAATCAGTCCTTTGGAACTACCCTGTGGATCCAGCTTTCCGCCTTTTGCTTGGTTAGAATGTTGGATGGGCTCACAGGAGATCCCTGTCCGAAATTGAGATTAAGAGAGATAAGATAGTTGTTGATCTAATGAGCATATCTGATCTTCCTTTGAGGAGAGGATATAATCTTTTTCAGATTTTCGAAGATGATCGAAGACTAGTTGATCGGATGACCGTAGACTATGGCGATCATCATTTCGAAGACTTTCCTAGTGTAGAAGTGGGTCAATTCCTTAACTAGAATGGATCTACAGATTATGTCATTAAGAATCTAGATATGAGGACATAGTCTATACTTGATCCCATGATTTTCGACTGGAATTATTGAGTTTGAAAAGAAAAAGGCCATTTCTTGGTTGATGTTGTTTGGTGATGGAGGAAAATCAAAAAACCTTCAGAGGTAAGATCGAAGAACTGAATGAGTACTTCCTCGTCAATCGTGATGGGTTCCCCTCTCACCCAGGACACAATTGAATCATTTAACATTCTAGCATTGGAGAAGAACTCATTGACTTATTCTTGAAGGATCATTCAGGATCCTTCAAGAAACTTCCGCAAACCAGAGCTCTCCAGAGATTAAAAAACGATCTCTTTGGATTCATTATCGACAACAGTTAGAACATAATCAAAGTCGACGATGAGAAATGTGCGAACGGATGGCAGATTCATTGTGATGAGTGGGTTTTTGAGGAAAGAGGATTCAAACATTGAGAAAGAGATCTGATATGAGTTTGTTGTGGTTTTATTTTGGATGAGTTTCCCATTTAATAGAAAGATGGTTGCGAAGCATTTAAAAGTATATTGAATGGAGATATCTACCTGTTATGAGATGTCTTTTCACATACCTCGAAAAGATACTTTTTGAACATTGGAAAGGAGCTTATATTTTTCAAAGAATATCAAGAGAAAGCTGTTAGAGTAACTGATCAGTCAAGAGTAAGTGACCAGTCAAGAGTAATTGACTAGTTTCAAAATTCCAAGTTATTCATTTTAATGACCGATTTTGAATAGAGCCGAAGTTTGAAACGACCGATTATGAGAAGCGACTGCTTCTCCTTGAGAGTGTGCCTGGTTTATGTGAAGACATTATATGATAAGCATATTGAACTTATATCAAGAACTTATTTTGATGGGAGATTAAAAGACATTACATAACTGACTTATGAAGCAAAATGATCGGTTTGTTTTTCGGAATAGCTAGTTTAATAAATAAATTTGATCCCAATTCTACTAGTTTGAGGATCCAAGAGTTGATTTTTTTTTTCTATTCTAGATCTTTGCACACGGTCGATGTATGTTTGCTGTCTTTCCCTCGAAAAGAGTTGAGTTGGATAGAGAGTAGCCCCTCGACCAAGAAAGATGTCGACATCAAAGAATAGACCGCATAGCTGGGGAGCATATATGGTCATCATTTTGTCGGAAGAGATCATCTTCTTTAAATTATTGAAGATCATCTTCGACCAGTTCACATGAGTCCCTTCTGTGATGGCAACCATCATTTCGAAGATTCTTTGGGAATAAGATTGAGTGGATTCCTTTCCAATAATATTTTTGCCAATGATTTCATTAAGGATTTGAAATTCAGCATGTAGGGACGCTTTTGCTCCATACGTTTCAACTGGATTTAAAGAGTTGGAGAAGTGATGGAGCATCTCGTTGATAACAGTGCTGGAGAAAGAGAGGTTGAAGAAGCCTTTAGTGGGTAGCTCACAGCTTTGTGCAAAGTCTATCTCACTGAATACGAATTGTTGACCTCAAACAGTAGCAAGAATAAGATCCTCATGGATTACTTGTGCAGTACTGAAGAATTCGAGAACAACTTCGTTGTTTATGGAATAACGGTTCTCAAGGAAAGATCTTAAGCCTGTTGCTTCAAGGGACCTAAACATTGCAGAAACTTCATTGTCTTCACAATGTAGAGCTGACTCAAAATCCACTAAAAGAATGTTGTTTGAGAGATTAATCTTTGGAGAGTAGTTCTTTTTGAGAGACAAAGTTTTTGAAGATTTTTAGTTTGTTTGGTATTGTAGGATTGCCATTTAAATAGATAAAACTGGGATTTCCTCTTTAGATTATGTCTTAGATTCTATTAGGTATGAGGAGATTTCATTCAGACTTATAATGATTGAGAAGAAAATATTTATGTCATTTCCAAGAAATTTCCGTTTTGGTGAAATGTTAGTCCTTTATTTTGAACAATGATAGACATAGGTCTTCACGTCGTTTGAGGATGAACTATTTACTTTTTCAGAAGAGATATTTTCAAACAATAATCATGATCACCATCCAACCTTACCATGTTGAGCGGAAAATAAAAATACCGAAATTATAGTGTAATTAATTGATTTTCTTTTGGTGAATTTGGTTGTATAGAGATCGTTTATTTTGTTCTGAATAAAGACCGCTTCATCTTGGAGCCAAAGAACTATTAGGCGGAAGTTGTTTAGTTAGAGAATAATCGATCGGCTTTTCCGAATCACTTAGGCCGTTCGATTTTGTTTTCACTTATTTTGGTAAAGTGATTTCATCGATTTCAAGAGGAGACAATTGTCCAGTTTTATTTGCTTGATTTGCGTTCCTTCTAATTTTTATGCACGTGATATGTGAATGTTAATGTTCGGTCGGTTTGAAAAATACTAAAATTTAAGAAATCCGATCGATGCTGAAGTCTTGGTTTTCTACTAAGATTATTTTTGAGAAGCGAGACCTTCTCCCTATGAAAATGCTCTGTTTTTCATGTATGAAAAGTGCGAAATATTCTTTTGAGAAATTCTCTCCCTAAATGCATGCTAGTATATTTGAGGAATGATTTGATTGCTATCAGCAAGTCCCAAAATAGTTCTGAAGTAAGAAAACTTAGCTTCCTGTAGTGGCTTAGTAAAGATTTCGGTCACTTGTTGCTCGGTTGAGACATATTCCAGCCGAATATGTTTCTGCTATATATGTTCTCGGATAAAGTGGTGTCGGATATCAATATGCTTCGTTCTTGAATGCAGAACCGAATTTTATGTGATTGTAATGGCACATGTGTTATCACAGAAGATCATAGATACCTCAGCTATAATACCGAAATCCCTTAGTTGTTGTTGAATCTAGAGGAGTTTATCACAACAACTTCCAGCTATAAAATACTCTGTCTCTACTGTTGAAGTTGCAACTGATGTATGCTTCTTGTTGTACCAGGATACGAGTCGGTCACCTAAGAACTGGCAGGTCCCGCTGGTCTCTTTCGGTCTATTTTACAGCCTACATAATCTACATCAGAGTAGCTTGTTAGATTGAAACTGGAATCCTTTGGATACCATAGTTCCACATCTTGAGTTCTATTAAGATATTTCAATATTCGTTTGGCATCAGTATAATGAGACTATTTTGGATTAGCCTGGAATCTCCTGCATACTCCGACTACGAATAGGATATCCGGTCGACTTACTGTTAAGTATAGGAGTGAGCCGATTATTCCAAAGTAAGATGTGATATCAACACCCTGACCATCTTCGACCTAGTCTAATTTGATTGAGGAGATTATTGGGAGTAGAGGCAGCTAAACAACTTCCATCCCAAATTTCTTTAATAACTGTTTTGTATACTTGGAGTGATTTATGAACGTTCCTCCTTCAATCTGTCGGACCTGGAGACCTAAGAAGAAACTCAATTCGCCTATCATACTTATTTCGAACTTGTCAGTCACAATTTTAAAGAATTTATCACACAACTTTGGATTTTTTGAACCGAAAATAATATCATCTACATAGATCTGAACAAGTAAAATGTGTTCATTTTCCTCAAATTTGAATAAGGTCTTGTCTACCGATCCTATGGTAAAATCATGATTGAATAGAAACGTTGTGAGAGTATCATACCATGCTCTAGGAGCTTGTTTTAAACCGTAAATAGATTTGTCTAACCTGTATACATGACTAATTAAATCAAGGTTTTTGAAACCAGGAGGCTATTCAACGTATACTTCTTCATTTAGTTCACCATTAAAGAAAGAACTCTTGAAATCCATTTTAAATACTTTGAAGATTTTGAATGTAGCAAATACAAGAAATTTTTTAATGGCCTCTAGTCTGGCAACATGAATAAATGATTCTTCAAAATCAATGTCTTCTTTCTGTTTGTATCCTTTGGCCACTAGTCTAACTTGGTTCCTCATAACCAAATCGTTCTCATTGAGTTTGTTTCTGAACAGCCATCTGGTTCCAATGACAAATTGATTAGCTGGTCTTAGAACCAGATGCTAGACTTTGTTTCTCTCAAACTTGTTTAGTTTCTCTTGCATTGCTATGATCCAATCGGGATCCAGCAATGCTTCATCCACCTTTTTCGGTTCAATCTATGAGATAAATTCTGAATTTGCATATTTTTCTAATAGTTGATTCCTAGTTCGGATGGGTGAGGAGGGATTACCTATAATAAGCTTAGGAGGGTGATCTTTGTTCCATTAAAGATTCAGTTCAAAAATGTCTTCTGACTGACTGGTTATTTGATCAAGGTTAGATAGACAGGTAGGTTAAACAGTGTTAGGCCGACCAGTTTCCTCAGCATTTATGAGGTGTCAACTTCCTGCTGTGAAGTAACTTGATCCTGTTGAATCTCAGCATCATTAACCGTCTGGTCATAAACAAATCATCTATAGACCGAAACCTCATCTTCATTATCAGATTGAATATTTAAGTTTTCTAATCTGTTGTGTAGATCAATGGATGAAGAAGTATTATTTTTAACGAATTCGTCAAATACGACATGAGATGATTCTTGAATAGTAAGAGTCCTATTGTTGTATAATCTACATTCCTTACTAACTTCAGAATAACCTAACATGATATTGACATCTGATTTAGCATCGAAAACATTCAAATAATTTTTGCCATTGTTATGGATGTAACACTTACAACCAAAGATCCTAAAATA
The DNA here is from genome assembly GCF_907164915.1 of Impatiens glandulifera. Classification (NCBI taxonomy): domain Eukaryota; kingdom Viridiplantae; phylum Streptophyta; class Magnoliopsida; order Ericales; family Balsaminaceae; genus Impatiens; species Impatiens glandulifera. The sequence continues at coordinate 40,991,793 of NC_061864.1, forward strand.
TCGAATATTAGGAACTTTGTCATGGTATACTTCAAAAGGCGTTTTGTTCAGACATTTATTAATTATAGACCGATTTTGAGTATAACATGAGTGTTGATAGCTTCTGCTCAAAGCTTTTGAGCAACACCCAAATCGACTATCATGGATCTTGCAACTTACTTGAGGGTTCGGTTTCTCCTCTCAACCAGTTCATTTTGTTGAGGACTTCAAGCATTGGACAACTCGTGTTTAATACCGAATTCCTCAAAATATGTAGATAAAGTTCTATTAATAAATTATGTGCCTCTGTCACTTCTCTTCTGATCTTATTAACACGTATAGACTTTTCATTTTGCACTCTTTTAAGCATTTTAATTAGGTTAGGTGTGGCCTGATCTTTTAAAACTAAGAAAATAACCCATGTGTATCTAGAGTAATCATCGATAATGACTAAGGTATAATTCATTCCTCCTAGGCTTGTGACCCTAATTGGTCCGAACAGATCCATGTGAAGTAGTACTAAACATTGGTTAGATTGAGTATTCCCTTTACTTTTAAAGGTTCATTAAATTTGTTTTCCAATTTGACATACAAAGCATATTTTATCTTTTGCAAACTGTATATTAGAAATACCTTTAACTAATTCTTTAGTGCGAATAAAGTTTATTGTTTTGAAGTTCAAGTGATTTAATCTTTTGTATCATAGCCAATTTTGATCGTTTTTAGCTATCATGCATACAATGTTATCACATTTAGTTTACTAGTATACATTATATATGTTCCCTATCCTATTTTCGGTTAGTAAAGTGTTTCCCTGTTGGTTCCTAACTAAACAAGATTGTTTCTGGAATTCTACTGTGTATCCTGATAGGATCGATGTAATCAATAGAGACGGGGGTCTGGCGATTGATAACGACTTCGAAAAAACGATTTAATAGAAATCATGTTAATGATTTAAATCACTTTCTATTCTGCACAAACTCTTGCAAACTCTTGAACGATACAAGTACGGAAATGTTTTCTTGAGTTTGAAGCTACAAACCAAGAATGAAAAGATGACAGAAAGAGTCAACACAACAATTTGTTTATGGATGTTCGAAGTTAACTCTCCTACGTCACCCCTTATTCAACCAACGGAAGGATTCACTAAGCTTTCAAAGAATCAAATACAATCGCACGACTAGCTCAGGGTTGAACTGAACAGACTCTGTTCAACATATAATATGAAGAATATCACTCAACTAATACAATACTTTGATTCTAACTCTCTCTTGATTAACACACAGTGAAAGCAAAAAAGCAACTAACAGTTAAGATAGAATAATCTGAGTATCGATAGATCGATGATTATTCCGTTGTCCTTAAGGATCTTTAAACAGGAGCAGGTACCAACCGTCGAATCTTCATAATGACACGTGGCGAGCTTCCTTTGGAACGCCTCCATAGTACACAACAGACACTGAGTACTAAGATCGTGGCCGTACCAATCTGGTAGTGCGCCAAATATTCTTCAAGGATATTCTCGCAAAAACAAGTAGTGGGAAGAATATTTACTTACATGGCATTAATCAATTGGTTACAGCTGTCAATCATACTGATCATCACAGGAAAGTGGAGCAGGAGTAACGTACAACTAGAGAACGTGGGTAGGCGGGTGCTAGCTTCAAGCAACTCCTTAAGCATGGCATTAGACGTATTTCACTTAGAAGACCTTGTCTAATGAAATTAGACGTCCCAGTCTAATAACAAGATCCATTAGACAACCTGGTCTAATGGGATTAGACTTCACGTCTATTTACAGTTCACTTCAGACTAATCTGAAGGAGCTAGACTGCACGTCAAACTTTCACTGGTTAGACTACACGTATAACTTTCTCTTTCCATTAGACCTCACGTCTAATTACAGTTCACTTCAGACTAATCTGAAGGAGTTAGACTGCACGTCTAACTCCGTGTGTTAGACTGCACGTCTAACTCCGCTTGTTAGACTACACATCTAACTCAACTAGTTAGACTGCACGTCTAACTCAGCTAGTTAGACTACACATCTAACTCCGCTAGTTAGACTGGACGTCTAACTCAACTAGTTAGACTACACGTCTAACTCCGTGTGTTATACTGCACGTCTAACTCCGTGTGTTAGACTGCACGTCTAACTCCGCTAGTTAGACTACACGTCTAACTCCGTGTGTTAGACTGCACGTCTAACTTTGCTAGTTAGACTGCACGTCTAACTCCGTGTGTTAGACTGCACGTTTAACTTCGCTAGTTAGACTGTACGTCTAACTTCGTGTGTTAGACTACACGTCTAACTTCACTAGTTAGACTGCACGTGTAACTCCACTAGTTAGACTGCATGTCTAACTCCGCTAGTTAGACTGCTCGTCTAACTCCGCTAGTTAGACTGCACGTCTAACTTCGCTAGTTAGATTGCACGTCTAACTCCGCTAGTTAGACTGCACGTCTAACTGTACATCTAATGCCAAATCGGTCTAATGAACCTCATTAAGACCACGTCTAATATAACCTGTTTTTGATATACCTGCACCAAAAGCAATTAGACGCAAAGATTGTGTTTGATATACATTCATCATCAAAATTCCAATAATCAAAATACTTTACACTTGGTCAAAATAATTTGACCCAACAATTTTCCCCTTTTTGATGATGATGTTAAAACCTTTGCATAGATAAGAAATTAAGCATTCATCATATAAATAATAAGTACAACTTGTTCATCCATCTTACATAGAAAATTTTCAAAACAGCCAATATTCATAAAACAAACTTCATAGTCGCAAAATACCATTGTCAGATAAATACATAATCAAGAGTGTTTTCAAGAGAAACATACAAAACATTTTTCCAAAAACAACAGAAATAACATCAAAGGATTTTTTCCTTAAATAGAGGGCTAATCTATTCTTATCTTCTTCTTCTTCTTAATCATCATCTAGAAAGGAGAATCTACAACCTAAGGAATCTCTAAGACTGCGGTTAGAGGGGGGTTGCAAAATCTTTTTTCCTTTTCTTTGATTTGAGCCTCTTTACCTTAAGAATATATTCAACAACTTTCTAGTTTTTCAGAGTTTTGGCAATTAGATGATACCCGTTTTGGAACAAAGCATTCTAACTAGGTTTCTGTAGAGAAAACTTGTCAAGTTGATGGGTACACCCATTGTGATAGCCACCATTATCTCAAAGATCTTCGTATAATACTTGTAGGAGGATTCTTTGTAAAGGAGAGATTTGGAAATGATGTCGCTGAGTAAAGCGTACTCAACTTTCAAGAGGCTACTTTTCCCGTGAATATCCATAAGGGGCGAGTCAAAGAAGACATTCATCATTTTGAACATGATTTCATAAGGGGAAGGCGGAAACTCATGGATTCCTTCGGTAGGAAGTTGGAAGTACATGCCAAATGAGCTTTCGGTGAAACAGAGCATCCTGCCAAGGACAATCCCGACAATATATTTGTCCTGATAGAACTTGGTTGTTTCAAAAAACTCACGAATGATTTGTTCGTGATAGATATAGTGAGTGCTAAAAAATTTCTGCAGCCTGGAGGCTTTCAACGACTCGAACATCTTAACCATTCCAGGAGAATGTAAAGTGGATACAGATTTGAAATCCACTTGTAACGATTTCGGAGAGAAGGATGTCATTTCGACTAGATGAACAAGAACTGGTCGATTCGAATTCTAGAGAGAGACGGGATTTGGAAGTACTCAACCATTTGAGTAATACCACTCATTAAATATCAAAAACTTAGCATGTAGTTAATATGTAATGATCATACCGACCGTCAAAAACTCAGAAATTTGTTCCCAAGGAACGCATCATTTAATATTAATAATAAAAATGCACAATTAATACTAAACGTACAAACTAAAGTCATCAGAAATTTTAGTCATTCTTTATGTATTGAAAGACACGTGTCTTCAATCTTATTGAGAAATGACTAATTCAATTTTTGGCGGGAAAAGGTACATAGACAGATATAAAATCAGATGACAGCTGTCCAAATAGCCAGAAGATGGAAAGTACATTTACACAAGTAGTTAGACGTTAATTTTACTTTTCTCACAATTTTTACTTCTGTTTGGGAAGTCCGTCTATTAGACGTGACCGTCTAATTATGTGAAATCATCACGTGATGCACATGTGTCTGGTTAGACGTGAGCATCCACTTGCTCTAGACGTAAAAACGTCTAACTACGTCTATTAGACGTATGCGTCTAATCATGCAAGTTATAGAACTAAGACCTGAGATTCCAAAAGAAGATTAAACTGCTAGAGTAGACGTACGTCTAAGTAGTTATGTTTCTTAAACTTTTGATCATTTGGACGTATTAAGACCTTTGTCTGTATGTCTATCTAGTTACGTTTTGAACAAAGTGTTCCTCCTTAATTCATGTACGTAACCACATCAATCAAGACCTAAAATGCTTCTAAAATGAGAAAACTTAGCTTTGGGCAGAGGCTTCGTAAAGATATCTGTCGTTTGTTGATCCGTAGGAACATATTCAAGACGAATCTGCTTCTGATTGACGTATTCTCGGATAAAATGATGTCTGATTTCGATATGCTTTGTCCGAGAATGCAGAATTGGATTATAAGTGATTGCGATAGCATTAGTGTTGTCGCAGAAAATTGGAGATTCTTCAGCCTCAATCCCATAGTCCTTGAGCTGTTGTTGAACCCACAAAAGTTGAGAGCAGCAACTGCCAGTAGCGAGGTACTCCGCTTCAACTGTAGACGTGGCAACCGACGTCTGCTTCTTGCTGAACCATGAGACAAGACGATCTCCAAGGAACTGGCAAGTTTTGCTTGTGCTCTTTCTATCAATTTTGCACCCTGCATAATCTGCATCTGAGAAACTTGTCAAATTGAAACTGGAATCCTTCGGATACCATAGTCCCAAATTTTGAGTTCCCTTTAGATATTTAAGAATGCGTTTACCAGTAGTAAAATGAGAGAGTTTAGGATTAGCCTGAAATCTTCAATAGACACTAACATCAAATTGGATATTTGGTCTACTATTAGTCACATATAACAGGGATACGATAAGTCCTCTATAAGCTGTTACGTCCACACTTTGGCCACCTTCATCTTTATCAAATTTGCTAGAGGAGCTCATTGGAGTAGCTTCTGCAGAGCAGTTTTCCATCCCAAATTTCTTTAGCATTTCTTTGGAATACTTGGCCTGATTGATGAAGGTTCCTTTCTCCAAATGACGGACTTGAAGCCCAAGGAAGAACGTTAATTCTCCCATCATGCTCATTTCAAATATGTCCTGCATCAACTTAGCAAATTTCTCACATAATTTGGGATTAGTTGATCCAAATATAATATCATCAACATATATTTGAACAAGCAGAATGTGAGAATCTTTAATGAATCTAAACAAGGTTTTGTCCACAGTTCCAATAACAAAATCATGTTAAAACAAAAATCAAGTTAAGGTGTCATACCAAGCTCTGGGAGATTGTTTCAGACCATACAATGCTTTGTCAAGCTTATAAACATGATTAGGTAACACATGATTTACAAATCCATGGGTTTTTCAACATATACTTCTTCACTTAATTTGCCATTTAAAAATGAACTTTTCAAATCCATTTGAAAGACCTTAAAATTCTTAAATGATGCATATGCTAGGAATATTCTAATTGCCTCAAGTCTTGTAACAACTGCAAAAGACTCATCAAAGTCCATACCTTCCTCTTGTTTGTATCCTTGAGCAACTAAACAACCTTTGTTTCTAATGACTAGACCATCTTCACTAAGCTTGTTTCTAAAGACCCATCTTGTTCCTATGACTGACTTATCAGTTGGTCTAGGAGTTAGATGCCACACTTTATTTCTCACAAATTGGTTTAACTCCTCCTGCATGGCATTTATCCAATCTGGGTCAACTACGGCTTCACCAATTTTCTTGGGTTCCATATGAGAAATAAAGGCGGAATTGACCATTTCATCCATCAACTGACGTCTTGTCCTGCAAGGATAGAAATGATTTTCGATGATCAATTCATGTGGATGATTCATGTTCCATCTAAAGTTGGATCCAAAGGGATTGGTCATCTAAACGGGTGACCCCGCAATGTCTGAACTCTCAACATTTTGTTTAACATGAGTTTGTACGTCTGGTTGAACCTCAACCGGATCAGCCACATGGTCAGACAACGTAATATGCTTATCTAGAGCTTCTTCTTCACTTACAGACTCAAGACTAGTTGCTTCTAATCTGTCAACAAGGTCAATGGGATCAATGGATTTGCTCTCAACAGGCTCATCAAAAATTACATAGAGGGATTCCTCAACATTTTGCGTTCTGTTGTTGTATACTCTGTAAGCCTTGCTTACTGAAGAGTATCCCAACATGAATCCCTCATCTTCTTTAGCATAAAAAACGGTCAAATAAACCTTTCCATTGTTATGAATAAAATATTTACACCCGAATATCTTAAAGTAAGAAACTGTGGGATTTCTCCCGTAATATAGTTCTTAGGGAGTTTTATCAAAACATTTGTTAATTATTGACCGATTTTGTGTATAGCAAGCTGTGTTTCTGGCTTCTGCCCAAAACCTCTAAGGTACGTCTGATTCAGCTAGCATGCATCTCGCTGTTTCCTTCAAAGTCCTCACCCTTCTCTCAACAATGCCATTTTGTTGTGGAGTTCTGGCACTAGACAACTCATGCCTAATCCCTGACTCCTCGAGATAAGATGAAAGGTATCTGTTAGTGAACTCAGTTCCTTGGTCACTTCTAATGCATGCAATATTCAAAGATTTTTGATTCTCAATTCTTTTAAATATTATAATCAAGTTTTCAGCAGTTTTATCCTTTGATGACAAAAATGCTACCCATGTAAATCGAGAAAAATCATCAATAACAATAAGGGAAAATCTCATTCCTCCTAGACTCCTTACAAGAATTGGACCAAACAGATCCATATGTAACAGTTCTAAGCAACGGATGGATTGAGATTTTCCTTTACTTTTGAACGATGATCTGCCCTGTTTGCCTAACTGGCAAGCAGTTCATACCTTATCCTTTGAAAACTGAAGTTTAGGTAAACCAATAACTAAATTGTTTGAACAAATATTGTTGATGGTTTTGAAATTTAAATGGTTCAATCGTTTATGCCATAACCATTTCTGGTCGTTCTTGGCAATCATGCACATAGGATTAGAAGATTCTTTTTGCCAGTTCATTTTATATGAATTTCCTACTCTACTACCAGTTAGCAAGGTATTACCATGTTGATCCTTCACTAAGCATGCATGAGTTTGAAAATCAACTAACAAGCCATTATCACATAGTTGACTAATACTTATCAGGTTATAACACAGATTGTTAACAAGTAGCACATCATTAATGGTTATATTACCATGGATAATCATACCCTTACCCATGGTCTTACCCTTCTTGTTATCACCAAAAGTGATCTTAGGTCTAGAACAATCTGCTATATCAGTGAGAATTCGTCTATTTCCTGTCATATGCCTGGAACAACCGCTATCTAGTTACCGTATAGATTCCTCGAGACAATCATTCACTTGTACCTACACAAAACAATATTTACAATCTTTTGGTACCCACATTTAATTGGGTCCTCGGTCAATCAGTCCCTTAAGAATCCATATTTGGGTTATTCTAATGGATTTCCCGTTTTGTTTAGTAATTAGTGCGTATGATTTTGACATAGCAGACGCCTTCCTGCTAGCCACTAATCCCTTAGCTTTTAAAGAAGACTTTTTTTAAAACTCCTTGACTTTGAGTCAGGTTTTAGATTGCCATACCTGTTAGCTGCTTCTAACTTATTTTTCAGCCAGCTAACAGTCGACGAAATATAACTTATTTCATTCTTAAAAGATACTTCTTCATGAATGGGATCAGATTCAATATCAGTCAAACTTCCTTTAACAAAGCTTATTGGCTTAAGCTTGTCGTTCGATGAGTTCCACTTCTTGCATGACTGGTTTGGGTCATTGCCATCAAATCCAAGAACAAATCTAGATCTAACAGGTTTTAACATGCTGATCTGATATTTGACAGCATCTCCAGACCTTGTCCATGCACTAACTACATAGTTTAGCCTTTTGTTTTCAGAAGAAAGAGTTTGAATATGTTCTTTGAGCATTTCATTCTATGATGAGATCTCTACTTCTTTCTTTTCAAAAACGTTAGTTTAAGGAGTTTTATGAGAGGAAGAAGTATTGGCCTCATATTTCACTTTCATCTCATAAAATGAGTCTGATAAGTTCTTGTACTCAATGAGTGCAGTAGTTAACTCTTCGTTGGTAAATTCTGGTGTAGAATCATCATTTACCTTGGATTGGTCGTCTGCCATCAAGCATGTAACAGCTTCAGTCTCTTTTTCAGCAAGGGACTCATCTAAATCGTTGTCTGCCCATTTAGATTTGTTTTCAACACACATGAAAACTTTATTTTCTTTCTAATTCTTCTTTGCTTCAACGTTTCTACCATAAATCTGAGTCAGATTCTCCCATATTTCTTTAGTAGAGCAACATGACTTGATTTCATAGAATACATTCATGTTAATCGATTGATACAGAATGTTCATGGCCACATTATCCAGGTTGTTGGCCATCTTGTCTTAAGTAGTCCACTCACTTCTTGGCTTCGAAATCTTTATGGGGCCATCAGTAATGACGCTCCATATATCGCAATCAAGAGCAGCCAAGTGAGCTTGCATTCTCATCATCCAATATTCACAGTTGTCTCTTGACAGAATAGGGATCTCGTTGATGATAGACATGATTCAGGTTCTTTAAGCTTGATAATAGGAAATAGAGCTCTGATACCAATTGATAGGATCAGCGTAATCAATAGAGACGGGGTTCTGGCGATTGATAACGACTTCGGAAAAACGATTTGATAGAAATCCTATTAAAGATTTAAATCACTTTCTATTCTGCACAAACTCTTTCAAACTCTTGAACGATTCAATTGCGGAAATGTTTGCTTGAGTTTGAAGCTACGAACTAATAATGAAAAGATGACAAAAAGAGACAACAAAGAAATTTGTTTATGGATGTTCGGAGTTAACTCTCCAACGTCACCCCTTCTTCCAACCACCGGAAAGATTCACTAAGCTTTCAATGAATCAAATACAATCGCACGACTAGCTCACTGTTGAATAGAACATACTCTGTTCAACTTACAATATGAAGAATATTACTGAGCTAATATAATACTTTGATTGTAACTCTCTCTTGATTAACACACAGTAAAAGCAAGAAAGCAGCTGACAGTTAAGATAGAATAATCTGAGTATCGATAGATCGATGATTCTTCCGTTGTCCTTGAGGATCTTTAAATAGGAGCAGGTACCAACGGTCGTATCTTCATAATGACACAACAAACTCTGAGTACTAAGATTGTGACCGTACCAATCTGATAGTGTGCCAAATATTATTCAAGGATATTCCTGCAAAAACAAGTAGTGGGACGAATATTTTCTTACATGACATTAATCAATTGGTTACAGCTATCTGTCGTACTGATCTTCACAAGAAAGTGGAGCAGGAGTAGCGTACAACTAGAGAACGTGGGTAGGCGGGTGCTAGCTTCAAGCAACTATTTAAGCATGACATTAGACATATTTCACTTAGACGACCTCGTCTAATGAAATTCTACGTCCCCGTCCAATAACAAGATCCATTAGACTACCTGGTCTAATGGGATTAGACTTCACGTCTAATTACAGTTTAATTCAGACTAATCTGAAGGAGTTAGACTACACGTCTAACTTTCACTAGTTAGAATGCACGTCTAACTTTCTCTTTCCATTAGACCTCACGTCTAATTACAGTTCACTTCAGACTAATCTGAAGGAGTTAGACTGCACATCTAACTTTCTCTAGTTAGACTGCACGTCTAACTTTGTGTGTTAGACTGCACGTCTAACTCCGCTAGTTAGACTACACGTCTAACTCAACTAGTTAGACTACACGTCTAACTCCGCTAATTAGACTACACGTCTAACTCCGCTATTTAGACTGCACGTCTAACTCAACTAGTTAGACTACACGTCTAACTTCGCTAGTTAGACTGCATGTCTAACTCCTCTAGTTAGACTGCACGTCTAATTCTGTGTGCTAGATTGCACATATAACTTCGCTAGTTACACTACACGTCTAACTCCGTGTTTTAGACTGCACGTCTAACTTCGCTAATTACACTGCACGTCTAACTCCATTTGTTAGACTGCACGTCTAATTTCGCTAGTTAGACTGCACGTCTAACTCCTCTAGTTAGACTGCATGTCTAACTCTGCTAGTTAGACTACACGTCTAACTCTGCTAGTTAGACTGCACGTCTAATTGTACATCTAATTCCAAATCGGTATAATGAACCTCATTAAGACCAAGTCTAATATAACTTATTTTTGATACACCTGCACCAAAATCAATTAGACGCATAGATTGAGTTTGATATACATTCATCATCAAAATTCCAATAGTAAAACTACTTTGAGACTTGGTCAAAATAATTTGACCCAACATATCATATATCGCACATTTGACTGATGCTAAGTAGATTAAAACATAGGTTTTCAATAAGTAATACGTTGTTTATAGTTAGGTTTCCATGGACAATTTTACCCTTGCCCATAGCTTTACCTTTGGAGTTGTCACCGAAAATGATTTTTGAACCGGATTCTTTCACAATGCCGGTTAGTAGTTTGTCGTTTCTTGTCTTGTGCCTAGAGAATTCGCTGTCCAAGTATCACTCTGAGTCCTCCAATCCCTTGCTCTGTTTTTCCTGTAAAGTATATCTATTTACACTTTTTGGTACCCATATTTAGATGGGTCCACGGTTAATTAGTCCCTAGGCGATCCATACTCGAATTAATCGGATGAATTTCCCTGTGATAGTCTTAATAATTCTACTTGTACCAGGCTTGACATCTCCCTGTCTGCCTTTGAGTGCCTCATTCTGTCGTGGTGGTGATCTTAGGTGACTCTATTTGACTTCCCATCTTGTTCTTTCCTAACCGGTCGGTTGGCTTTCCTTCTCTCAGGATTAAGCCATTTTGATGTGTCGGTTGGTCCTACATATGTTATTTTCTTTGCAAGTTTTGAATCGTGACTTGCTTCACTGTCGGTTGATGTACTCTTGACAAAGTTTATAAATGGCAACTTGTCTTTACTGAGTTTCAACTCTTTGTAGTTAGAAGATTTGTAGTTATAGGTTCTTTGATGACTTGTTATTTGGCTCACAGCATCTCCAGATTTCTTCCATGCAACAATCACATATTTAGTTCTTTCATTTTCCTCTATCAAAGATTGTACTGTCTCCTTGAGCTTCTCATTCTCATAGGATAGTTCAATCGTTCCACCTGAATATTTAGCTGGGTTAGTACAAGGTTGGATATGTTCCTGTACTCAATGACCATGTCATTGAGTGTAGTAATTAGATCCTCTCGGGTGAATTCCTCACGGGTGAAGTCGAATACCTCTTTTAAATTTTCCATAAGACATCTGATTCCTTCATCGCTACTGTCCAAGTCACTATGTGCCCACTAGCTTCCACCATCATCGGCTATTAAGGCCTTTTGGATCTCTTTGCCTTGACTATTTGATTCGTGGTCTTCCCTTTAATTCTGGTCATTTTTCTTTTTGTTGTCTCTTATTGGCTTTCGACACTCCGACCTGTAATGACCTAAAGCATCACAATTATCACAACGAACGTTAGATTTGTTATCGTTATAGTATTTGTAGTTGTATGAGTTGGTTGGTTGGTTCTTTTTCATGAAATTTCCGAACTTTCTAGCTAGCATGGCCATCGCATCATCGCCGAACTGTTCAGCCGATTTGACAGGTACAGGAGCTGCCGGTTCCACAGAGGCCACTAGAGCTCTGGTAGCTGTTGAGGTTGAACACTCATCTTCATCTATAGATCTCATTTCGAACACATATGCTCTTAGATCTTCAAAGACATCGCACAACTTCATCTTATGAAGACTATTTGATTCTCTCATCACCATGGTCTTAATGTCCCAAGTGTTGGGGAGTGATCTTAGAGCCTTGACAATCGTCTCTTTATTGTCATATTTCTTTCCAAGGAGTGAAAGTTCATTCACCACACTTGTGAAGCGGTCACCAAATTCCTTCATCGTTTCTCTGGGACGCATTTTGGTGTTCTCAAACTTTTTAGTGACCACCATTATCTTATTTTATTTGGTTCTCTCATTCCCTTCGTGGAGTTGAATGATTGCCTCTCACACTTCTTTTGCAATGGAGCATCCTCTGATTTTAGCGAACGTGTTTTTGTCTAACATTTTATAGATGGCAATTCTACAAATATTATCAAGATTGTTTTTTCTCCTGTCATAAGTTGTCCATTTGCTCCTTTCCTTTCAAATCTTTATTGGACCATCAGAGAGGATGAACATCATTTCATCGTCCATGGTGTATAGATACAGTTGCATGCGAGGCTTCCAATCAACAAATTCTTCGCTAGGGTGAACGCCACAATACGCCGGTTGATAATAATCATGTTAAAGGTCAACATCGGTCTCGATACTATGCAAGTTGTCATAAACTCTTGAACCGAGTTTAAGTGTGGAACTGTTCGTTTCAACTTGAAGCAACACACACACAGTTTGGATAGCGAAAAGTAAATATGAAGTAGAGGATAAATACAACACAAGATTTACTGATATTCATAGATAAAGCTCCTACGTCACCCCTTCTTCTTAAACGTTGAGAAGGATATTCACTCAGAATATTCAAACCAGTTTACAATGCATCGAATAACCGATGATTATTTACTGCTCGTTTTCGACTTCTTGCTTCGCTCACTCTGTTGAACAGAAACAAATTTTTTCAACTTACAACACTCACTACTCACGTAAAATAGATTAACTTGTAATACACGTGAAGTTCAAACACACACTTTGAAATGATTAACACAATATATGAACAAATATGTGGGACTTTGAAGCAAAATTTATCGAAATTGTGGACTACTACACATTGATAGCCATTGTGGTTCCCGTCTAGAAAAAGGATGGAAGGATGCGCGTGTGTGTAGACAACCGCAATCTGAACAAAGCCAGCCCTAAGGATAACTTTCCTTTACCCCATATAAACATTTGGTCGATCAAGCTACTGTCAATAAACTCTTGTCTTTCATGGACAGATTCTTAGGATATAATCAAATCCTGATCGTTGAAGAAGACAAAGAGAAGACTACCTTCATCACGGAGGTAGACAAGTTCTGTTGCAGGGTCATTCCCATTGGTCTTAAAAATGTCAGGGCTACCTATCAGAGAGTAGTAACTATGATTGTAAAATCTAAGTATCAACATGGTCATATTCCCATATTAGACAAATTATTTCCAAGAATTCGAAAATATCGGCTTCGGTTAAACTTGAAGAAGTGTCTTTCGGAGTCACCGCCGGCAAGATGCTAGGATTTCTCATTACCCAATGCATAATATAAATCAATCCCTCCAAATCGAAAAAATTGTGGCTATGCATGTGCCTCATAACGAGAGAGAAGTCCGAGGCTTCCTCGGCAAAATCCAACTCATCAGTTGTTTCATTAGTAAACTAACTATAACTTGTCATTCTCTTTTCAAGCTACTAAAAAGGATAAAAAATCCCTATGGGATTATTCTTGTCAACAATCTTATGATAAAATCAAAGACTACCTAAAGTCACCACCGATCCTTAAGCCTCCAAGGCCCGATGTTTCTTTAATTCTCTATCTCACAGAAACAAATTTGGTTATGGACAGCCTGTTGGCTCAAGAAAACGAGGACAAACTCGAGATCATTGTCTACTACCTTAGCAAGAGACTTACTGGGTACAAATTGAACTATTCGACAACTAAGAAAGTGTGTTGGGAACTTGCATGGGTCACCAAAAGACTGAGAAATTATATACAAGCCCACCCTATCAAGCTAGTATCCCGGCTTGATCAATCTCATTATCTATTTCAGCGAACACTTCTGTCTCCTAGACTCGCTAAATGGATGATGATGATCTCTTAATGCAACATCACGTATACGATTTAAAAATTGTTAAAGGAAGCGTTGTTGCAGACTTCATAGAATATCAACTTATCACAGTCGAGCCTTTTTTCGAATTCGACTTTCCTGATGACTCCATAATGTCTATCTCTTTAGACACATGGAAGCTAATGTTTGACGGAGCTTCGTCCAAATATGGCTATGGAATATGAATTATCTTGATAGATCCCAAATGAACTTACAATTCCATCTCAATTAAGTTAGACTACTATGTAACCAACAATGATACTTAACATGAAGCATGTTTCTCAAGTCTCAAAATCGCATACGAGAGAGTAGCAAATAAATGATAAGTAGTTGGAGATTTTAACTTGGTTATATCATAGGTTAACGGAATAAGGAATGTACAAGGGCAAATCTCAAACCCTTTCACACTTATCTACTGCATTTTATCGACAAATTCAATCACGTGTCTTTTATAAATGCTCAATGAAGCGAAAATTGCGTTGCCGATGCTTAGATTATGCTAGCAGCTATGACCCCAAATTCTTCTTAGAATTAAGGTCAAACCTTTAAAGATCCTTCAGAAATAGAAATTCGATTTCGAAGTCAGAGTGGTAGCCTCCGTTTAAGTGACCAACAAACGGTGGTTCAATATTCATCGAAACTACATCGTGTAGGGAGAATATCCATCTCATTTCCGAGCTAATGAACGAAGAGCCTTGTGCCAGTATTCCACCAACTATTCTTGGATAGCTAACAAGCTTTGATGGTCGATGGTCCCGAAGCACGATGGATCATAGAAGAAGTACGTGCAGGTGTATGTGGTCCATACATGAATGGACTAGCTCTTAAGAAAATACTCTGTCTTGGATATTATTGGCAAAACATCGAGCAAGAATGTGTCAACTATATGAAAAGTTGTCACCAACGTCAAATCTATTATAATTTAAAGCATACTCCTACAATTTGATGTACTGCATGACATCACCATGGCCCTTTTCGACATGGGGCATTGATGTCATTAGGAAAATCTATCCCCATACTTTCAATGGACAAGAGATCATACTCGTAGCCATTGACTATTTCTCTAAAGGGTTCAAAACAACGTTATATAAGATTCTCTAATCTACCGAAGTGTTGAAATTCATTCTCGTCAATACCATTGCCCAGTACGGATTGCCTCACGCCATTATTTCAGATAATGGAAAATACTTTCTGGGAAATTTTTTATCCTTAATCTAAGAGTTCAAGATTGAACATCACAAATATTTTCCCTATAGACCATAAAGTAACAGCGTGGTCGAAGCGGCAAACAAGAATGTGATCAGGATCATCAAGAAGATGACAAACACATATAATAATTGGCGTGAAAAGTTGTTATTTTCCTTATGGGTATATTCTACGACTACTCAAGCATCTACAACTAAAACTCCCTATTTTCTAGTTTATGGTATGAATGTAGTACAACCTATCGAGATTGAAATCCCCACACTGATGTTTTGTTAGAATCTCACGTCATTGAAAATTTTTGGGTAAAATCTCGATATGACGAATGACGTTGATGGAAAACCACAAGTTGGATGCATTATGCAAAACGAGTGGTCGATACCTTTAATAGAAAGTATAAGATCAAGGGCCTAACCTAAGGTGACTTGGTTCTCAAGGTAACCTGAGAACTGTTAGCCCCTAAGGGCATGTTCTGACCACGTTGGGAAGGTCCCTTCATCATAAAAAAATTATCTCTAGAGGTGTAGTTCGCCTTTATATAGTAGAAGGTGAAGAGTTTTTTGATCTATAAAAATTAAATTCCCTAAAAGATATTATGTGTAATATCGTTTCGCATAAAATCACGCCTCTAATCCATCCTTAGCAAGATTATAACGGCTCCAATCCAGCCTTAGCTTGATTATCACGACTGTAATTCAGGCTTAACAGCAATATAATGGCTCCAATCCATCCTTAGAAGGATTATCACGGCTCTAATCCAGCCTTAGCCGGATTATCACGACTATAATCCAGCCTTAGCAGGATTACTACGGGTTCGATCCAACCTTAGCAGGATAACTATGGCTCCAATCCAGCCTTAGCAGATTACTACGGCTCCTAATCCAGCCTTACTAGGATAAAGACGATATCATTTCCCATCCAGAAATGAACATCTCAACCTTTAGCATTGTACGACTATGTCATACCTACCTAGAGCAAGTACCCATGTAGGAATGGACTAACCGACCTCTAGTATTGTATTACTATGTCATTTCCCAGAACTAGTCCCCACCATCAAATGGACTAATCGAACTGCTAGTCTTGTAGGATCATGTTTAAAACTCTCAAATACTTAGTCCCTAGCTCAGAGTGGACTAATTGACCTCTAGTATTGTATTACGACGTTAGAAAATCCCTATCTAGTCCCTACTAAGAGTATGACGGGTCGACCTCTAGTTCTGTATAACTACATCACATGAACAAAGTGAGAACTACGTGAGACCTGATTCTTCCAATACAAACAAGAAAACAATACATATCAAGGACCAATGAAAGATACGTAGGCAACCTATATATAGGTTCGGTCTCAATAAACTCAAGAAGCTAAACAACCTCAATTAGAGTTCATAAATAAAGGAATAGACTATTTTTAGTTTTGTCCCCACAGGGTCTTAGAATAGTGGGAGCCCTGGTTCTTTCCACCAAATGATTATAAGGATTTTAGGAAACAAGTAGGGACAAAAGTCAAGAGCATCTTGCAATTAAACTACAAAATTATCTCTCGAATCAAAACCCTATGTTTCTAGAAAATTCCTATGGATGGATATCCTTAATAAGCTTGTTTCTGTACTACGCTCCTAGAATTAACCCTTTAAGGAAGAATTTTGAGAAAAATAACTAGAATAAACCCCTAAAAGCCAAGCCAAAGCCATAATCTGAAAAAGGACGTCTCATTCCCCTTTGTACAAGAGAACAAAGAGAGCTAGAATCATGGTTTTAAAAGAATC
Organism: Impatiens glandulifera; assembly: GCF_907164915.1. NCBI lineage: Eukaryota > Viridiplantae > Streptophyta > Magnoliopsida > Ericales > Balsaminaceae > Impatiens > Impatiens glandulifera. The sequence goes on from NC_061864.1 coordinate 41,008,783, forward strand.
CCCAACTTCCATGTCGTTCATAAATGATACTCAGTCCCCAATGGTGTTGTGCAACAAAAGGGGTAGCCTATGGCAGCGTTGAACTGTCCAGATGTCGAAAACCAACTTTTCTTTGTTAAAAAATTGTTATTCCCTGTTACTGAGCCGCAACCCCTCCTTGTTATAGATTAGCTGCCTCTCCAAGTTGCTGAACAACAACAACTCAACCATGCTGCTGAGCATCATCAACTTTCCATTGCTGTTAAGAAGCAATTATCCCAGGATGATGAGCAACACTCCTCCCCTACTTCAGAGAAAGAGTTCTCCGAAGTTGTTGAACAACTATCCTCCCTTGCTCCTGAGAAGCAACTCTCCTTGGCTGTTGTGTAGAAGATCTCATCAGACTCTGAGTCGGAACTCAGTTTGGCTTCCGAGAAGCATCCTTCTTCAACTGAGCAACATTCTCTACCATCTGAGCAGCAACTCATTCCGTTTGCATTCCCTCAAGCTTCATTGTCTTCAAAAGATCAAGCGTCGTCTGTTATTTAGGAAATACACAGATTTATCCTCTAAGGATTCTTCCAGTCAGTTCCCAACTTGAACAATCGACTCCTCATTCTCTATAGGAGTCATCGTTGGGAACAGTGGTCCTTCGAAGCCTCCTTCAGGACATCATTGCGCCCCTACAATATAGTATTACAACCATCGCAGGTGAAATGGAATTCTTGAAAGAGCAGGTCCTAGCTACCTCCAAAGCCTTGGCTTCAATAACATCGACGCATGATAAAATCCTAACCCATGTCATGAAGGGCTATGCTAAGGTTGAAATTATGAGGGAATCCATGACTAGAATGAAAACCATACTATAAAACACTATCGACAGTCATAACAAGGATCTCTCCGCGAAGATCGACACTATTAGTATGCAAATTGCCGAAGTAACAAACTTTCTCGAGCATGCATCAAATAATCGAATTTAAGATGATGATGTTAAAAAGGGGGAAAGTGGTCGAGGGGGAGAATAGGTAGGGAGAAGGCTGGACGAGGAGGAAGGTAGTGAGTCACCTGGAGTAGGCTCGGGAAAGCTACGAAGAATTAAAAAGGGGGAATATATTTACTCTAGATATTTTGTGTATTTATGTTCATATATAAATATATAATTACATTTAATTCTCTACTCTCTCTTATAACTTAGTTTTAACATAATCAAAAATGGGAAAATTGTTATATTAAGTTAAAGAAACAAAAAGGGAAAATTAAGATTAAAAGGGAAATCATTAATTAAGTTGAATTAAGAAAAACGCCTTAATTGATTAAAATGAACGTATGATAATTAAAATCAATACGTCATAGTTTTGATGATCTGTTGATAAATGAATAAAACTAAGTTCTGCAAATGTTTAATGCGTAGGTAAGTTGACATTAGTAGAGCTGAAGAGACGTTGGAAGTAGGGTTGCCAATAGAAGAGTTGACTTCAGCATGTTGGTAGCAGGCTTGCTTCAATAGCAGGTTAATGAAGTGCTAGTAGCAGCCTTCCCAAAACAACAAGGTTGAGGAAGCGCTGGCAGCAGGCTTGCTCCAACAGATGTGTTGAAGAAGCATTGGTAGCAACCTTGCTCTAACAGCAGTCTGAAGAAGCACTAGCATCAGCCTTGAATCAACAGTAGTGTTAAAGAAGCGTTGACAGTAGGCTTGCTCAAACAGCTGTGTTGATGAAGCGCTAAAAGGAGCCTTGCTTCAATAGTAGTATGAAGAAGCGCTTGCAGCAGTATTGCCTCAACAGCAGTCTGAAGAAGCACTGGAAACAGCCTCGTGCTATCAAAATTCTGTAGAGTAGCAAAAAATAGTGTTATGCAAACAGTTGTGTTGCGCTTATAGTAGAGTAGCGAACAATAGTGTTGTGCCAACAGTTGTGTTGTGCTAACAGATGAGTAGCGAACAATAGTGTTACACCAATAGCAGTGTTAGCTATTAGAAGTATACTACATCAACTTAATATGCCAAAATGTACAACTGCCACGTACACGATTATCCACTAGCCCATGCAGTACTATTCAGTACACCATGTTCTATCGAATATTCTACGCACTACAATCCCGTATGCCACAATCCAACGAATATTATTCTTATGCTTACTATCCTGTACACATGGTGTACAACCATCAAAAAGAGACACGTATATACAAATTATATTCAACCGTTGCTATGCTTTAAATATAAAAGGGGCATCAGAGTACAACGATGAATATCTTGCTCTCTTGAATCCTTGATTACCATAGCTCAGTCTTTGAACTTGATCTTTTAATTGCTTTCTCTTTCTATATGTTAAGAATACCTGTACTCAAATTGGGTTTGTGTAGAGGCTATACAAATCAAAGTCTTCCAGTGTAATTCTTTTACAAACAGAAGAAGGGTGACATACGAGTTTTTTCTCCGAACATCTATAAAATCTTATGTTATTTCATTACTGCTTTTTCAGTTGTACATCTACTACTTCATATCTAGAAAGCACTTTCCGAACTTGAAACTATTCTAGAGCTTGCTAAGATTTTTTGAAGGATATAAACAGATTTTTAATCCCTAACAGGATTAAAATTCCATTGAAAGTGAAAATTAGCAAAACAATATTCAACCTCCCTTCTATTGTTGTCACCGATCATAACATTTACGGATCATGATTTCATGATTCCAATCAAAAGATACAAGCTTCTGAAATTTTGACGAAATCAAGGACACCTCGGTCCTACATCCACTAAGAATCATTGTTTGTGACTAAGGAGTCCGACCGAGGGACAAGGCCAACGACCAAAGAGTTCAGCCGGTGTTCTTCATGTCCGAACGAGGACTAGGACTGGTGTTCTTCAACTTCGACCGAAGAACAGGACCGGTGTTCTTGAGGAATGACCGAGCCTTGCAATCGATGGTTTTAACCTAGGACCGTGGAGCCTATGAACGTTTTTTACATAGAACTGATTCCTCCCCTTAGACTAAGACTGATTTTTATAACATAAGACCAAGACTTATTTTGACCTAGGACCGAGAACCTTTATCCTAGAACCGATGATTAGGACCAATCTTCCAGACCTAAGACCGGTGATTAGGACCAAGCTTCGTATACCTAAGACCGATGATTAGGAATGAGCATCCTAGACATAGAACTGGTAATACTAACACTAACCCTAAACCTAGGACCGACAACTACATAACCCTAGGATTGAGCACCTAGACCAGTAGATTTGATCTGGGACCGAGCCTCCCAATTCTACGACCAAGCTGCCTGATTTTAGGACCGACCCAAGGACCGAGCTCTCAAGTCTCTTGACCCATGCAACCAACCCTTTGTTTGAACCAATCTAGTCTTGACCGAGCCCGACCAAGACTAGATCGGTCAAACTAAACGAAGATCCTGGGACTCCAGTCCTAAAGCCTATTTGGCTCCACTTTTCAAAGTCAAAATTTATTTTTGTAATTTTGAAAACTGAACCCATTTTCAAATATTCCTAAAAGGTCAGAAAATGATATTTTTTATATTCTTGGGATGTTTCCTAAATCAATGTGTTGGGTCAAATTATTTTGACTAACGGTATTTTGATGATGAACTTGTATAAAACATAAATAAGAATGAAACTAATCCGTCTAAGAATGAAACTAAATCAATGTTGCATCAAAATATACTATGTTAGACTTGTGTTAAATCAAGTCTATTAGATGTATTAGTAGTTAGACGCGCTGGTAGTTAGACGTGCAGTCTAACAGATACGTAGTGAAAATATAGTATAACAGATACATAGTTAGACGTGCACTCTAACGGATACGTAGTTAGACGTGTAGTCTAACAGATACGTAGTTAGACGTGCAGACTAACAGATACGTAGTTATACATACAATCTAACGGATACGTAGTTAGACGTGCAATCTAATCGATAGGTAGTTAGACGTGCAGTCTAACGGGTACGTAGTTAGACGTGCAGTCTAACGGATACGTAGTTAGACGTGCAGTCTAACGGATACGTAGTTAGACGTGCAGTCTAACGGATACGTAGTAAGGCGTACAGTCTAACAGATACGTAGTTAGACGTGAAATTTAACGGATACGTAATTAGACGTGTAGTCTAACATATTTGTAGTTAAACATACAGTCTAACAGATAAGTAGTTAAACGTGTAGTCTAACAGATAAATAGTTAGACGTACAGTCTAACAGATACGTAGATAGACATGCAGTTTAATAGATATGTAGTTAGACGTGCAGTCTAACTAATACGTAGTTAGACATGCAGTCTAACGGATACGTAGTTAGACGTGTAGTCTAACAGATATATAGTTAGACGTGCAGACTAACGGATACATAGTTAGACGTGCAGTCTAATAGATACGTAGTTAGACGTGTAGTCTAACAGATATGTAGTGAGACGTGCAGTCTAACGGATACGTAGTTAGACGTGCAGTCTAAAAGATACGTAGTTAGACATGGAATCTAACAGATACGTATTTAGACGTGTAGTCTAACTGATACATAGTTAGACGTACAGTCTAATAGATATGTAGTTAGACGCGCAGTTTTACGGATACTTAGTTAAACATGCAGTCTAACAGATACGTAGATGTGTAGTTTAATAGAGGAAAGAAAGAAGTAGGGTGTCTAACTCCTTCAGACTAGTCTTAAGTGACCCGTAGTTAGACTTGTCGTCTAACTCCATTAAACTTGGTGGTCTAATGGATTCTGCTATTAGACGTGGGAGTCGAACTTCAATAGACTTGGTGGTCATGGATCCCTCTATTAGACGTGAGCATCAAACTTCATTAGACTTGACAGTATAATGGAGCACGGCTACTGCCTCTCTTGAAGTTAACATACGATCAACTAGTTGTACGCTACTCCTCCTCCACTCATCCATCAGATCAGTACGACAGCCAGTTGCATCCAATGAATGAATGCCAAGTAAATAAATATTTTTCCACTACTTGTTCCTTGTAGGACGATTCTAGATAATATCCGGCGCACTACCAGATTGGTACGGCCACGATCTTTGTGCACAGATTCTGTTGCACTTGTGTACTATGGAGGCTTTTCAATGGGTGATTGCCACATTTCAATGCAGAAGATTAGACTGTTGGTACCTATCTTACGAATTGTTTAGTTACTTACTGATTTTATACATCAAGAGAGAGATAAAATCAAAACATTGTCTAACTGAGTGATATTCTTAAACATACTGTAAGTTGAACCGAGTTTGTTCTGTTCAACAATTAGCTATCAAGGAAACTGTATTTGATTCAAAAAAAAGTATAGTGAATCCCTTTGGTGGTTGGAAGAAGGGGTGACGTAGGAGATTTTTCTCTGAACGTCCATAAATAACCTGCTAAGTCTTTTACATTCTGTCTTCTTCTCTTTCATTGGTTCTTAACTTCAAACCTAAGAAAATGTTTCCATAATTGAATCGCTTCAAGAGTTTGCAAGGGTTTGTGAAGAGTAGAAAGTGATACAAATCCCTAACAGGATTTCTATCAAATTGTTTTTGTAATAAGTTGTCATCAATAGTTAGACCCCCATCTCTATTGGTGCCACCAATCCTTCAATTGGTATCAGAGCCCTATTTTCTAGAACCTGAATCATGTCTATCATCAACGAGATCCCTTTACTTTCGAAAGAAAACTATAATTATTGTATGATGAGAATGCAAGCTCACTTGGATACTCTTGATTGTGATATGTGGAGTGTCATTACGAACGGTCCTATAAAGATTGCAAAGCCAAGATGTGAGTGGACAACGAAATATAAGATGACTAACAACTTGGATAATGTTGCCAAAGATATCATATATCATTCAATCAACATGAATATATTCTGCGAGATCAAATCCTGCTCCTCTACTAAAGATATAAGGGAGAAGCTGATTCAGATTTATGGCTGTAACGTCCAAATTTAGAAGAACTAGAAAGATTAGAAAGTTTTAATATGTGCTAAAAATAAGTCCAAATGGGCCGATAGCGATTCAGAGGATTCACCTATTTAAATAGATACAGAAGCTGTCACATTCTTGATGGCAGATGATCAATCCAAGATAAATGATCTTTCCCCACAAGAATTACCAACGATGAGTTAACTACTGCACTCAATGACATGGCCATTAAGTACAAGAAGTTATCTGATTCTTTTTATGAAATGAAAACAAAATATGAGACCAATATTTCTTCTTCATACAAAATCTCTAAATCAAATATTTTTGAAAAGAAAGTGGTCGAGATCTCATATGAGAATGAGATGCTCAAAGAACATATTCAAACTCTTTTTTCGGAAAACAAAAGGTTAAACTATAATGTTAGTGCTTGGACAAGGTCTGGAGAAGTTGTCAAATATCATATCAGTTTGTTGAAACCTGCTGGATCCAAATCCGGTTTAGGATTTGATAGCAATGACCCAAACCAGTCTTGTAAGAAATTAAGCTCAGTAACTCACAAGCTTAAACCAATAATTTTTGTCAAAGGAAGCCTAATTGACACTGAAACTAATCCAATCCATGAGGAGTTAGCTTTGAAGGATGAAATAACTAAAATATTTAAGCTAGTAACTCACAAGCTTAAACCAATATGTTTCGCCGATTGTTAGCTTGCTGAAAATTAAGTTGATACAGCCAGCAAGTCTAGCAATCTAAAATCTAACTCAAAGTCAAGGAGTTTTAAAAGAAAATCATCTTTAAAATCTAAAGGATCAGTGGCTGGAAGGAAGGCGTCTGCTAAGTCAAAATTATACGTATTAATCACAACACAGAATGGGAAATCCATCAAAATAACTCAAATATGGATTCCTAAGGGACTGATTGACCGAGGACCCAAGTGACTGTGGGTACCAAACGATTGGAAATACTGTTTTGCGTAGGTATATATGAGTGATTTCCTGAAGGACTCTATTTGGTATCAAGACAGCGGTTGTTCTAGACACATGACAAGAAACAGACGACTGCTTACTGATATAACAGATTGCACAGGCCCTAAGATCACTTTTGGCGACAACAAGAAGGGTAAGACCATGGGTAAACGTAAGATTATCCATGATAATCTAACCATTAATGATGTGTTACTTGTTGACAATTTGTGTTAGAACTTGATGAGTATCAGTCAACTATGTGATAACAGACTCATGCATGCCTAATTAAGGATCAACATGGTAATACTTTATTAACTGGAAGTAGGGTAGGAAACTCTTATAAAATGAACTGGCAAAATAAAACATCTGACCCTATGTGCATGATGGCCAAGAATAACCAGAAATGGTTATGACATAAAAGGTTAAACCATCTAAATTTTAAAACCATCAACAACATTTGTTCGAATAATTTAGTGTTCGCTTTGCCTAAAATACAGTTTTCTAAGGACAAGGTTTGTCCTGCTTGCCAGTTAGGTAAAAAGGGCAGATCATCATTCAAAAGTAAAGGGAAGTCTCAATCCAGCCGCTTCTTAGAACTGTTACAAATGGATCTGTTTGGTCCAATTCTTGTAAAGAGCCTAGGAGGAATGAGATTTCCTCTAATTGTTATTGATGATTTTTCACAATTTGCATGAGTATCATTTATGCAATCTAAGGATAAAACGAATGAAAATTTGATTAAAATCTTTAGAAGAATTCAGAACCATAAATCTTTAAGTATTGTTTGCATTAGAAGCGATCAGGGAACTGAGTTCACCAACGGACGCCTATCCTCTTATCTCGAGGAGTCTGATATTAGACACGAGTTGTCTAGTGCTAGAACTCTATATCAGAATGACATTGTTGAGAGGAGAGTGAGGACACTAAAAAAAGCAGCGAGATCTATACTTGCTGAATCAGATGTTCCTCAGAGATTCTGGGCAGAAGCTATAAACACAGCTTGCTACACACAAAATCGGTCAATAATCAACAAAAGTTTTGACAAAACACCCTATGAACTATTTTACGGAAGAATTCCTACAGTGTCTTACTTTAAAGTTTTTAGTTGTAAATGTTTTATTCTTAACAATGGAAAGGATTATCTGACTGCTTTTGATGTTAATGCAGATGCTGGATTCATGCTGCGATATTCCTCAGTATGCAAGGCTTACAGAGTATATAACAACAAAACTCAAACTGTTGAGGAATCCCTACACATTGTTTTGATGAGTCTGTTAAAAGTAATTCTATTGATCCCGTCGACATTGCTAATAGATTAGAAACAAGAAGTCTTGAATCTGTGTGTGAGGATGAAGCTCTAGCTAAACGGATTTTATTGTCTGATCCTGTGGCTGATCCGGTTGAGAACCAACCAGACGTTCAAACTCCTGTTCAACAAGATGTTGAGAGTTCGGACGACGCAGAGCCATCTGGTCAGATGACTAATCCTTTAGGACCCAAAATAAACAAAAATCATCTACCAGAATTGATCATCGGAAATTCTAACTCTCTTCGTAGGACAAGACGTCAATTGATGGATGGAATGGCCAATTCTGCCTTTATTTCTCAAATTGAACCCAAGAAAAATGGTGAGGCAGTGCTTGATCCAGATTGGATCAATGCTACGCTGGAGGAGTTAAACCAATTTGTGGGAAATAAAGTGTGGCATCTAACTCCAAGACTGATTGATCAATTAGTTATTGGAACTAGATGGGTCTTTAGAAAGAAGCCTAGTGAAGATGGCCTAGTTATTAGAAACAAAGCCCTATTGGTTTCTCAAGGATACAGACAGGAAGAAGGCATTGACTTTGATGCGTCTTTTGCATATGTAGCTAGACTTGAGGCAATTAGAATCTTCCTAGCTTATGCATCATTTAAGAATTTTAAAGTTTTTCAAATGGATGTGAAAAGTGCATTTTTAAATGGTAAACTAAATGAAGATGTTTATGTTAAGCAACCACCTGGGTTTATATATCACACTTTACCAAATCATGTTTGTAAACTTGACAAAGCTTTATATGGTTTGAAACAAGCTCTTAGAGCTTGGTATGATACTTTGACTAAATTTTTGTTTGATCATGATTTTGTTATTGAAATTGTTGATAAAACACTATTTAGGTTTATTAAAGAGTCTCACATCCTTCTTGTTCAAGTATATGTTGATGACATTATATTTGGATCAACTAACACCAAATTGTGTGAGAGATTTGCCAAGCTGATACAAGATAGATTCGAAATGAGCATGATGGAATAATTAACCTTGTTCCTCGGCCTTCAAGTTCGTCAGTTGGAGAAAGGAACATTTATCAATCAAGCCAAATACACCAAAGAGCTGCTGAAGAAGTTCAGGATGGAGAACTACTTTACTGCAGATACTCCAATGAGCGCCTCCAGCAAGCTAGACAAAGATGATGGTGGACAAGGTGTAGACATCACTGCCTATAGAGGTCTTATTGGATCCTTGCTCTATCTCACTACCAGCAGGTTAAATATTTAATTTGATGTTGGTGTTTGTAGAAGATTCCAGGCTAATCCGAAACTCTCTCACTTTACTACTGCTAAAAGTATTCTTAAATATCTGAAGGGAACTCAAAATGTGGGACTGTGGTATCCAATGGATTCCAGTTTCAATTTAACTAGTTTCTCAGATGTAGACTATGTAGGGTGAAAAATAGATAGGAAAAGTACGAGTGTAACCTGTTAGTTCCTTAGAGATCGTCTAATCTCATTGTTCAGCAAGAAGAAGACGTCGCTTTCCATGTCTACAGCTCAAGTAGAGTACCTTGCTACAGGTAGTAGTTGTTTTCAGCTTTTGTGGGTTCAACAACGACTAAGTGATTATGGGATCGAGGTAGAAGAATCTCCAATTTTTTGCGACAACACAAGCACTATAGCTATCACCTACAATCCAGTTCTGCATTCTCGGACAAAGCACATCGAAATCAGACATCACTTCATCCGAGAGCATGTCAGTAAGAAGAAGATTCGCCTTGAATACATCTCAACAGATCAACAAACTGCAGACGTCTTCACGAAGCCTCTACCCGAGACTAAGTTTTCTCACTTTAGAAATATTTTAGGACTTGTTGATCTTGACTGATTTTTTTATGTGCATGAACTGAGGGGGGACATTTTGTTCAAATGTAACTGGACATACAAGTAGACAGAGGTCTCAATACGTCCAATGGATCAGTAATCTATGAAGCACAACTACTTAGATGTGAGCTTGCTCAAGCAGTCTTTTATCTTCTTTTGGATTCATGTCTTGGTTCATAACCTGCGCGGTTAGATGCAGACGTTTAGATGTTTATAAGACAAGAGCAGTTGGATGCTCACATCTAACCAAATACACGTGCAACACGTGGTGTTTATGCGTAATTAGACGTTCAAATTCTAATAGTCTTTTGACCGTCTATAAGACAAACGTGATTAGACGTTAACGTCTAATATATGTATATCCAAATTAGAAGTAAAGAATGTGGAAAGTAAATTAAACGTTTAACTACTTATGTAATTAGACTGTTTATCTTTTGGCTATTGGGACAGCTGTTCACTATCACTGTATCTGTCCATATACTTTTCCCGCCAAAAATAAAACAGTCACATCTCAAATGGATTGAAAACATGTATCTTTCAATGTTTAAAGAGTGACTAAAATTTCTAATAACTTTCCACTACACGTCTAACATTAATAACACTTTTCATGAATAATATTAAATGATAACTACGTCTCTTGGGAATAGGTTTCTTAAGTTTTTGACGGTTCATATAATCATCAAGTTAATAGTCGCACGTTAGCTTTCTTGTATTTAATAAACGGTCATACTCAAAGGTTTGACTATCTCATTTCTGAATCCCCGATTCTCTGTCTAAGAAATCCTCCATTTAGCATTCGAATTCCTAAGATCTTTTGTTCATCTTGCTAAAATGTCTTCTCTTTCTCCAAAACTCTTCAAATAGATTTTAAATTTGTCTCCACTTTGGTGATTCCTGAAATGGTTTCGATGTTTGAGTCTTTAAAAGCTTCCGGGCTAAAGTTGTTTCTTCGTACCCACTGCATCTTTCACGAACAGGCGGTTCGTGAATTATTTGAAACTGTCGGATTTAATCATAACAAGTATATCCGTGCAACCATTCTTGGAAAAAGCATCTATTTCTCGGAGGAAACATTTTCCATGTTCTTTCGACTTCCAACTAAAGGGATCCATGAGTTTCCTCCTTCCTCTGATGAAATCTTATCCGAGATGAAACTCGTTTTCTTGGATCAATCATTCGAAGGGCATTTCTTTTCGATTGCCTCTCACAAAAAGAGAATCTACTTGAAGGTTGAGTATGCCCTACTCAACGACATAATTTTAAAATCCATTCTTGCTAAAAATTCTTCGTACATCTACTTCAACAAAGTTTTTAAAATAATGGTGGCCATTACAAGAGCTGAAGCCATCAACTGGTCAAAATTCCTCTTCAACAATCTGGTGAAAATGATTTCTTCTCCTAAGAAAAACTATGGATACGATGCTCCTCTCAACACGTTCCTATACTGTCTCCTCTTTGAAGTCGGTCACGGATTTCACTTAAATCCTTCCAAAGTCCTAAACAGCCAAAAGGTTCTCGACTATGTTCTACGGGTAGGTAGGCTCAGGTTGAAAAGAAGAAACCGGGCAGCATATCTGGCTGAAAGGGCATACTAGGTTTTCTTCTCCTAATGATGTTAAAAATGGGGAAAGGGAAAAGATTAGCCTTAAATTTAGGGGGGAGGAAATATTTTGATGTTTTTGAATATTGTTGTTTTTAAATACTTTTGAAAAATATTCATGATGTTATGGATCAAGTTATCTCTATCTTTTGCTATGAAATATATGAATAGTCTTTTGTTATATATTGCGATATGATTTATCGAATGTACTTATACATTTCTAATCATTTATTTAAGTTTTAACATCATCAAAAAGGGGGAAATTATTGGGTCAAATTATTTTGACTAACGATATTTTGATGATAAACTTGTGTAAAACTTAAATATGAATGAAATTAATCCGTCTAAATATTTTTGTGCAGGTGCATCAAAATATGCTAAGTTAGACTTGGGTTGAATCAAGTCTATTAGACGTAATAGTAGTTAGACGTGCAGTCTAACAGATACGTAGTTAGATGTGTAGTCTAACAGATACATAGTGAGACGTGTAGTCAAACAGATACATAGTTAGACATATAATCTAGCGGATACATAGTTAGATATGTAGTCTAACGGATACGTAGTTAGACGTGCAGTCTAACGGATACGTAGTTAGACGTGCAGTCTAACAAATACGTAGTTAGACGTGCAGTCTAACAGATACGTAGTTAGACGTACAGTCTAACGATTACGTTGTTAGACGTGCAGTCTAACAATTACGTAGTTAGACATGCAGTCTAACGGATACTTAGCTAGACGTGTAGTCTAACAGATATGTAGTTAGACGTGCAGTCTAACAGATACGTAGTTAGACGTACATTCTAACGTATACTTAGTTAGACGTGCAGTCTAATAGATACGTAGTTAGACGTGCAGTCTAACAGATACGTAGTTAAACGTGTTGTCTAACAGATATGTAGTTAGACGTGCAGTCTAACGGATAAGTAGTTAAATGTGAAGTCTAACATATACATAGTTAGACGTGCATTCTAACAGATACATAGTTAGACGTGCAGTCTAACAAATACGTAGTTAGACGTGCAGTCTAATAGATACGTCCTTAGACATGCAGTCTAACAGATACGTAGTTAGACGTGTAGTCTAATAGATACGTAGTTAGACGTACAGTCTAACAAATACGTAATTAGACGTGTATTTTAACAGATACGTAGTTAGACATTGTTAGATAAATTCAGACCGGTTCAAATAAACCTAACTTAAATAAACTTTCCATGCATGAACAAGGAACCGGACCGGATGAACAAGAGAACCGACTGAAGAAACCTAACCGGTCAAGCTACCAAACCGATCAAGAGTATTCGGAACGTGACCGCACAAAGAAAGGATCGGCCAAAGCTCAAAACCGGAATCATCAAACAGCCGATCATCCACAAGACAAGAATAACCGGAAGAAGTCCGGTTACATCAATACCAAAAGACATTCGGCCAAGTCAAATGACCGACCAGTACAAGAAGACATTTCGGGTATCTGTTGAGAATGATAATAAAGGAACAGACTAAATACTTCCATATCCATGCAAGTCTGAGGAAAGACTGTAGGCTGCAGAAAACAGTACTACCGGATCCTTCTACTTCGGGATAAGCCAGAAAGGAAATCTTCAAAGTACAGACAACTGTCCAAACAGACAGTGCCTATATCAAGTAAAAGACAAACCCGGCAGGCTTGTCCTACACACCGAATGAACAGACCGCCAGGTCTGAGACATAATGCCAGGTCTGAGGTTGACCGTTAGGTCTGAGGAAACGACCGCATGTCTGAACCTCTGAGACACTGAATCACTGCACCTCTGATCAGCCAATCAGATTCAAGGTAGTGAAATATGACCGTTGGCATATTTCACCTATAAAAGGAGGCAGTTACAGAAGAGTAAATGCGGGACAACAAGGGGACTTAAGCGTGATATTAAGAGCATTTACTACAAGTGATAGAGTGTGCCAGAAAGCCTAAGTGTTGAAAGTTAGAGTGTGTTTTACAATTTCGATGTAAATTGTAAGAGTGTTATCGAGCAGGAAATAAGTCTCGATCGGCCTGTATTTGTATTCCTTAGTGAATATCCTTCTCGCGGTTTCGAGAGGAAGGGGTGACGTAGGAGTTTTATCTCCGAACATCCATAAAATCTGTTGTGTTATTTACTTTCTGCCGGCTTCATTATATAACCGACTGACTTAACCATACCGCTCCAAACCGACTTTATACTAACCATACTGAATATCCAGATTACCGAAACCGACCCACCATTTCCAAATCTCCATCATCCGAAACCGACCGTGCCTATCATACAAGCGTGCTGCTTCAACCTGAAAGCAAACCTCTTCCGCGCTTGAACCTAGTTCAAGGGTTTGTGACAGGTTGTGTAGTATTGAAACCCCGGTGTTAATCTCTAACCGGATTAACTACCACCCTACGATTGAGAACCGCTAACCGGTCCAACCCCCGGTCCACCAGCGGCGACCTAGATCCTAACAGACATGCATTCTAACAGATACGTAGTTAGACGTGTAGTCTAACAGATGAAAGTTAGACGAAGGGCGTCTCACTCCTTCAGACTAGTCTGAAGTGACCCGTAGATAGACGTGTTGTGTAACTCCATTAGACTTGGTGGTCTAATGGATCCCGCTATTAAACGTGGGCATCTAACTTCATTAGACTTATTAGTCTAATAGATCCCGCTATTAGACGTGGGCGTCTAACTTCATTAGACTTGACAGTCTAATGGAGCACATCTAATGCCTCGCTTCAGTAGTTGTTTGAAGTCAGCATCCGTCTACCCACGATCAACTAGTTGTACGCTACTCCTACTCCACTCATCCGTGCAGATCAGTGCAACAGCCAATTGCATCAAATGAATGAATGCCACGTAAGTAAATATTCTTTCCACTACATGTTCCTTGCATGACAATTCTAGAAGAATATCTGGCGCACTACCAGATTTGTATGGCCACAATCTTTGTGCACAGAGTCTGCTGTACTCGTGTACTATGGAGGATTTCCAATGGGTGCTTGGCATGTATCAATGTAGAAGATTCGATTGTTGGTACCTGCCTTCTATTTGAAGATCTTCAAGGACAACGGACGAGCTGTCGGACTTACACATCATCTTACAAATTGTTTACTTGCTTACTGATTTTGTACATCAAGAGAGAGATAGAATCAAAAGATTGTCAAGCTAAGTGATATTCTTAAACATATTGTAAGTTGAACATAGTCTGTTCTGTTTAACAGTTAGCTAGAAAGGAAACTGTATTTGATTCGAAAAAAAGTATAGTGAATCCTTCTGGTAGTTGGAAGAAAGGGTGACGTAGGAGAGTTTGCTCCGAATATCCATAAACAACCTGCTGTGTCTTTTACATTCTATCTTCTTCTCTTTCATTGGTTCTTAGCTTGAAACCTGTGCAAACGTTTCCGCACTTGAATCGTTTCAAGAGTTTGCAAGGGTTTGTGAAAAATAGAAAGTGATATAAATCCTTAACATGATTTCTATCAAATCATTTTTGTAAGAAGTTGTCATCAATAGTTAGACCCCCATCTCTATTGGTGCCACCGATCATTTCACAATGTTTTGGATAAGGCCGTATTTATAAATTATTTTTAAATTCTAAGATTCTCCTCTGATATTTTCAGGTATTGTTAAATTTAAATACCAATGCAACAAGTACACACTACTTCACATAATTCTGTACAATTATTTAATGTTCATCCTTGCTTAAGACTCTAGACTACTAATTAAAGGTAAAAAATGTTATAATTGGATTTATAAAAGCCATACTTTTTTTTATTTTAGAAACAATTTTGAAAACCGTCCTTATGCGCGAAAGCCCTTTTCCGAGCATAAATAGACAACGAACCACCCTTTTTCAGGATCTTTTGTCTAAATACGTTTACACATGTATCATTTTATTGATTTCATAAAATCTCCTAGCGACTATGATTTTCAAATAAATAATCATTTAAATTAGTTATGTTTGATTAATTTAAAGCAAGTTCAGTTAAATTAATATTTAGCCTCCCAGATTATTAAAAAATTGAACAAATGATTAATTATATTGAAATAATTAATTTCATACCGCTCCAATTATTTTCAAAATCTTTTAAAAACTAAATGTTTCATTTTAAAATATGATTGACATGCAAACCAAGGTTAAAATGCATAGAACCTCGAGCCACCCCGCGATATGATATTTCTCCATGTATTGCTATGTGACCGTCTCGTCGTGGCACGTGCAGTCTAACGGATACGTAGTTAGACGTGCAGTCTAACAGATACGTAGTTAGACATACAGTCTAACGTATACTTAGTTAGACGTGCAGTCTAATAGATACGTAGTTAGACGTACAGTCTAACATATACGTAGTTAAACGTGCAGTTTAACAGATACGTAGTTAGACGTGTAGTCTAACGGATACGTAGTTAAATGTGAAGTCTAACATATACGTAGTTAGACGTGCATTCTAACAGATACGTAGTTAGACATGTTGTCTAATAGATGCGTAGTTAGACGTGTAGTCTAACAAATACGTAGTCAGACGTGCAGTCTAACAGATACGTAGTTAGACGTGCAGTCTAACATATACGTAGTTAGACGTGCAGTTTAACAGATACGTAGTTAGACATGCATTCTAACAGATACGTAGTTAGACGTGCAATTTAATAGATGAAAGTTAGACGAAGGGCGTCTAACTCCTTCAGACTAGTCTGAAGTGACCCGTAGATAGACGTGTCGTCTAACTCCATTAGACTATGTGGTCTAATGGATCCCGCTATTAAACGTGGACGTCTAACTTCATTAGACTTGGTGGAATAATAGATCCTGCTATTAAACGTGGGCGTCTAACTTCATTAGACTTGGAAGTCTAATGGAACACATCTAATGCCTCTCTTCAGTAGTTGTTTGAAGTAAGCATCCGTCTACCCACGATCAACTAGTTGTACGCTACTCCTACTCCACTCATCCGTGCAGATCAGTGCAACAGCCAATTGCATCAAATGAATGAATGCCGCGTAAGTAAATATTCTTTCCACTACTTGTTCCTTGCATGACAATTCTAGAAGAATATCTGGCGCACTACCAGATTTGTATGGCCACAATCTTTGTGCACAGAGTCTGCTGTACTCGTGTACTATGGAGGATTTCCAATGGGTGCTTGGCATGTATCAATGTAGAAGATTCGATTGTTGGTACCTGCCTTCTATTTAAAGATCTTCAAGGACAACAGACGAGCTGTCGAACTTACACATCATCTTACAAATTGTTTACTTGCTTAATGATTTTGTACATCAAGAGAGAGATAGAATCAAAACATTGTCAAGCTAAGTGATATTCTTAAACATATTGTAAGTTGAACATAGTCTATTCTGTTTAACAGTTAGCTAGAAAGGAAACTGTATTTGATTCAAAAAAAAGTATAGTGAATCCTTCTGGTAGTTGGAAGAAAGGGTGACGTAGGAGAGTTTGCTCCGAACATCCATAAACAACCTGCTGTGTCTTTTACATTCTATCTTCTTCTCTTTCATTAGTTCTTAGCTTGAAACCTGTGCAAACGTTTCCGCACTTGAATCGTTTCAAGAGTTTGCAAGGGTTTGTGAAGAATAGAAAGTGATATAAATCCTTAACATGATTTCTATCAAATCATATTTGTAAGAAGTTGTCATCAATAGTTAGACCCCCATCTCTATTGGTGCCACCGATCATTTCACAATGTTTTGGATAAGGCCGTATTTATAAATTATTTTTAAATTCTAAGATTCTCCTCTGATATTTTCAGGTATTGTTAAATTTAAATACCAATGCAACAAGTACACACTACTTCACATAATTCTGTACAATTATTTAATGTTCATCCTTGCTTAAGACTCTAGACTACTAATTAAAGGTAAAAAATGTTATAATTGGATTTATAAAAGCCATACTTTTTTATTTTAGAAACAATTTTGAAAACCGTCCTTATGCGCGAAAGCCCTTTTCCGAGCATAAAAGACAACGAACCACCCTTTTTCAGGATCTTTTGTCTAAATACGTTTACACATGTATCATTTTATTGATTTCATAAAATCTCTTAGAGACTATGATTTTCAAATAAATAATCATTTAAATTAGTTATGTTTGATTAATTTAAAGCAAGTTCAGTTAAATTGATATTTAGCCTCCCAAATTATTAAAAAATTGAACAAATGATTAATTATATTGAAATAATTAATTTCATACCGCTCCAATTGTTTTCAAAATCTTTTAAAAACTAAATGTTTCATTTTAAAATATGATTGACATTCAAACCAAGGTTAAAATGCATAGAACCTCGAGCCACCCCGCGATATGATATTTCTCCATGTATTGCTACGTGACCGTCTCGTCGTGGCACGTGCAGTCTAACGGATACGTAGTTAGACGTGCAGTCTAACAGATACGTAGTTAGACATACAGTCTAACGTATACTTAGTTAGACGTGCAGTCTAATAGATACGTAGTTAGACGTGCAGTCTAACATATACGTAGTTAAACGTTCAGTTTAACAGATACGTAGTTAGACGTGTAGTCTAACGGATACGTAGTTAAATGTGAAGTCTAACATATACGTAGTTAGACGTGCATTCTAACAGATACGTAGTTAGACATGTTGTCTAATAGATGCGTAGTTAGACGTGCAGTCTAACAAATACGTAGTCAGACGTGCAGTCTAACAGATACGTAGTTAGACGTGCAGTCTAACATATACGTAGTTAGACGTGCAGTTTAACAGATACGTAGTTAGACATGCATTCTAACAGATACATAGTTAGACGTGCAGTTTAATAGATGAAAGTTAGACGAAGGGCGTCTAACTCTTTCAGACTAGTCTGAAGTGACCCGTAGTTAGACGTGTCGTCTAACTCCATTAGACTATGTGGTCTAATGGATCCCGCTATTAAACGTGGACGTCTAACTTCATTAGACTTGGTGGAATAATAGATCCTGCTATTAGACGTGGGCGTCTAACTTCATTAGACTTGGAAGTCTAATGGAACACATCTAATGCCTCTCTTCAGTAGTTATTTGAAGTAAGCATCCGTCTACCCACGATCAACTAGTTGTACGCTACTCCTACTCCACTCATCCGTGTAGATCAGTACGACAACCAATTTCATCCAATGAATGAATGCCACGTAAGTAAATATTCTTTCCACTACTTATTCCTTCCATGACAATTCTAGAAGAATATCTGGCACACTACCAGATTTGTACGGCCACAATCTTTGTGCACAGAGTCTGTTGTACTCGTGTACTATGGAGGATTTCCAATGGGTGCTTGGCACGTATCAATGTAGAAGATTCGATCGTTGGTACCTGTCTTCTATTTAAAGATCTTCAAGGACAACGGACGAGCTGTCGGACTTACACATCATCTTACAAATTGTTTACTTGCTTACTGATTTTGTACATCAAGAGAGAGATAGAATCAAAACATTGTCAAGCTAAGTGATATTCTTAAACATATTGTAAGTTGAACAGAATCTGTTCTGTTTAACAGTTAGCTAGAAAGGAAATTGTATTTGATTCAAAAAAAAGTATAGTGAATCCTTCCGGTGGTTGGAAGAAGGGGTGACGTAGGAGAGTTTGCTCTGAACATCCATAAACAACCTACTGTGTCTTTTACATTCTATCCTCTTCTCTTTCATTGGTTCTTAGCTTCAAACCTGAACAAACGTTTCCGCACTTGAATTGTTTCAAGAGTTTGCAAGGGTTTGTGAAGAATAGAAAGTGATATAAATCCCTAACAGAATTTCTATCAAATCATTTTTGTTAGAAGTTGTCATCAATAGTTAGACCCTCATCTCTATTGGTGCCACCGATCATTTCACAATGTTTTGGACAAGGCCCCATTTGTAAATTATTTTTAAATTTTAAGATTCTCCTCTGATATTTTCAGGTATTGTTAAATTTAAATACCAACGCAACAAGTACACACTACTTTACATAATTTTGTACAATTATTTAATGTTCATCCTTGCTTAGGAAACTACTAATTAAAGGTAAAAAAATGTTATAATTGGATTTATAAAAGCCATACATTTTTTATTTTAGAAACAATTTTGAAAACTGTCCTTATGTGCGAAATCCCTTTTCCGAGCATAAATAGACAACAAACCACCCTTTTTCAGGAACTTTTGTCTAAATACGTTTACACATGTATTGTTTTATTGATTTCATAAAATCTCCTTGCGACTATGATTTTCAAATAAATAATCTTTGAAATTAGTTATGTTTGATTAATTTAAAGCAAGTTCAGGTTAAATTGATATTTAGCCTCCCAAATTATTAAAAAATTGAACAAATGATTAATTATATTGAAATAATTAATTTCATACCGCTCCAAGTATTTTCAAAATCTTTTAAAAACTATATGTTTCATTTTAAAATATGATTGAAATGCAAACCAAGGTTAAAATGCATAGAACCTCGAGCCACCCCGCGATATGATATTTCTCCTTGCTACATGACCGCCTCGTCGTGGCACGTGCTAAGCTATGTGACTAGGAGATGGAGATCTCGTTTTGGGGTGTTACACTGTTTTAGGGCTAAGTCTATTAAATCACTACCTAGAAATCATTCCAACATAATTGTAATGATGTTGGGTAACAACTTTGAGCATATTTACTCCATCACGATCATGTTTGATCCATCTAGATAATGTTTGTTCAAAATCAAAATTTTCAAAACTATTGAAATTTTTGAGTTCTTAATTTGGTCAAAATGAACATCCAGTATTCTTGTTTTGGTACTAATCAAGTATATGTGATATAAGAAAGTTATTGGGTAACAATTTTCCCTTCAAAACAACCTTAAAATGAAAAACTAAAATTTTGATCACAAACTATTTTGAACAAATAGATCATCATTTAGGTTGATTGATACCTTGAGATGATGATCAACATGTTCCTGGGAGCTTTGTGAAGCTACTCAAACTCTTGGATCAATGAATCCAAGCTAAAAAATGAATTAAAAAAAAAGTGAAAATAGGTGTTATTGAGGATCGTGGCTTGTTAGCCTAGGACGGAAAGATCCAATAGAGGATCCTCGGTTCAGACAAAAATCTAGGACCGAGAAATTCGAACCTCGAATCGAGAGGTTTGACCGATGTTCTTAAGCTAGGACTTAGGATTCTAGAACCTAGGACCGAGGAATCTTGACACAAGACCGAGAATCCCTAAACCCGGGATCGAGGGACTTATCCTAGAAGTAACCTAGGACCGAGAGGTTTATACACCCAAACCGATAAGAGTCCTTAGCACCCAAATCGACGGTCTCCAGACCCCGACCGATAAAAGAAGACCCAAGGCTTAGGACTCTGGTCCTAAGGCGTGTTTGGTTCCACTTTTCAAAACCCTAAATTATTTTTATAATATTGGAACCTTAAACTATTTTATTAAAATCTCAAAAAAAATAGAAAATATTTTTTAAATATGTTTGGGATATTTACACAAACAAGTATTTTGATTAAGGCCCATTTGGTGTTTATTTCTTAATCCTAACACCCTTAAAATGATTGATAGTCTTTAAGTATAATCCTCCATAGTTATCATCACCCATAAATATTATTGTTTTAATATTTTAAATAACGCTAAAACCTAGAAGCATGACTAGGATCGGAAGAATGATTGGTTAAACCTCAAACGTTATACAATCGATTTTCAAAAGCAAACTTTATAAGTAGAGATCGTTTTAAAATCGGGTATGTATGATGAAATTTGAATATCATTTCCCGAGTATCACCAAACTACAAACTAAAAGAAAAACTACAATCAATATATTTGTATACGTATGCCAACTTTGATTGACTTTCAAAAATCAAATGTCGACTCTGATTCAAAATTAATAATCTTTTAAATTAATTATGTATAATTTCTTTTAAACTAAAGGATTTTAAAAAAATCAAATTGTGATTTGATTAGTGTAAATCCATGAATTATTTAAATTTGAACCTCGAAATTAATTATATTTTTTTATTAATTTCAAATGTTGTCATGAATCATTGAAATCTTTTATAAATAATATGTACTTTAAAAGAAATTTTCTATCAGAAAATCAATGTTAAAATTATCAAACCTCGAGCCACGCCGCGATATGATATTTCTCTCTATATTGCCACGTGTTTGTCTCGTCGCAACACGTGTTAAGCTATGTGACTAGGAGATGGAGATCTCGTTTTGGGATGTTACACTTTTCTTGGGCTAATTCTATTGAATCAAAACCTAGAAAGTATTCCAACATGATTGTAATGATGTTAAGTAACTACTTGGATCATGTTTGTTCCATCCCAATCATGTTTGATCAAAATTAAAATAATTGAAATAATTGAAATAATTGAAATTTTTTAGTTCTTAATTTGGTCAAAACGAACATCCAATTTTCTTGTTTTGGTACTAATCAAGTATATAGGAAATAAGGAAGTTATTGGGTAGCTCATTTCGCTTCAAAACATCTTTAATATGAAAAACTCAAATTTTGTGATACTTTGATCTTTAATTTCGCTTAACAAACTATTTTAATCAAATAGATCATCATCTAGGTTGATTGATACTTTGAGGTGATTATCGACATGTTCCTGGGAGTTTTGTGAAGCTACCTAAACTTTTAGATCAAAGAATCCAAGCTAAAAAAAACCCGATTAAAACGGACCCAAGGCTTAGGACTCTAGTCCTAAGGCCTATTTTGTTACAATTTTTAAAACACAAAATTATTTTATAATATTATAACCTTAAACTATTTTCTAAAAATATCAAAAAGATAGAAAATATTTCTAAACTATTTTTGGGATATTTCGAAAAACAAACATTTTGATTAAGGCATGTTTGGTATTTATTTGTAAATCCTAACACCCTTAAAATGATTGATAGTTATTATGTATAATCCTCCATAGTTATCATCAACAATAAATATTATTGTTTTAATATTTTAAAAAACGCTACAACCTAGAAACATGACTAAGATCGAAAAAGTAATTGGTTAAAATTCAAATGTTATACAATAAATTTGTCAAAAGTTACTTTATAAGTAGAGATCGTTTTAATGTTATTTCTCGAGTATCACCAAACTACGAACTAAAAGAAAAACTCTAGTTAATACGTTTGTATACGTATGCCAACTTTAATTAATTTTAAAAAAAGCAATTATCGACTCTATTTTAAAATTAATAATCTTTTAAATTATTCATGTTTAATTAATATAAACTAAAGGATTTCTAAAAAATCAAATTATGATCTGATTACTGTAAATCCCTGAATTATTTAAAATTGTATTCCGAAATTAATTATTTATTTAATTAATTTCAAATTTTGCCCTAAATCAATGAAATCATTTATAAATAATGTTTTATTTTAAAATAATTCATATCACGCAAATCAATGTTAAAATTATCGAACCTCAAAGTATTACGGAAACCAACGCATAGGATTTTTTTAGGGGTTACAATATTTGTTTTGAACTTTTGATAATTTCAAACCATAATATTATGAATATATATTGAGTTTGATAATTTGAATATATATATATATATATATTGATCTTTCATTGAAAATTTTATATATTCTCAATTAAGATTAAGTTTTTTTGATGTTATTTATCATTAAGATAATTTTAAAAGCATGAATTTCCGGAATATATAGATATATTAACTTTTGATAATATTAAATAATTAGTACGAAATATAAAAATTTATAATGTTATCATTAAAATTATAGATTTATGGTTATTTAGATTCTCTCTTAACAGTTTTGTTAAGGAGGAATACTCTTTTTCATTTTCACGGGTAAACAATTATTATTAAAGATATTTAAGGATATTTATCAGATATATATAATATAATATATTATAAAAATCAAACAAAATTAAGGACCAATATTTATTTTTAGATATATATAAATTAATAAATATATATATATATATATATATATATATATATTTGTATAAATTTATATTAATAAATTTTTTATTATATCTTTTATTATAAGATTAAAAGATTAAGGTTACTGATTATTAATGAATTAATAAAAAATTGGATTATATTATACTTTTTTTTATTTAAATATTAAAATTGATATAAAAGAAAAATTAAGTCAACATGTTTCGGCCATAAACATATTTGAAATTTGGTTTAAAAAATCTTGAAGGTTTATTATTTAATTAATATGAGACTTGATATTAATGTTGCGTTAAGTATTTTGAGATGAGATAAATTATTATTTGAATTTAGTTGTTACTTAAGTTTATAAAAGTGAGCAACTACTTTATTGAATATTTTAAGTGATTAAGAAGCTATAATTTTTATGATATCAAATTAAAGATAGTTTTTTAGGAAGAGACTGTAATATTTATTTTGAGAATATTGAGTTTGAGGGGATAAATGATTTTATCTTCGAAAATTATTTTCATCAATAATTTCTATTGAGGAAGATTTAATTTATATCTTAAATTTTTTTTTTATATTGATAAGGATTTTATTCCTATTTATGATAAAGTTCAAAAAATCAAGATTAACAAGACAATATTGATCAAATCCATTATGTACAAACTCAACAACCTCAAAATCAAAATCAAGTGTTTTACAATAGTTTAGTTTAATTGAATTATTCTTTATGAACAATTTGATGGCACTCGTTACATATTTTGACAAGGAGCTTCACCAAAATAGATATTAAGGAGCTTCACCAAAATTGATTATTTATGTATCACAAGTTTAGTGAGAGTAAACCCCTGTTTATGGTTTTATATGTGTGTGACATTTTTTTGCCACAAATTTACTTTACATTAAGTATCCGTGATAGATATTTGAAAAGAATTAAGAATTAAATGCTCACTTATAGAAGGTTAGATAGTT
The DNA here is from genome assembly GCF_907164915.1 of Impatiens glandulifera. Lineage (NCBI taxonomy): Eukaryota > Viridiplantae > Streptophyta > Magnoliopsida > Ericales > Balsaminaceae > Impatiens > Impatiens glandulifera. The sequence continues at coordinate 41,033,215 of NC_061864.1, forward strand.
TAAGTGATTAAGGGCTATACTTTTTATGATGTGAAGTTAAAATTAGTTTTTTTAGAAGAGACTCAATATTGTTTTTTGAAGATATTGAGTTTGAGAGGAGAAATAATTTTGTCTTTGATAATGATTTAGATAAATAAAGTTTATTGAGGAAGATTTGATTTATATCTCAAATATTTTTGACATTGAGAAGGAGTTTATTCCTATTAATGATAAAGTTAAAAATGAAGAGTAACAAGATAATATTGATCAAATTCATTAAGTACAAACTCAACACCTCAAAATCAAGTTTCTTTACGAAAATTTAGTTTAATAGAATTACTCTTTATGGTCACTTTTATGGCACTCGTTACATATTTTGATATGGAGTTTCTAAATTGAAACATTGAAAAATAATTTGGTGCAATGAAAAAAACTTTGTGTCGAGAGACCAAATTAATATGGTTTCAAATTAAAGAAATTCATCTATAGACTTAAAGAAGTGTCTCGTTAGTGGTACTATAAAGTTCACAAAATAACAATTCTCTCTTTTGGCTTTGATGTGAATTTAATTGATTATTTGTTTATCACAAGTTTAATGGGAGTAGAACGCCTATTTATGATTTTATATGTGGGTGCATTTTGTTTGCCACAAATTATGATTTACATTAAGTAGCCAATGTTATGAGATATTTCAATATAACTAAAAATTAAATGCTTACTTTTAGGAGGTCACATAGTTTTGAGATCATTAAGTATTCCGACCCTGATCTTATGGGATGCTAGTATGAAATCCGATTCAAGTTATATTTTTCGCTAATTGGTTTTGTCGTTTCTTGAAGTAGTGTCAAAGAAACACTTACGGAATCATTCACTATTGCACCCGAATTTGTGACATGTTACTAGGCATTAAATTAGGTGATACAGACATAAGGTTTCTTGTTGTGAAAGAAATGATACAAAGTTGATAGAATTCTATAAAATATTGATGTACAAACTCTATTGTTATGAACTTCTTGACAATGGGTTTATCGCCTAATCTCTTTCATTATAATATTGCTCGTATGATGGTCGTAGAGATTGAAGATTTCTAACTTTAGTGAGAGTTTGTAGTTTGGTTGTCTTTCAGTTTAAGTTTAGTTATTTTATAAATATTTATGAAGTTTTTTTCTGAATAGAAATGAAGTATATTTATTCAATTATTTACACTTTGTATAATTATGTTTAAAGTATGATCTCACTAAAGTTAAGTTAGACCTGTTAAAAGTTGATATGAAAAGATCATTATGCATGAAATTTTCATTCATCACATTCATGATATAATTTGTTTATTAATTGTATTGATTTATGTGATCATTGTTGGGTTTAATTGGGCTTAAATACAACGATGAAATCTCTGGTCATATGTTGATATGATCAATATTTTAAAATTGTTTATACAACATATGATTGAGATTACATAAAATTGCATGTTCATTATGGTTAATATATTCATACATGACATAGTGGGAGATTTTTGGAATTTATAGGGTCATTAATAATAAATAATTGTGCAAATGCAATATTTAATATAAGCAAAAATATGTTATTTAATGTGACACCAATTTTATGGCTTCTACGTATATTTTTCATGAATATAAAGTTAAGATACCTAAGTGACATTTCCTATTTTATGAAGGAACTAAATTAGAAATGATTAAACTATAATAACTAACATATTGTTGGTTATTTTGTAACGGTAATGATTCTCATTTGAAGTATAATCATTTCTCATTTACGTCCACATCATAAACGAATCAAGAAAATTATATTAGGGTGGGCTTGAAAATTAATTTAAAATAGACTAAAAAATTAACATAAAAATTGTGGTTAAACCGTAAATTTGAATCTTTTACTATGAATTAAAGAATAAAATATTGAAATAAATTTAAAAAATGAAATTAGGGATCATATAGTAAAATATTTATATTTGGAGGGAGCTCTTAACATAAATTCGGCATGTGTTAACTATTTAAAAAAAGAAATATTTATTAAAAAATATTATTTGAATATAAACAAAATAAAAATAATAACTTACAAATAAAAAAATACCCATAAATTGTAAAGACACTTATCGAAACTTTATCCAACCAACTTGAAAAATAAATATTTAAACATGTCACAAACACTTTCTTTCACCCCTAATCAAATAAACCTTAGATAAAAAAAAAAATTACACTGCATATCCAGACTAGTCTTAAATATATTTTTAACTCACTGTTCTCCTATCGTAATCTCTATATATAGATATTAAAAAAAATACATGGCAAAGGTATGGGTGGCTTAAGCCTACCTCTGTTCTTGAATGTATCTGCCTAGTCCTCATAAACAAGAGAGGACATTTTACAGTTAAGGTACGATTCCGTTTTCAAATTCTAATGTATCAAAAATTAATTTAGAATCTAATTCGGATAATTTTATGAAATCCTTCAAGTTATCACAATTTTAATTTAGGATTTAATGCGAATAATTCTAACCGGTCTATCAAATCTTTGAGCTAATTTTTTCTGTTCTAGCGAAAACTCTCAAATATCAGGAGCATATAAGGCTTAGCTCTCTTAAAAGAAGGACTATTAAAAGAGGGACTATAGATGTAGAATCCCTGATATTAATTCATTTCCAAAAAATCACTATGATTCCGTCTGAGTCTAAGTATAGAAAAGGCATATGAGTGAAGTTAAGAGAATTAACTTGGTCAAGTCCTTCCATCCGGCATACTCTTCATGTATATATATATTGTAACCTTTTTATATATTGTAACCTTTTTGTCAATAAAGTGAAAATTTCTTAATATTACATAATTGTTTTTTCCTTTTTAAGTTTTCATATTTATTTTGTGTTATTTATGTGTGCTGTTTTTTTTACTCTCTTATTTAATTTGAGTAGAATATTATCCTCCCACCATTTCTTATAAAACAAAAACATTCCAAATATATAAAATTTTACAACCAGGATATTTTAAATTTCATGAATCAAATTCATCAAGACAACAACCTCCACCTTACAACGGGAAAGCAAAAGAAACCCATTAATGGAGTACTAGTTAAAGTAAGTTGACGAATATGTATATATATAATTATACTGAATATATAATTAATTACACATCTACCCGTACTAACCTCCCAACTAATTCTTAATGGATGCAATCAGTCTATGATATATATATTTATATGTAGCATTACCCCAAGAAAAGAAAGCATAAATTTCAAGAAAAGAAAATAGAGAACAAGTATTGTTGCTATTGTTAAATGAAGTTATAAACTTAGCATTGGATATGGTTATGCAATTGAGCCTTGGAACCTACCGAGAAATGATTTTTATTTGTATCGCTTTCTCTTCCTCCGCCTCTACCAATCCTATCACACGAGGGGCACACGATGAGCGTCGGAGCTGCAGGAAGTTGCATGTAGAATGGTGTTGCAATCATCGCCATCGCCTTCATCTCTTGCAGTTCCATTTGTAGCCTTCTATTCTCATCGGTTAGTTTTTCACAACATTTTTTCAATAATTCATATTCTACTTCGGTCTTCTTCAGTTTTGTCCTATTTCAATAAGGAATACATGTTAAATAGAAAATCACAAAAACTATTAACAATTCTTTAAAAGAAGAAAAAGGTTATAACAGTTGCAAGTCTATATATAAAGAAAACTATGGAAAATGATATAAATTAACCAATCAATACTAACCAAATAATGAATACTCCATTAAATAACAGGTTTGCATAGACGACCATAGAAAGATGGCCTGAAGGGTGAATTCCATGAGGGTTGAAACTTGAATGAGGGTCTTCAAGAGGATTCTGGACCCTCAAAGAATTTTATTTTGAAAGATCAAAAAAATCGTTCATGGGGTGGAGGACCCCAAAGAACCAAGTGCTAAATGGAATAAGTGAAGAGGACTCAAAACCATCCCCTTAAACTCCAAATCCCATTGTAACCAAAAAGGTTACTACTCCTACTCTCGAGGTGAACGAAGAGGCAATGTGGGTTCTTAAGGATGATGACAAGGCTAAAAATGAATTTTGAGAGAACGTTGAAGTAAATGCTTTTGAAACTATTGAGGAAGACCGGGAAGAAGATATATAACACATGGTTAGTCAAGATTGGTAACATACCTTCTTCTCTTGGAGGAAATATTGTTACTCATCATAATAATAGATGACATTGTTTACTTATATGAAAAGGATGAGACTAGTGAATTGAAGAACAACAAGAATGCAACATTTTCAGAAAAGCACCGAAAATAGTCAAACTATAACCGAAAAGAGAAAAATGAAACACTCACATCGTGGTCAACTATGAGGATAGAAGATCAAAAGACTTTAACATAACTAGGGCAAGAACATCAATATTCATGTCAAGTGTGTTTCTTTCAGAATCTTGAACTCTCGTATCTTTTACATTCTTGTTAAGTATGAGGCTTTTGATGTTCATTTGATTGTATTTTTCTTCACTTAACATGGTCTACTAACTCTCTAACTCTTTTACTTGCTACGTGAGAGACTAATCAGACCAATACATTCTTTATTTGAGAAAAATAGTTGGTGGAACTTGTTTATCGTTTTCTCAAATGCAACATGCCAATTCATACCTCCTATATAGTTTCAATATTTTTGTAATCGTAGGTAGAACAGTGTGAGTGTCCAATGGCAAGTTGCTTCACTGGAGATAAGCTTCATAGGAAATAAATAAGGTTGCTGGAAACAATGTCGGGTATCGTCTTTTTCCCTCCTTAGTAGGCTGAAGACATTCCCCATGCAATGATGATGCATGAGGGAACTTTGTGTGTTCTTCTGGTTGAGAAGATGGTTGTTCGTCTTACTTTTAATGTTTCGGTACATGATACCGAATGTGTTATTGCTTAAGATGATATTATTCCATAAATGTTGCTTATGGTGAACGGTTATTTGTTGAGGTTGTTCCAATAGAGGAGGATTCCACTCCTCCTATTGTCATGATGAACAAGAGTATGTATATGTAGAGGTACATGAGTTTTTGATATTTGTCCCCAAGTGGATGTGATCATTAATTCCAGATGAAGTCACTATTAATGAAGCTAGATTAAAGAAAGAATGGATGAAACTTAACGGAGGAAAAAAAATTTGACCATGAAATTATTTATTCAGTGGGGATGAAATATTTGGATCCTAAACATATAATTATGAAAAAATACACATTGACTTAAACGAAGCAATGAGAAGAAAAAGAGAAGAATAAGAAGTTCATTTGATACATGATTTATAATTGTGTAAATTAGTCATTACTTCTTCCTTTTAGTTTTCATATGATACATGATTTATAATTTTATCATCAAACTAAAACAAATAAGAAATCACATTTTTTTTTATTTAAAACACCCCCCATGCACTCAGCTTACAAAATCAAATACTCAAATCACTAATATATATTAAATTGACAACAATTTATTTGTTTTTAACTATTTGAAAGAATTAAAATTATCCAGTTAATATTATTTAAGTATTTTTAAAGACAAAACTCTTTCAAATGATACCTCAAATTGTGAAGATCACAATATAATGGTGTCAATTCCAATTAATGACAATTTATTAATTAATCCTTTTGAAACTTATTCATGATAATTTGTTTAGTAGTACAAAACTGATGACATGATTTCAAACCTTTTCGCCTATATAAATAAATAAAGACTTCTTATATAAAATATACAATAATTTCACCATTAAAAAGTTGTCCCCCACCAAAAAAAATAACACATATCTACATTAAATGTTCAGAAGAATATCTACGTTTGATTACTAGTTATCGAAAAAAGATTTATTTATATATATATATATAAGATAATAATAATAATAATAATAACTAAACTTATCAAAAAAAATAAAAAGATAATACCAAAAAAAAAAGATTTTTTCAACAAATATATATTACATACCTCGCTCTTCGATTCTGAAACCAGACTTCTACTTGTCTTGGCCTTAGATTAAGCTGTGTTGCCAAAGCCTGCTTTTGTTTCTGAACACAATCAAAGAAAAATAAAAGATCTAGATAAATAGAGTTCTAGATAGAAAAAAGGGTGGAAATTAATTAAGAAATAAATGATGAAATTAAGATATCTTACAGGATTAAGTGTACTATGTTCCATAAAACTATCTTCCAAAATATTAGATTGATCTTTTGTAAGTCTAAGTTTCTTTCTAGCACTACCCTCATGTTCTTCATCAAGATCATCAATCATCAACCCTTTACAAGAAACTTTCTCCACCTCTTCTTGATCCCCGCTTGTTTCTCTTTCTCTCTTTACACTTGAATTAGAATACGATGACGCCCCACTACCCGATGACACGGCTAAGGTAAGAGATGGGAAGTTTTTATCAATTTTTTTAAGAGATGGATTCTTCTTGTTCGGATCATGACAGTCCAATTGAAGAAGATGACCATCCGATCCTTGGAAAGAGCTCAATCCTAGGGTAAGACCCGTGTTGCAAATATCTGTAAAGCTCAACATTGAAATGAAAAGATTACTTGTTTGAGGAAGATAGAATTGAATTACATGAAAGGGAGGAGAGAGAGAGATTGTTTATAGAAAAAAGATTAGTAGATGAGGAGAGAGAGAAAGATAGGGGAAAAGAATAGAAGTGAGGGCGTTGAGAGAAGAGTGGAGGTTAAAGAGTGGAGGGTGGCTAGTTGATTATTTTTATTAATTAATCAAAGAAGGAATGAGTAGAGAAAACGAATCTAGACTGTTGAGTTGTGAATAAAACCACCCATAATTCCTTGTCTTCTAAGGTTGACCTAAGCAAATCCCCCACTCCCATTCCCACTACCAATCTCTTCCCCCTCTCTCTATTATATATTGTATATTATATAAGTATGTCCTAAATATTTTATGGATGATAAAGGTTTGAAAGTTCTATTTTACTAAATAAGGATGGATAGACTACTAACTGCGTGACACGAGTAGAGATCTATGCAATAAATCCATCTAATGTGAAAGATCTATCTAATATCAATCTAATATGCGAATGATATTGAAAACTTGAAATATTCTTATGTATATGTCGGTGAATCATATATAATGATTAAAGTTTAAATGAATTAGTGAATTAGGAAGATAAATCTTTTTTGAAATACATAAATGTTGAATATTTTATATTAAAATTTCACTTAAACTTTCTAGTTGATTGATTTCAACACACAGGTGAGAAAGGGGTCAAAATCGAGAGTATAAACTCTCGGTAATGACCCTATATTTTTCAGTATAGACCTAATACCGAAAATTTGAGTGACTCTCACCATCCTCGGTATTGACACCTTCGATAAATATAATTGGGCGTTTACCGAGAGATATCGTAGAGTTTTCGGTTTAGATACCCGAAAGAAAAAACGAAAGTTAATTGGAAAGGTTTCGGTTTTTCTTCATATAGAAAAACCAAGAGATTTCAATATAACTCTCGGTTTTTCCTTTTGAAGAAAAACCGACAGTTTTCCAATTAACTTTCGGTTTTCCTTTTAAAAAAAAACCCGAGAGGTATATGGAAATCTCTCGGTTTTTCTTTCAAAGAAAACCGAGAGCTTACCAATTAACTCTCGGTTTTTTCTTTCTAGGAAAACCGAATGTTTTTTAATTAACTCGCGGTTTTTCCTTTTATAATATACCCGAGAGGTATATGAAAAACTTTTGGTTTTTCCCTTTGAAGAAAAATCGAAAGATTTTCAATAATCTTTCGCTTTTTCCTTTTCAAATAAACCCTAGAGGTATATGAAAAACTTTAGGTTTTTCCCTTTCAAGAAAAACCGAAACCTTGCCATATAACTCTCGGGTTTTCCTTTTCAAATAAACTCGAGAGGTATATGTAAAACTCTCGGTTTTCTATTTCATGAAAAACCGAAAGCTTTCCATTTAACTTTCGTTTTTCCCTTCAAAATGTACAAAATATGCCGATTCTTTTGTGCGCAACCAAAACTTGTTCAACCAAACCAATATATCATTCATAAAGAAAATGACATTCATAAAGAAAATGGCCATTATCATTCCAAAATTCTCAACCAAACCAATCATCAAAACAATCTTTTATAATTCGTATTAAAACGTACTCAATCAATTCATAAACCTGTTATAAGTCGAAACAACCAATCAAAACGTACTAGATTTAGTTGGATGGGGGAGGGGGAGGTGGTTTAAATTGCCTCATAAACATTTCAATGCTCTCCATTCTTGTATTCATTTCTATATTTTCCCTCTCCATTCTTTTCATCAATTCTAACTTTTATGCTTGTATTTCATTAATCGTTCGAGTTCTTTCTTCATCCCTCTTTTCCAATTCCTCCACTTTCATCGCCAATTTTTGATTCTCCTCAAACAATCAATTAGTGGATCGTTGTGAATTGTTGCCACTTCGACGATCCTCACGAAAGTGTGTGAGCCGGACGACTGATCCCATACCGATCACCCTCCATGCTTTTGGCGCCCAACATCCTCTCCGTCAACTTAAAGTCATATATTTCCGGTTTGTTACTTCTTACTTACTTCATCTCAACCTGCACATTTGAAATAAATTTTCTTTTATATAATAAATAAACTAGCTATATGTAATTTATTTAAATTCAATTAACTTACAATTTTGTCTTGCGCTCGTTCGTCCGGGATGGGGTTTGGTTTTATTTTATAGGTTTTGGGGTACGGGTCCTCTTGAATACTTCAACGACAAAGGGGTACGTCCCATTTCAAGCGTCTGTTAAAATAAATAATTTATAAAATTAATAACAATCTTTATATTAATTTATTAGAAATAATGTACATATAACCTCTTCATCCACTTGAGCAAACGCTCTACTTCCAGTATGTTATGTTGTGGGAATTTTAGCTTATTTCTTTTAACAACATTGGTACGACTGTTGTGTTGTATTTGAAATAAAAAATGAAGTTAGAATAATTAATATCAGATTTTATTTGAATTATGAAACCTTACCTTAAATTTTTCCGTGAAGTAATGGTTTCGACACACGAACTCCCAATCATCTCGATCGTAGTCTCGTGGAGGATTGTCTAGTACCGCCGCCTTGTCTCCTTGATGAATGCGAATATAATCCATGTTCAAATTCGAGCGCCATCTATCCCATATCTGTTTAGCGTGTGCCAATCCGGACTTTCGATATTGATCAATAGGACCATCGGTACACTCGAACGGATCCTGAAAAATAAATCATTCAAATGTTATAAAAAAATGATTAATGTATAATTAAGTAATTATTACCGTCATAGCAATCCAAAGTGAATTCAATTGGTCAGCACTTAATGTCTTCCACTTTAGGATACGGTGAGACGATTGAGGGGTCCCGCACAATAGACCCCAAATGTCTAGACCACATTGTTCTTCCATCGCCGACACCGTCGGGCCTCCCATCTAACGCTCTAAAAGTTAGAGCAATCTTTGTCCCCGGTGGCCTCCTAGTTAGCGCGATATTCTTGTTCTTCCCCCATCTCTTGCGAGCTGAAGATTCTTCAAAATTATCAAATTCATAATTAGATATAAATCAATACAAACAATATGTTAGATAAAATAGATAGTTAATTAGTAGGTAATTAACTATCTAAAGAACTTAAACTAAATTCACTATTTGTGTAGGAAATGCAGGGATCGGTCACATCCTCAAAACAGTCTTATCACTCTAGTCTGGTCGACCGATATCGCAGAGGCGGCACAAACTGGAATTCTCTAATCAAACTATCTATTCGGCTATCTTTACAACAAAATCAGTAGAAGATCGGCTCAGCAATAAAAAACGGATTTAACGCTCAGTTGTAAGATCGGTAAACCCATACCTCAAATATTGGTTTTTACTCTTTGGAAGTAAGACCGGTGAACCGATATTCAAACAAAAAACCAGTAGGATGTCTGGTCGGTAAAATACTTGGCAAAAACCTAAGCTACCGTACAAAAATAACCGACAGTTTAATCGATCAGACCAAAGATATGGTACAGCTGGAAGTTTCCATTTTGGTGAAATTAGTTTACTTTGGGAATATGCAGAAGGAAGCCTTCAAATATGCAAACTATGCTACTTCCATTTTAATAGAAGTCTGATGATAGACTTTGGGAAGTAGAAGACTGTCAAAAGTGATCAGATACCTATTTTGATATAAGTCCAACAGTAGTCCCCAAGGAACAAGTATCTGTCAAACCGCTCTAGATGATCAATTCAATAGAAGACAAACCGGCCGGCTGATATGTTTCTTGGGAAGTATCAACCGCATTTAATGCAATGGTGTACCTTCTTGACCGACCAATCAGAATCAAGGATTGCCATGCAGGTATTTGTTGAATGAGAAATATGACGGTTGTCATATTTCACTATTTAGGAGAAGGTTGAAGAATAGCAGCAAGACACTAGATACACGAAGTGACTGAGACAAGGATACACGAAGTGATTGAGACAAGAATACACAAAGTAACAGAGAGAAAAAATAACAACCAAATCCAAAAGCTTTAAATTGTTCTTGCCTACATACTGTCTATAATGTTAATTAAGGGTATTACAAATCCATTCATTCTGTGTAAGAAGTGCGATTTGTAAGTCAATAACGAGTACTAAATAAGTATCGGTTATTTGACGTATTGTAAAGTGTGTTGAATATTCCTAGTGAATATCCTTCTCAAGTATGAGAAGAAGGGGTGACGTAAGAGCTTTATCTCCGAACATCCATAAATCTTGTGTTGTGTTTCTTCTCTTCTCCATATCCCTTTATCGTTGTCCAAACTGTGTGTGTGTTTCTTCAAGTTGAAACAAACTATTTCGCACTTGAACTCGGTTCAAGAGTTTGTGATAACTTGCGTAATATAGAGATTGATATTAACTTCTAACCGAGTTAATATCACCCAGCGTGTTGTGTAAGCTTTCGTCCTAAAGAGACCCCAGTCTCCTTCGGCGATCCTGATCCTAACATGTGGTTTCAGAGCAGCTAATCTCTATACTCAAGCAACCAGACGCAAGCATGCCTTACACCGACAAACCTCCAATGCTAGAAAGTGACGAATTTATCGATTGGAAGATTCACATGCATCTGCATTCGACCACAATGGATGATGAAATGATGTTCATCCTTTCCGACGGTCCAATAAAGATTAACAAGGAAAGAAGTGAATGGACATCGGATGACTGGAGAAGGAACAACCTGGATAATCTATGCAGGTGTGCTATTTACAAAACATTGGATAGAAATACTTTTGCAAAAATCAGAGAATGTTTCACTGCTAAAAAAGTATGGGAGACAATCATTCAACTCCATGAAGGGAACGAGAAAAACAAAGAAAACAAGATACTGGTGGCCACTCAAAAGTTTGAAAACATTAAGATGCGTCCCGGTGAAACTATGAAGAAATTTGGTGACCGCTTCACAAGTGTGGTAAATGAACTCTCACTCCATGGAAAGAAATATGATAACAAAGAAAAAATTATCAAGGCTCTAAGATCACTCCCTAGCGCCTGGAACATTAAGACCATGGTGATGAGAGAATCAAAAAGTCTTGGTAAGATGAAAATGCATGACATCTTTGAAGATCTAAGAGCATATAAGTTCGAAATGAAATCCATAAATGAAGATGAAGCTTCAGCTCAACCGCTATCAGAGCTCTGGTGACATCATTGGAACCGGTAGCTCCTGTACCTGTCAAATTGGCTGAACAGTTCAGTGAAGATGTTATGGCCATGCTAGTTAAGAAATTTGGAAAATTCATGAAGAATAATCAACCGACCAACTCATACAACTACAACTACCCTAACAGTAATCAGGCTAATGTTTGTTGTTATAATTGTGATGCTTTAGGTCATTACAGGTCGGAGTGCCAGAAGACACCAAGAGACAACAGAAAACCGAATGATCAAAGGGAAGAACATTAGTCAAACAGTCAAGGCAATGAGATCCAAAAGGTCGTGATAGCCGATGATGGTGGAAGTTAGTGGGCACATACCGATTAGGACAACAATGATGAAGTAATCAACTTCTTTATGGCAAATGAGAAAGAGGTATTTAACTTTGCCTCAAAGGAATTCACCCGAGAAGACTTCGTCTGCACTCAATGACACGGTCATTGAGTATAAGAACTTGTCAACTCTTGTACCGACCCGGTTAAATTTCCGGATTGGTGAACCGAGTGAAAGTCAGACCGGTGGACCGAGTGAACTATTCTCTGAGAATGAGAAGTTCAAGGAGACAGTTCAATCGTTGATCGTAGAGAATGAACGAACTAAATACGTGATGGCTGCATGGAAGAGATCTGGAAATGTTGTGAGCCAGATCACGAGTCATCAATGACCATATAACTGCAAATTAGGTCTTGGATATGACAACAACAATCCAAATAAATCTAAGTCTTCCAACCGCCAAAAGTTGAAACTCAGTAAAGACAAGTTTCCTTTCATAAACTTTTTCAAGAGTACATCAACCGACATTGATGCAAGTCGTGTTTCAAAACTGGCAAAGGAACTAACATATGTAGGACCAACCGACACATTAAGATGGCTTCATCATGAGAGAAGAAAGCCATCCGACAGGTTAGACAAGAGCATGATAGATACTCAAATAGGACCTATCAAAGATCACCACCACGACATAATGAGGTAATTAAAGGTAGACAGAGATGTTAAGCCCGATACAATTAGATCTATTAAGACTATAACAGGGAAATTCATCCAATTAATCAAAGTATAGATTCCCAAAGGACTAATTAACTGTGGACCCAATTGAATGCGGGTACCAAAAGGGTGTAAATAGTTATATTTTGCAGATTAAACAAATTAAGCGGCTGGAAAACTCGGAATGGTACTTGGATAGCAGTTGTTGTAGGCACATGACAGGAAACGGCTGACTGTTGACCAAAATTGTGTAGGAATCTGGTTCAATGATAATATTTGGTGACAACTCCAAAGGTAAAGTTGTGAGAAAGGGTAAGATTATCCATGGAAATATAAGTATAAACAATGTATTACTTGTCTAAAACCTTCATTTCAATTTTTTAAGTATTAGTCAAATGTGAGATATAGGATATACGGTTTAATTTCATAAACAAGCATGCTTAGTTAAGAATCAACAAGGTAACATTTTACTAACCGGAAATAGGATAGGAAACATCTGTAAGGTAGACTGGAAAACTAAATGTGATAACCCTGTTTGCATGATATCTAAAAATGATTAAAACTCGGTGTGGCACAAATGACTAAATCACTTGAACTTTAAGACTATTAATTATATTTGCACTAAGGAACTAGTTCAGGAAATTCCTAGCATTAAGTTTTCAAAAGATAAATTATGTTATGCATGCCAAATGGGAAAACAGATTAAATCAATTTTTAAAAGTAAAGGGCATAATCAATCTAACCGATGCTTAGAATTACTTCACATGGATCTTTTCGAACCAATTAGAGTGACAAGTCTAGGTGGAATTCTTTATACTATGGTAATTATTGATGACTACTCTAGATATACTTGGGACATATTTTTGGTTTCTATAAATCAAGATACTCCAAATTTGATCAAAATGCTTAGAAAAGTACAAAATGAGAAATTTGTACGTGTTAATAAAATTAGAAGTGATAGAGGTACCGAATTTACAAATAGAACTTTAACTGTATTTCTTGAAAAATCCCGTATTAGACACGAGTTGTCTAGTGTTAGAACCCTCAAAAAAATGGACTGGTTCAGAGGAGAAAACGAACCCTCAAGGAAGTTGCAAGATCCTTGATAGTCGATTAGGGTGCTACTTAAAAAGGTTTGGGCAGAGGCTATCAACACTACATGCTAAACTCAAAATCGGTCCATGATTAATAAACGTCTTACCAAAACACCTTTTGAAGTACACCATGACAAAGTTCCTAATATTCGGTATATTAGGATCTTTGGTTGTAAGTGTTACATCCATAACAATCACAAAAACTATTTGAATGCTTTTGACGCTAAATCCGATATTGGTAGAATGTTAGGATATTATGAAGTTAGTAAAGCATTTAGAGTGTATAATACTAGGACTCTTACTGTTGAAGAATCATCACACATTATTTTTGATGAATCTGTTGAGAGTAACACTACTTCATCCATTGATCTACACAACAGATTGGAAAACTTAAATATTCAATCTGACAGTGAAGAAGACATTCCGGTCTTTAGAAGGTTTGTTCATGATCAAACGGTTAAAGTTGAAACTCCACAGGATCAAGCTTCTTTACAACAGGAAGTTGACACCTCGGTGACCGCTGAGGAAAACGGTCGGCCTGACACTGATCGGCCTACCGGTTTGTCTAACCTTGATCAAATAACCTGTCATATAGAAGACATCTCAGGACTGAATCTTAAATGGAACAAAGATCATCCTCGTAATCTTATTATAGGTAATCCCTCCTTACCCATCCGAACTAGGAATCAACTGTTAGAAGAATATGAAAATTAAGTATTCATATCACAGATTGAACCGAAAAATGTGAATGAGGCATTGCTAGATCCCGATTGGATTTTAGCAATGCAAGAGGAATTAAACCAGTTTGAGAGGAATAAAATCTGGCACTTAGTCCCAAAACCAAAAAATCAATCGATCATTGGAACAAGATGGGTGTTTTGAAATAAACTTAATGAGAACGGTTTGGTTACAAGTAACAATGCTAGACTAATAATGGCTCAAGGATACAAACAATAAGAAGGAATTGATTTTGAAGAATCATTTTCTCCTGTTGCTAGAATCGAGTCTATTATAATTTTCCTTGTTTTTGTTGCTTTCAAAATTTTTAAAGTGTTTCAAATGGATGTTTATTAGTACTTTTCTCAATGGTGAATTTAGTGAATAAGTATATGTTGAGCAGCCACCTGGTTTCAAAAATCCTGATTTAATTAGTCATGTGTATAAGCTAGATAAAACACTCTACGATTTAAAACAAACTTCTAGAGCATGTTATGGTACTTTAACAAAAATTCTGTTCAATAATGATTTCACCATAGGATCGGTAGACAAGACTCTATTCAAATTTGAGAAAAATGAACACATTTTACTTGTTCAGATCTATGTAGATGATATCATTTTTGGTTCAACAAAACCTAAATTATGTGATAAATTTTCAAAAATGATGACTGTCATGTTCGAAATGAGTATGATGGAAGAATTGAGTTTCTTCTTAGGTCTTCAAGTTCGGTAGATCGAAGGAGGAACGGTTCTTCTGCTGCCTCTACTCCAATGAGTTACTCAATCAAATTAGAAAAGGATGAAGACGGTCAGAGTGTTGACATTACAGCCTACAGTGGAATAATCGGCTCACTTCTATACCTAACGGCAAGTCGACCGGACATCCTATTCGCAATAGGAGTTTGCAGGAGATTCTAGGCTAATTTGAAACAATCTCATTATACTGTTGTTAAACGAATATTAAAATATCTTAAAGGAACTCAAGATGTGGGACTGTGGTATCCAAAGGATTCTAGTTTCAACTTAACAAGTTATTTTGATGCAGACTATGCAGGATGCAAAATAGGCGAAAGAGTACAAGTGGGACCTGCAAGTTCCTTGGTGACCGGCTTGTCTCTTGGTATAGTAAGAAACAAACATCAGTTGCAACTTCAACTACAGAGGCAGAGTATCTTGCGGCTGGCAACTTTTGTGCTCAACTACTCTAGATCCAACAACTAAGGGATTTCGTTATTATAGTTGAGGAATCACCGGTCTTCTGCGAAACCACAAGTGCTATTGCTATCACATATAATTCGGTGTTGCATTCAAGAATAAAACACATTGATATCAGACACCATTTCATTAGAGAACATGTACAGTACAAACATATTCGACTGGTATATGTTTCCACCGAGCAACAAGTGACCAACATTTTCACTAAGACACTACAGAAAGCTAAGTTTTCTTACTTCAGAACGATTGTGGGTCTTGCTGATAGTAGTCAAATTATTCCTTGAAACACCAGCATGCATTTAGGGAGAAGCCTTCGCTTTATAAACATCACATATTTTCGGCACTACATTTAAACCAGTCGGTCGTTTCAAATCTAAGTATTTTTTTTAAACCGATCGAATATTCATCTTATGTACATAAGTCTGTAAGGAACGATTCATCAGACAGATAAAGCCGAATGGTTGGTCCTTCTTGAAATTAGTAAATCATTCTACTGGAAAAAAATGTACAAAACCGACATGCTTAAGTAAATCAGTAAAACCAATCAGTTATTTCCAAATGAATAACTACCGCATAACAAAATTTCCGACTATATGCGGAAGCGGTTTTTCTTCAGGATCAAAAAACCAATCGCATTAAATCTGACTTTATAGATAGCTGACCGGTTTATTACATGGAAATTTCGGCACTCATTTCAGATTTCAAAATTGAATAGCTGAACAATGCTTAATTAGTATATGTTTGAGCATTTTTTTTATGAAAAGAAAATAGTCATTCCTCAAACAACGTGAAGACCTATGTCTATCATTGTTCAAAGAAGGGGATTGAGATTTTACTAAAATATCATATTCTTGGAAATAAAATAAATACTTCAAGACAAACTCTTATCCTCTCTATATATAATACTGACAATATAAAAACCAAACCACTAAGAATACTTCTATTTCAATCCACTTCAAACAAAAGATATATCATACTCTCTCAAACAATACTCTTCTGGTAGACTTTGAGTCAGCTTTATCCTGTGAAGACAATGAAGTTTCTGTCATGTTAAGGTCTCTTCAGGCAACTGGCCTAAGACCTTTTCTCGAACACTGGTATTCCATAAATACCGACTCATTCTCCAATTTTTCCAAACTGCTCAAGTGATCCATGAGGATCTTATCTTTGCCACCATTCGAGGTCAGGAATTTGTCTTCAGTGAGATAGATCTCGCACAAAGTTGTGAGCTTCCCATTAAGGATTTCTCTAACCTTTCCTTATCTGATAAAATCATAAATGATCCTCGGCAAAAGCATTCATAAATCTTGTATTGTGTTTCTTCTCTTCTCCATACCCCTTTATTGCTTTCCAAACCGTGTGTGTGTTGATTCAAGTTGAAACGAACTATTTCGCACTTGAACTAGGTTCACAAGTTTGTGACAATTTGCGTAATATAGAGATTGATATTAACTTCTAACCGAGTTAATATCACCTAGCTTGTTGTGTAAGCGTTCGTCCCAAAGAGACCCCCAGTCTCCTTCGACAATCATGATCCTAACACAATAACTAAGTGTAAACATGTTACCTATCGATGATGGGTCGGGAGTGGAACCGTGCTCGTCCTCGTCATCCTCCTCGTGAGCCTCCTCATCATCCCCCATTGAGGCAAACGTACTCTCAACAAACTCTTCCGCTTCATCATCAATTTCCTCGTCATGTGACGTAGGAGCTTTATCTCCGAACATCCATAAATCTTTTGTTGTGTTTCTTCTTTTCTCCATACCCCTTTCTTGCTATCCAAACCATGTGTGTATTGTTTCAAGTTGAAACAAACTATTCCGCACTTGAACTTGGTTCAAGAGTTTGTGAAAACTTGCGTAGTATAGAGATCTATATTAACTTCTAACCGAGTTAATATAACCCAGCGTGTTGTGTAAGCGTTTGTCCTAAGGAGACCCCAGTCTCCTTCGGTTATCCCGATCCTAACACAATAACTAAGTGTAAACATGTTACCTATCGATAATGGGTCGGGATTGGAACCGTGCTCCTCCTTGTCATCCTCCTCGTGAGCCTCCTCGTCATCCCCCATTGAGGCAAATGTACTCTTAACAAACTGTTTTGCTTCTGCATCAATTTCCTCATCATGTGTATCATGTGCTGGTGGAGCAGTAGCTAACGGGTTCACGACTATTGGTGTGTCTCTAGAAGACTCTCCTCGGATCCTTAGGAGATCTTCCTCTGCAAGTAGGTTCTGGTATGGCCTAGATAGTTTTCTGGGTGTATTCCTCATACTCTTCCAAGTTTCTTTACGACCTTCAGACATTCTTAATGCATTACATTAATAAAAGGGAGAATAATTGAAATAAGGTAGTAATAATGAGAATGAATATAAAGTAAAAAACATAAATCTACATAATTAATCTGAACTATATATTCGTAAATCGTGTATTTATTTTTGTCAAAATCTTCTAACCGAGTCGTGCTGACATATCAGGGGCGTAGAATACTTGTTTTACTTGACTCGCCAATGTATACGGGTCCTAAAATTGGGTTTTCAAAATTCGGTTTACATTTATACTTACGAAGAAATATTTATCCACTTTCACTCCTAATTCCCCCGAGTGTGTATCAAACCACTTACACTTGAATAAGACAACTCGTTTGTGAGAAATGTATTGTACTTCGAATATATCCGTTAAAACTCTGTAGTATGACATAATATCTGACCCTTTGTACCCTTCAACAACCACCCACTATTTTGAGTGGTCAAACCTTCGTCGTGTTTTTCTGTACATAATTTGTATCCGTTTACTTTACACCAAACATACATACATGAGTACATACTTGGACCTTCACCTATGATCTTAAGGTCTCTTGATATGTCGTTATTTTCTGCTAATTGAGCGACCTATATCTATACATTCCCGAAATTTAGTCATTAAAATAAATTTAAAGTTATTAGATATGGTTTTGAATCTACTCACTCTATGCATGAAATATGTGGCATACATTTCTCCACGGGACTCATTGTTTTTGCAATACTACATATAATCACTAAAAATAGATCGAATATTTAATAACATACTCTTTAATGATAATTAATAAATCGTACTATAATAGAAAATATTTAATTTTATATGTAAAAATGTTCTGTTTTGGGGCAATTTTTTAAAATGTATGAATGCGTTGTCATTTAATCGCTATAATCCAAGTGGTATATTTTTTTGTTGGATAGGTTTTCCAACGATGAAAATATTGAAATTCCCGAGATTTCAGTTTGTGCATTTTCTTGGTCTTCTTCTTCCATATACCTGGAACATAAACTAATACTCTCATTTACAAGATAGTTCTCAGTTATTGAGGCTTTGGGGTGGTTTTTATTCCGTAAATATATTTTCACTGTACCCATGTAATGTTCAAACGGATACATCCATTGATACTAGACAGGTCCCCCAAGTAAAGCTTCAAATGACAAGTGAACCGGGAGATGCATCATGATGTCGAAGATTAACGGTGGAAAAATCATTTCAAATTTGCAAAGTGACAATATAATATCCATGTACAATTATTTGAGGTCCTCTCCAATCAACTCTTTGAAGCACACAACAACCGAAGAACAGAGACAAATTTACTATAACATCATACACATTATCTGGAAGTAATCCACGGGTTTCTAAAGGAATAAGATATTCCAATAAAACGTGACAATCATGTAATCTTTTTCTCTTCCAAATTTATACAACCGCCGATATTTGAGCAAAACCATCATGCAACTTGAGATCTTTCAAGAATTTATAAAGACGTTTTTTATGATCGAAGGTCAAAGTGAAAGGCTCTTCTGGATAATGAATCACTCCTTCATCATTTATAGGATGTAACCATTATTTTATGTCTAAGAGTTGTAAGTCTTTACGGGATTTAGAGCCATCCTTAGTCTTCTCTTTCACATTCATTATTGTTCCCAACATGCTATCACAAATATTTTTCTCAATATGCATCACATCCAAATTATAACTCAATAATAGTGATTTCCAATAAGGCAAAAGGAATAAAATGCTAAGTTTGTTCCAATTGTCTCCTCGCGTTTCATGATATATATTGGTTTTCTTGCTCAAATCCGTAGTAAAAATTGCGTCTTCTAGGTCTCGTTCTTGCTCGTAACTTCATCAGCATGATCATCATCATCCAAGTCATCGGCATCATCATCTGCATTATTATCGATATCATCATTAACCACGTTAGTAGTAATTCTCTTTTCTCCATGACAATACCAGAATTCATAATGAACATTTATTCCATAAATGAGGAGGTGAGTAAAATGCTTGAACACCATGAAACGCGGTTAATGAAACATCGTCTATTTCCATAAACGTCGTATTCAAGCATTTTACGGAAGGACATTTCACTGTTTGTCGTCTTGTACTCCTAACTGCAAACTCGAGTAATTTGTCAACCCCTTCCACGTCATCTGGATGATCTTGACGTAAAATCATCCATGTTTTATCGGGTACTTCCATCTTTCTAATAAGATAGAAAACAACCTGCATTATTATTTATTTAACTTTATCTAAATTAATTAAGCTTATATTTATCTTAAAAAATTCTAACCTAATATCCATTAATCTATCCAAAATATAACCTAAATCAAACATAATATATAACATAAATCAGCATCATCAATATATATAAAAAATGAAATGAAATATCCATTAATCTAACCAAATATCCATTAAATTAACCTAATTTAACATTATTCTAACAAAATCAACCTAAATATATATAACATATTCAAACCTAAACTAACCTAAATCAAACTTAAACTAATCATATAATTATATAAACTTAATTAACAAACAAAATAAACCAAAATCAAACCTAAATACAACCATATGCTCTTTTATTCGTGCTATGAATTCTTATATTTTTTTTCAAAGTATTGTAGACTAGGGATCCAAAAAAGCATTTGAAAAATTCACGTAGAAGTTACCGCCTTTAGCCTTTTTTATTTACAAGCTCTATAATTTTGTTCCATGTACCGAGAAAGTTTGTGGTATTCATGTTCCGAGCAAAATTGATCCACTACTTGGATACAAATGCGTACTCTCTAAACATTTGGTCAATGCTTTCCTCTTTTACTATGCAAATTGGGCAATTGACGTCTGGAATATTCATATATTTCTTAATTCTATCTTTTGTAGCTAATATTTTCCTAAATGTCAGCCAAAGGATGTATTGATGTTGAGGTATAATCTTTGTAGACCAGACTACTTTATGTTAATCGACCACCACCTCCTTTGTTATAATGATCTCCCATACTTTTCCTAGCATGAACTTTCCATTCATAACATTATCCCAGATCATTATATCAATATTTCTATTAAATTGCATATTATTGATCAGATTCAGAATTTTGACTCTTTCTGGAATACTCCTCAAATAGAGCTGCATTTTCCTTCTTAAATATCTCTAACTAGGTACAATTGAGAATTTCTTCTAATTATGACTCTGATAGATTAAAATACCTCCTGAAGAATTGTAGGATTATTCTCTAGCCATGGATTGTGCAAGAATAATATTTCCTTTCCATTACCGATTCTAAACTTCATCATTTGATATGTCTCTCCTCTAGTTCTTAGGATTTTATTCAAGGACCATGCTATTTTATTTTTAATTTGGCATGTCCATATGTTGGATTCTCCATTCATGAATCTCATATGAACTCATTTGACCCATAATTAATCTACTTTCATATAAAGGGTCCATACATGTCTGATTGTGAGCGCTCGATTCCTGTTGCCTTCTCTACCTTGAGTACCCCACATGAAGTATCTAATCAGCTTATACAGTTCACCCATGACTTTTTAGGAATGACTATTTATTGTGCCGAGTAGCCAATGATTCACATATTAACTCTTTCTCACAAACTCTATTATTCCTGTATATGACAAGTTTTTTGTAGCCCAACCCAAGATAAAATTTCTGACATTTTCAATAAATGGGTGAAAATTTCTGACATTAAGAATAGATCGATCATTAGAGAAATAACACTTGTTATTGATTCTTCTTTGTAGTAGGGGTGAAATTTGAATTTATGGTTCTTTAGGTGCATTTTAAAGATGCAATCTAGGATTTCAATAATAAGAACGAAGAGGTAAGGTGAGAAAGGATCTTCTTGCCTTACTCCCCTTTCACCCTTAAAGAAGCCATTATGTATGTCATTAATACTCACAATGAAGTGAGGGGTCGAAACACACTGTATTAACCACTCGATAAAACTGTTAGGAAACCAACAACATAAATAAATCATGGATGGATTTCCGTCTTAACGAGTCAAAAACTTTCCGAATGTATATTTGGAAAACCACTCTCGGAGATATAGTTTTCTTCCCTTAACTTTTCAATAAACTCTGCATAAAGAGTATGTTATGGGAGATAGAGCGATTTGAAATAAACGTAAGTTCACAATCATTTTCGTTTTGTTACCTTGTACTATCATTTTATTATAATATTAACATAGTTTAACTTCCCAATTGAAAAGCATCATAAAAATTCCTAACATGTATTTATATTTTTCAAATTTATCTTTTATCTTATTTAAAAAAAAAGCACTAACAATCCTACAAATTTGTTTAGTGTGCAATCATTAAATTTTTTTGGTTTTTAAAATAAATTTTATCTGTGTAACACAATGCTATAATTTGATTTTTAATTACTTTAATATATGTATATAAATATTTTCATGTTACAAATTATTAATTTAATAAAATAATAATTTTGTAATATTTCATAAATAGATTTTTATTTATTAATAAAAAAAATTTAAAACATCTCTTAACCATTTATTTTTTAGCCGACTATAATCTACAAAATAAATATATAATATAGACACTACAAAAAGAGATTTGTGACGAAAAGTTACCAAAGATTTTATCACACGGTACTTTCAAGGTAGTTTTTAACGGATTTTGTTTATATTATACATTTGTATTCATGTCAGAATTTTCGACAAATATTTCTACGAAATTGACGACGTTGGTTTTTGTAGAAAGTTTCATCGCAAAAGTTTATTTACATTTATAATCATTTATACTATTTGTTCCATCTATATTATCAACACTAGTAATGACGAAACCTTCCTCCTATCTTATCTAGGGGTTGTATGTCGTCATGCTTCTTTTCGTAACAGAAAACTTCAATATCAATTTCATTCTTCTTTCGAATCTCTTACTTAACGTATTTTAATTCCCTATTTTATTGAAATAAGATTTTCTAAATTGAGCGAAACATACTTAATTGCATGCAAATAGACCGAGAAAAATTGTAAAAGCAGTTGAGACGAATCTAAGATGAACGAGATAGGAAGCTTCAAAATAACTCTAATGAATATTATTTTCTTCTCTATATATACACATTAATTATTTTTTTTAGATATTGTTAAGGACATAATCTCATGCATTTTGTTGAATCATGAATATGATATCACCTTCCTATCAATTTGTACTATATACAAATTTTATAAACCCTTTTGGCTCTCTCGACTAAACAATATGTTTCTATTCACTTAATTATCGTAACTATGAGGAATGAGGCCTCTGGAACCTTCAAGAATGTGGTTTCGTTAAGGCGGTCGAAAAAATGGATACCATTGAGGATATCATCATCGACTTTGTTTGTTCAAATTCCTGGTAAGACTATTCATATTTATACGTTGATTTACTATGAAGGGCTGCTTTCTTATTAAAAAAGAAAAATACATTCTTAATTTGATATTTTCATGTTTCTCAATATCTCAATTGATGATACACTATATTGTCCTGTAATTGTATTGAAGTTTATTTGTCAAACGAATTTAGTCATCAACGATGATACATTTTATTCTCCTATAATTGTATTGAACTTTATTTGTCAAAAACATTTATCTCTATTTTCAACATATTTAAGTAGAGGTAACAAGACAAGGTCTAACACTATTGCAACCTTATATTGCATCGTGACGTCCATAATCTTATCTCATGATTCCTGAAAATAGAAACTGAAACGGACTATGCTCAATGATCCTGAATATATATTTTATTATGCAAGAGTAGTATCTATATTGTTGTTGTACTACAAAATAATAGGTAAAACAAAAAATTTATTACTATCTTACACATTTTTATGACTGAATCTCAATTCTTAGTACTGTTTCTTACTTTCTCTTTATTGAAATAAAAACTACATCACATGCATCAATATACCTTTGAATTTTTTATTAGTAAGTGTGGAGAAAAATTCTCACAATAAAAATAAAAAAAGAATAATAGCAATCGCAGTGGAATGCAGAACAATTGCGTAAAAGTAATAAATAACAAAAATAATTACATAAAAATCTTATCTAGGTTCGAACCAACAATGTCATTAGCTTGCAATTTGGATGTATGTTGCTTAATTTGGTTGTCTTTAAAATCATGTCTAGGTTTTATCTAGCATGATACAAACAATTCATGTCGGTATTTTTTTTCCCATTTTGGGATTTTTAATAAAATGACGATAAGTCATTTTCCCAAAAAAACAATGTCAATCAAATCAATAGAGTTATAATAGGGATTACAAACTCTAACTCTCTTTGTTTGTTCTAGATTTAATCTCACTCTCTTCTCGTTTATAATGTATATATAGGTTTTTAGAATTCTTAATTAGTAGTAAAGATCATGTGATATCTTTGACATCTCCACCATGATATAATCTCGTGGATATTTAGTTGATATTTCGCGATCTTAGTCTCTACCATCTTTTTCCACTCCTAAAACTTAGAAAATTCCTCATCTTTGTGTTTCAAGATGTATTTCCAAACCTTGCGCGAGCAATCATCAATGAAGGTGATAAATTACCGACCTCCAAATTTTATCCTCATAGCTTTACCGTATATGCAATTGTCACAAAACTCTAAATCATCGAGTTTCTCCTTTCCAAAATAGCCTCTCTTACTCAACTCTTTCAAAAATCTCACACTCACGTGCCCCAATATTTTATGTTCTCTCACTCATATTCCCCAATCTCTTATGCCATAGACTCGTGGGAACACATCTAAAGGATCTATCACTATCTCCATATCACCAACCAAGGTGCCGCCATGAAATACGTAAAGAATCTTTTCTCGTACGCCTATTATCACTAGTGACCCCGTTGTGACCCTCAATACGTACTTCTCACCCTTCCATGCAAAACCATGTTGGTCTAGTGAGCCGTGAAAGATTAAATTCCTCCGAAGGTCCGACATGTGTCATACATCCATCAATACCTTCTTGATTTCGTCATGCGTCTTCAAACGTACTATTATTATCCCTATCACTCTACAAGAATTGTTGTTACCTAACAAAACATTTCCCAACGAAGTTTTCTCATAATTCTCAAACCAACTCTCATTAGGTGTCATATGGAACGAACACACGAAATCCATAATCCAACGCTTGTCGGATTGATTAGTGGAGACGACGAGAACATTCACACTTTCGTATCCATTCTTGACTCTTGAATAACCACTACTTCTCAACTCTTTTTCCCGTCGTTACTTAAATCTGGACAATCTTTCTTAAAGTTCCCCTCCTTGTCACAATTGTAGCACTAAGTGGATTTCTTCCCGAGAGACTTCGAACGCCTCTTCTTCTTTCTTTTATTGTCTCTCCTCTCGATTTCCCTTAAATCAAGATTCCATCTCTACTTACATTTCTCTATTCATTTCTATTCTTTTGGTCATTAGATCTCAATACACTCATCACATCATCAAGGGTAAGATCCTCCCTCCCATACTCGAGTATATCTACGAACGTCTCTTACGACTTCGGTAAAGAATTCAAAAGCATCAACAACTTATCCTCATCCTTATATATCTTCATAATATTTTCTAAATCAAGGAGAATCTTGACATAATAGTTGAGATGCGTCTGCAATTCATTCCCCTCAACCATTATAAATTTGAAGAATCTCTACTTGATGTAGATCCGAGATGACAGTGTCTTAGTCATATACAAGGACTCTAAATGAAATCACACCTTTGTTGCCACCCTGACAATAGCAACCTCTTACAACAGCTTTTGACTAAGACTAAGAATCAAGGTGTTATAGGACCTTTCCAACACCTCCATCTTTTTCTCTATGTGCATTAATGCCGGTAATTGCGATTGCCCCTTAAGTACTTTACCAACTCCCATGTTGCCTACGTGTGCCCTTATCTTCATCTTCTATAAACCAAAGTCTTTCATTCATCGAACTTCTTGATATCAACCCTAGAAGTCGACCCTATCTCAAATCTTTAAAATAATGGACTAAAACAAGAAAACTCACCACAAAAATTGAAACACGACCGTCTTAGCCCAACTTGATCCTGATACTAGTTTATGGTGAAAACTATCAACCTAAAAATGAAAGTGGAATAATAGCAACCGTAGTGAAACATAGAACAATAGCATAAAATTAATAAATAATGAAAATAACAACACAAGAATCTTACATAGGTTCGGGCCAATAATATCTTACAACCTACATTCGGAGAATCGATTCAATAGAGTTATAATAGGTATTACAAACTTTAACTCTCTCTGTTTTCTCTAGGTTTTTAGTCTCACCCTCTTCTCGTTTACAATGTATATATATATAGGTTTTTAGAGTTCATAATTAGCATAAAGATCATGTGATATCTTTGACATCTCCACTATGATAAGATCTCGTGGTGATTTTAGTTGACATCTTCACCATAATTAGGATAAAGATCATGTGATATCTTTGACATTTCAATAATAATACGTTTTGATTGACATCTTTCACCACTATGTGATTTCATGCCTTTTTTATTCCAAGAAATGATCGCACATATATTTCTTCTTCTTTTTATACCTTACATTGAGGCACACCAAATTGTGCCTCAAAACTCTTGATCTAATTCCATAGTAAGTTTGTTTCAAAGTTTCTTTCATTGTTTCATCAATGATAATGCAAAATACTTTCAATTGATAAAGTGTGTGAGTACTATTAGGTAAAATTCATTTTTGGGTCATATTAGTGATGATGACTTCATCCTTCTGATTGATTTATATATATATATATATATATATATATATATATATATATATATATATAATGAGATATTTCGTAGTTCAACACCTATGTATGATGAATTATTGGATCCAAGAAATCAAATAAAGGTTATTCAATCTGTTTCCAAGTTTCTTTCATTGTTTATCACTTCCATTTATTATATATTTCTTTTGATGAGATTCTTGTTGATCTATAATTATAGATTTGTTGACTTTTTAAAAATATTTTACATAAACATATCTCAAGTTGAAATTTGTTGACAAGAAAATGTCATCTTTATTTTAAAATAATGAATTTGTACAAATTATTTTGAAAATCAAACGCATCATACTTAAGTCTATATGTCATTTTTTTTATAAGAACAATATTTTTAATTAATTCAATAATGGTTAAATTGTTTTATACTTTAAACCATTTTCAATTTTGAACATGATATTATAAGAAAAATGAATAGGATGATAAAATATTATCGGCAAGGAGGTCCATACATAAATTGGAAAACATTGTCAAAAAAATAATAAACTTATGGGTAATGGTAAATATAAGTGTCATAACTTTTGTGATTTCTTTGATAAAACGACTTAAGGGAAATTAGTTTAGGAGATCACTTGAGTAACCAAGTAAGAAACTTTCTAATTATTATTATTTTTTTTGTTAAAGTATCATTGTTTTTTCTATTTTGTTCATTGTTTGTTCTGTTAGGTGATAAATTACTATAATTTAGTTGCTAATTGATATTAAAAAATAGACTTATTTAATTTACTATTTGATTAGTGAGTATGCAAAAGAATTTGGTTGCTTATGTTTTAGTCATAAATAGTTTATTTTTTATTTTATTTAAGTTAGTTTAGATATTAAAAATCAGAATTTGTGTTAACTGATATTTATTTAATTGTTCTGTTTAAGAATAAAGTTGTTTTATAAAACTACGTTTGAGAAGTTCAAATATGATTTGCTTAAAATTATTTGACAACATCAAAAAATGACTAAATATCGAAAAATAAAAAAGATGTTATTTTTATCAATTTTTTAATTTTAAAATATGTTATTTTTGAGTTCTCTGCTTAGTTAGTATATAAGTCCTACGATAAAAGATATATATTTTTTTTAGAGTCATATGATAGGCTTGCACAATTTTGTTATTTAAATTCCTTCTAATGTATTTAAACGAGAAATAATAACAGTTGAGCAAA
The DNA here is from genome assembly GCF_907164915.1 of Impatiens glandulifera. Classification (NCBI taxonomy): domain Eukaryota; kingdom Viridiplantae; phylum Streptophyta; class Magnoliopsida; order Ericales; family Balsaminaceae; genus Impatiens; species Impatiens glandulifera. Next base: position 41,061,116 of record NC_061864.1, read on the forward strand.
TGAGTTGGAGATGACTACCAAAATGGGAGTAGAGCTCTAATGCATATGGATAAGAGGTGATGAAAATTGAATAAGCTAACCTTAACTTTGTGAAAAAACTATTGATAGAAAGTATTGAGTAAGTCACACATTTTATTTTTTAGTGAATATTTTTTTTTGTTAATAAATTTATACTTAATACTTTTAAAATATTGTTAGTTATTTTTAAAATTCTTATTATTAAAATATTAATTCATATATTTGATAATTAAAAAAAATATGTAACGTAAAATGAGAAAAAATTAGGAATTTTTTTTTTTAAATATATTATTTTCTAACGGATAATTATATGTAATTATTACGAAATTTTCGACGGATATTACTTCGGAATTAGCCCGAACTTTCCGACAAATATTCCCAACGGACATTCATAGGAAATTAACACGATATTTTCGACGAATATTCATACGGAAAATTTCAAATGAAATATTACGTCGAACAAATTGTCGAAATATTTGTCCCAAATTACGGGATAAAAACATCTTATACAGCTATTGTATTGAAAATAACATCACAATATATCACACACGAAAAACCCGTCACAAATATTTCTAACGAATTATATATTTATTAGAAAATTTTCTGACAAGGTAACGTTTTATAAAAATGAAAAATATTTCACTAAATATAAATTCATCCGAAATTATTTAAGAAATATACGTCACTAACTCTTAGATTGACATATATAACGTTCTAATGGAAACATAGATTTTGGGTTCCTCATCCTACCTCATATTCCTAATTATACCTTCTTTATCGTTTATTTGTTCCCCAAGTTATCTAAATAACCTATTGGGTAAAAGTAAACGTCTAATCTCTTACTATGAGAGAAATGAAAAAAACACTGTCATATATTCACATCATTATACTAAATTTCTCAATAATTGGGTGGTGAGGCCACCTCCAACCGACCTTTAAAGAAAATGGAAAGCATAGTTGTTTTATTTGGTTCTTTATCCATCATTTATCTCTCATAATTAAATGTAATTGGTTGGAAATTTTTAATGACTAACAACTAAACCTAGGCTAATCTTTGCAAAAGAAAAGTGAAAATTGATTACTCAAGCACACATATTTTACATTCTGGCCAGAGTTCACTTGTTATGATTATGGACTTGTTTGATAACAACAAGGTTTCTTAAACCTAAAGTGAAAAAGTATTTCTAAAATGTCCTTCATCAAAATAAGTCGCCTAGATGCCGTTGAAAAAGAATGGAACAATGTTTCACATTGCTGGATGCATTGGATCGAAACCTGCTCATGGCTATAATAAGAGACATCAAAGACAAGTTAGAGTAAGGTTAAAGTTCAAAAATAAATATTATTAAATTTGTTAATATATATATATATATATAATTAAAATACATTTCAGAACATTAATTTATTTAAATCAATATCTTAATAAGATATTTAAAAAAAAAACAATTTTAAATAAGTTTAAAAAAAGTTGGCAAAACCCAGATCCAGCTCCAAATTTGAGCGTTTCATAAAAAGGCCAATATTTTATTTTATTATGTTCCTTAACCAATCATGTTTCATCGTATAAAGTTTAGCTCAAAAACTAAAGTCTTTTTAAATAACCTCTATTAAAATGGAAAATATTCCCATTTATATAATCTTCATATTCCTTATTAGATACCTTAGTTATAGTGTAATTAATGAATTGGTTTGTCTTTTTTCAAAACCAAAGTAAACTCAAAAGATGGGTGGATCTTTGCCTAAACCAAAATGATTCTTTCCTCTCCATAGAAACAAAAGTAGTGTAAAGAATACGGCATATACGTTACTTCCACTATCTTAGTTAGATACGCATAATTAATTAAAGATGGCTCTATTATTGTCACAAACTGTGCATGTGTATATATCACTACTAATTATATTATGAGAAAGTTGGGAAAAGGAGTGGGAAAGAGAAAAGGGTAAAAGTGTTCGATCATTCTCTTCAAATGTAATTCTTGGCGACTTCCATCTCATTTCTTCAAAAACATATTTTGTTATGTTGTTTATACATAAAGAAAAGAATCATATCCACTTATAATTTTTTTTTAATTTATATAAAAGTCAAACATTTATATTCTCAAATAAAAGCTCAAATTCCTTGGTAAGATGGATAGGGTTAATAACAGGTGGGAACAATCATATTCTTTAATCTTTCAATGTATAATCTTAATATTTTATGTCGATAAACTGAAATAAACTTTATTTGCGAAAACATACATGATTGTTTAATGAAGAATGGTTCATTAAATCTTCTTTCATTGTTTTTCGGATCTTCATTCAATTTTGGATCTCTCATTTCTGGATTTAGATCGGAATGTATGATGTGGGTTGGGTTTAGATCTTCCAACCCACTTTCGATAGCTTTTGGGTGTTCTTGAGAGTGAACCACATTTTACCTTTAGTCTGATGAGTTTAATATAACTAAGAAAACTTCCATGCTATGCACACAGATAAAATTATAATTAAAATAAATTTAATAATAAAAAATAATAATAATATGTATTTAATGTTTAAAATTCTTAATAAATCATGAATAAAGATAAAACGCTTTCATTTTACATTTTATTTACTTCGGTAAAACAACTTATTTTCTCACATATTTTTTTGAATGAACCTCTAATCTCGTGACCTTATACTTTTACTTTGGTCAATCAAATATTTGATTCATATTATACATTAGTTAGTTAAAAAGTTGAACTTGTATTGTTAAAACGTCTCGCGTTCATCAAATTTGGTGTTGAATTTAAAATATTAAGTGTTATTAGTTTAGTTGGTTAAAGGGTTGTACTTGTTTTGTTATGTTGCAAGTTTGAAACACACATATAACATATTAATTTTTTAAAACCGTTTTAAGTATATATGGGCAGGTCAACCCACAATCCGACCCAAGTATCCATTTACTCTCACATATATATCCAAATTAACCACAACTATCGACCCGACAATCCAGACATTTAAAATTAAGCATCATAATATATATAGATAGGTAAGTTATTTATATGGGTTAAAACCTAGCCCTAATATTTCGATTTACTATTGGGCCCACAAACGATATAGTAAATAATATTTCTTCTTATACACAAATATATATTCATATTTATTATAAATGTCTAAATAAACGCATAACCTTTATATTTTAATAGATCACTTTAATTGAGTTTAATCTTGATATAATAACAACTAATATAATATTACTAAATAATATAAGTTCCAAAATGTTAGAAGTTATCCTAACAATCTCCCACTTGGAACATTTAAATATTTCCTTCAATTATATATTATAACTTTAAGAGCTTAAAATATTGTTATCATTTCCAGATACATCTATATCAATCTCGTCTATCAATTATATCGATGTAAGATTAAAACGATTTTTGTTACATTAATTCGTAACTAAACGCTCAATAGTCACATGGGTTAATACAATCAAATGACTAATTTGATCAAATATGAGTATGTAGTGTAAATTAATATGTTGTGTGATCTTTAACAATTCTGATAGGATCGGGATGGCCGATAGGGGACCGAGGTCCTGCTAATCGGTAATCGCTTACAACACAACACAAACTGGAACTAATCCGGTTAAATACTAGAACCGCTCTTAACACTACATAGATTGTCACAGACTCTTGAACCGGGTTCAAGTGCAGAAATGTCTGTTTCAATCTAAAGCAACTCACCTAGTTCGGTTTGGAATGTATTTAGGAGATATCGGTTTAAGGAGAAAACTGGTTCGGTTAAGGGAGTTATTAATTATTTTGGTTGAGATTTTAGATGTTTCGGTTCGGTTAGAGAAGGTAAGTCAGAATGTAAATATGAAGAACAAGAGACAAGATTTTATGGATGTTCGGAGTTGAATCTCCTACGTCACCCCTTTTTCTCAAACAATGAGAAGGATATTCACTAACTGGAATATTACACAACACACCACACAATCCAAACGAGTCTTATTTACTGCTCGTCGGTTACACCACTCACACAGTGATGTAATACTTTTACACTTGGTAAAATAAACAGATTTCTTAGAACAATTTCACTTTGAAAAACAGAATAGCTATATCAACTCAAGATGTTCTTCAGGCTGATTATGTGAAAAGCGTGGTTGATTCTTGATCGCGCGCGCTATAGTGTTTACTGTTCTTGGCTTCCATTATATAGAGAAATATGACAACGGTCATATTTCTCTCTGATTCATTGATCGGTCAGCCGAACCGGTCAGGTTCTGGTAGCGTGCACTCTTTTTCATTTTGGACATCTGGCAGACATGCATTAGCCGACCGCCTATTTTAGAAGATTACGTGTGATCTTGGATAATTAATCATCATTGCTTTTGTTGCATGCTTCTGACTTTGATCACGGATCCTTCTTGTGTTCATTATCCAAGAAATTTATTACATCATCTTTCACAAATTTCATCGATTTGAGTATTTTCTCGTTGGTCTTAAGATCATCGATTTTTGAGCCGGCCGGAAAGGATGCTTCATTCGGTTTTTCATTTTAGCCGATCCGGTTTATGGAAGTAGCACCGTTTTTCTTGATTGTTCGGATCTCTTTGAGACAAAATGTCTCAACCGGTCTGGTGCGGTTACCTACAAAAGAAACATTGAGATCGGTTAAGTTCTTTTGTCCGGTTAAAAGTAACTTACTTAGTTTTTCTAACAATTTCTTCAATTTTGATTATTTAGAATAAATATTCAAAACTTGTAAGTGTTGGCCGATCTTAAAAATTAACTTGATTAATTTTTCTAACAATTTCTCCCTTTTTGATTATTTAGAATAAATATTCAAAACTTATAAGTGTTGGCCGGTTTTTGAAAAAGTTTTTATCAATTTCTCCCTTTTTGATGCTTTTTGTAAAAAAATATCAAAATTAGCTTAATAAAACGAGATAATATTATATATATGTAGAAAAATAGAGTTATAACCAAAACAAGAAAAAATAGTTTAGTGCAATGTAAATAAAATAAGTAGAGACGGAGTTCAAGGATTCGGAGGTCCCCCCTATTATTTTTCCTTGAGCTTTGCCTCCTCCTCCACTTCCCATTCCCTTTCCCTTCTGTCCACGTCCATGCACCATCCAGTGACGAGACTTGGTCTCTGGGAAGGGAATCGGTTGAAGTTGAAGAAGTTGTCTGTCGGTCAGGTGGTCGAGTCGGAGGAACGGTTGATGTTCCCTGACTGGTTGAAAGAGCGGATGAACTCGGTGCAACTTTCCTTTTCCTTGGTTTTAGAGGATTATCATCCTCTTCTTCTTCATCGGCGAGTGGGTTGATATGAAGGTTATCCGGTGGAGGATCTTGAAGACCACTCTGTTCCACACCAGATAGCAATTCGACTATTTTCTTTCTTTTATTTTTCCGACCCCTTGTCACCATTCTGGCTGTTTACTTAGCTTGAACCGGTTCGGTTTGTTTCTGTTGGGCATTTTCTTTCTCTTGCAGTTTCTGTGCTACCCAAAAATCCTTTTCTTCAAACTCTTTTCTCAGTCGTTCTAGTTTTTCTTCTTCGGCTTGGACTCGAAAGGTTGTTTCCGCATTGGCTCGGATCTGCTCTTGAGTAGTATCCGCTTTTATTTTCGTTAGTTCCTCAATCTGAGCCTTCATGACTTGTATCATCTCTAGCAGCGGAGCAGTTGACGACTCAAGTGTCGCTTTAACCGACTCAAGTAGTTCAGAATTTAGAGTGGCGGTTCTGGATTCCATGACGGCGTGCCACTTGCTCATTGAAATGTCGACAACATTATCAATGAGCCCTTAATATTTCCGGAAAGGTGATCAAACTCTTGACTTTGTTCACGGAATTGGGAATGAACAGACATAGCTGTTTTTGGCTCCCCTGACTGGCTGACTTCTTATCTACAGGGTTAGAGTGAGGAGTGGACTTTTTGATTTGTCTGATAGGGAAGTAGGGTGACCGGTCCGTTTGGATGATTCACCAACTTCATAAATCGGTTTACTCTGGTAATCTTCGGGTTTTAGAAAGCAATCGTTGAGGTGTTTGATCGTTTCTTCTTCCATTCGTGAGATATCAATTTTCAGATCCTCCAATATCTTTTCAAAATTTTCCACTACTTTCTTTTCAACCTCGGTCGGTTCCCCCCGAGTTTCGTTTAGTGCCCTGGTCAACGCTATGAGTCTTGCGTTGTCGTCGACCAACTTTCTCCTTTCCAGTGCTATTGGAACACAATCGGTTTTGGATAAATCAAATATTTCATCTTCCATTGCCACCAGATTCGTCAAGTGCACATTTTCATTATAACCGGGAAACAAGTGCCGAAATGTGACTTCACTTCTCATTCTACACCAATTGTAATACGGGCGGGATATTACTTCAGCCGCCTCTTTCAGCAATAACAAAAGAATAAACAAATTAATATATAAAATAAGACCATAATGGAACATTATTCCAAATCATCATCCCACTTAGATGTCTGCACGTCCCTGTTGTACAGATGCATCGCACATCTGCTGCATCTGATTTCACACATAATTTGATGTCATTTAATAAATTTCTTATAGCCACGAACATGAATTTTATGACTTATGAAGTGCCATTATAAACTCGTTCAGTTCTTGTATGTAAAGAAGAAGAAGGGTCAAAAGAAACAGTGGTGATTCAAATAGTAAAGGAAGAACTTTACATGTCGAAAATAATCAAGTAATTAAATAAACCACATTGATGGACGACTTGAAGTCAATAAACCAAGACACTAAAGTAACTGGAGGACTTGGTTTCTCCTTTTCTTCTTCAACCAATATGCTTCTACCTAATAGACAATCAAACTCTTCTAAGAAATCTTCATCTTCAATTTCCTTCTAACTAATAGACAACATCAATACGTTCAGTACAATTTTTATTGTCTATTGTAATCACAATTGTACTTAATATTTTGTTGTTGTATGTAGGCATTGTCTTCTTCTTGTATTCTTATTGAGTTTAAAGATTAATGATCATTGACAAGAGCCTAATTGACTATTGGTTGGAAAGAAATATGTAGTTTCACTTTTCACCACTAAAGAAAATATTAAATTTCTAAAGGAAAAGTAAGAGAGGAGTGTGCTATTTAACAGACTATTAAACTTATTTGGCTAAGAATGTCAGCGACGTCATTTGTCGGTACCGTCATTGATATTCTATATTAATAGCGACGTTGATAGCATAATGCCGTGAGTTATAGTCTTTATAATATAAACCACGACATTATACTAGTGTTGTCCCTAATAATCTTTAGAATATCAGGGGAAATGATAGCATAATGTCGTGGCTAATAATATTTAGTGACGATATTAACAACGACAATGTGACTGATAATAATGACAGATAAAGGCGAGAAAGTCTGAATTTTAGCGACGTCGTTGACAACGAAAAACGTCGCTGATAATTATTATCAACGACGGTGTAACTTCGACGTCATTAATATTTTGTAACTACGCCACGGTTCTTTGGTCACCATCGCTAATAATAATTATTAGACACATCGTAACTTTGCCGTCGCCAAATTTTGTCGCTAATAACCCTAATTCTACTAGTGCCTTTCATTAAAAACGCTTCCGGTGAGAATTGAAACCGTGACTTTTTGTCCTCTTAAGTCAACTATTTCTACTGGGTAGCTCTGGTGGGGTTAAATTAAAGGTAATATAAAAGTGTATAATTAATTTTGAATTTGATTTAAATTGATTGCACATTCATGTTTTGTTCTTTCATCATTGATATGTGTGCTTAAAGATCAAAACTTTGTTGAGTCGCATTGATATACTTGGTGCTTAAAAAATCAATGTGTTTATGAATTGTGTTAGTATTATTATTAGTAATTTCAAAAATGTATTTTGATATATAAAATATGTTTTAGTTTTAATGACTTTGTGTTAAAATTTAATTTTAATATATTTAGTGATTGTAGATGATTGATGATGTTATATTGTTTTATGTATTTTGGGATAATGGATTATTGATTATATTATTTTGTTTCATATTTAGTTTTAATGTAATTTATATAAATATAATTAAATAAACACTAGTAGAAAAAGTATTTTTAACGACCAACATTAACCATGGTGATCATTCGCCATGGTTAATAATAATTATCTATGTCGGCGATCTATACGCCGTGGTTAATAATTATTATCAGTGTCGGCTATGTAACGCCCACACTAATAAATATTATTAACCACGAATTTTCATTCTATTCGTCGTGGCTAATGTTTTGACTTTCCGACCACAGTTTTATGATGAACGACGTGGCTAAAAGTCATTTCTTCCTGTATTTTTAGAGAAAATTAATAAACACGGCGTTATCATAAAGTTGTGATTAATAATTTATTATTAATCACGGCTTTATGATAATGCCGTCCTTAATAATCTTCCATTTAAATTTCCAGATTATTGATTATTATGTACGGTGTTATCATAAAGTCGTGATTAATAATAGATTATTAATCATGGATTTATAATAACACCATAGTTATTAATCCTCCACTTAAATTTCCAAATCATTGATTATTAAGGAGAAATCAATTTCTACCTTCACTTAGCACGTTCCTTACATAATTTTCTCAATGATCATCAATCTCTCATATGTTACATATTTAGAGATTGATTTTTTTTTTTGTAAAATACATAATTAATATTAATTAAGATAATAAAAAATGATATGATATGGTGTATGATTCAATGATTTTTTTTGTTAATTCATAAGATGTAACAATTTAGGGTGTAGAAGGTTTCTTTAAATGAAACGTTTTCTTAGTTCACATTTAGGGCATGTATTTAGGATTGGTAAAAGATTATTTACGTAAAAAAAAACTTTAAGTCCAAGCTCATGCTAACTTCATTGACCAATTCTTGGGAGAGTTTGTTGAAGACCACATCTAAGTATTTAGATAATTTGAGAGAATGTGGTTTTACATATTTGGTGATTGATATTTTTATATATATAATTAATTAATGATAAAAGATATATATAAATTTTTTTTTATATATATATATAATTTAAATGTGAGTATCTATTAACCACGACAATGGGTAATGCCGTGGTTAATAAAACACATTAACACAAAAACATTCCTGAAGGGTCAACTAGTGAGAGTTATCTTTTGCATGAGAGTTTGAGTTTATGTGCTCGATATTTAGAAGATCAAGATTCAATAGAGACATCAATTCATCCAACTTCAACCCTTTCTATATTCTTAGCAATGGAAGATTTATCGATTGCAACACTTCACACATACAAACCAGATGATCGAGAGCGTGCTCACATATACATTTTGAGAAATTGTATCGAAATTGAACAATTTCAAGTAAGAGTTCATAAGTTGATTAATGACTAAGTGTGAATTTTTTAAATAATTAATTACAATTAAATTTCATTATATGCAACAAATTCACGCAAGAAATGACCGATACATGGCGACTCAATCTATCTAGTCTTGAATGCGATAAACTTTACATCAACTTTTTCAAGACGAAAGTAGATTAATTGAATGATGAATCAGATCGAAATTTGAGTCTGAAAACTCTTGGGAGTGGCCCGACAATTTGATAGAAATATAAACAATGTAAAATAAACGGGTATAGGTTCAACACCGAAAAGCATGACAAAGGGTTAACCACGCAAAATAGTGGTGTCCGTGTAGTTGGAAACAATGTGGCTGAAACGATAAATTATCACAGAGTACTCACAAATATCATAGAAGTTCAGTATTTTGGTGGTAACCGAGTGATTATTTTCAAGTGTAGATGGTTTGATGTACAATCCAAAGACCGTGGTATAGAAATAGATAAATATGGGTTTATTAGTGTTAATATGAATAGGACATTGAGAACTCAAAGGCATGATCCGTTTGTAATGACAAATCAAGCACACAAGAATTTTTATGCTACAGATATAGCATTTCGAGATGGATGGAAATTTTTCACAAAGATAAATCCCCGTTATTCGCATATCTAAACAGGTTTTATTTGTGTGTATCAAAATATGATTACTTATTTAAAATTTTAACTTTATTTTTTTTTCAGATATCATGCCACCTAAACGGGATCCTAACATACGAGAATATCGAGAAATTTGGACGCGCTCAGAATGCGAAGACTCTCGAAACATTTGGAGTACCTCCGAGACCGTACATATGATGATGGATCTCCTACCGATGATGGAGATCCTACAAATGATGGAGCTCATACAGATGATTGAGCTCGTACAGATGATGTAGAGTCCGAGGATCCTATGCAATTTATGGGATCAGAGCTTCATGATATTGCGAGACTAGATGATCCAGATGACACCATTCCCGAGCAGTCTCGTACCCTAGTAGAAGATTCTCCCGTTCTTTAGACTGCATGTAGTTAATAATAACTTATATGTTATATTTAAATCATTATATAAACTTTAACAAATATCGTTTTACTGTTATTTGCAGTAGAGACTTCATCGAGGAGGGGACAAGGGAAGAATAAAAACACGGTTCTTGCAAAAATGGGAACCGAAGAGAAGATGAGTTTCGAGTTCAGGGACTTGGATTGAAGATCTATATGTGATAATGCCCGCTATTGGTCTCTCCATATTGGCAGTGTTGAGCCGAAAGGCGGGTTGGTGCCACATCGTCTAAAAAATTGGTCTGATCTCTCCCAATCCCAATTGAACATATATGACAATCTATCTTCGTGTGTTTCATATTTTTTAACGTGTTATCTTATAATTTGAAACTTTTAAATCCTAAAATATGTTATTATTTTTTAGGATCCTTTCGAGACTTCAATAGACATTCCCATTGAAGCCTATAGAGATAAGACGATGCCACAAGCAATGAAGGCATGGGATATGTGGAGATATGCGAACAAGAAGACTTACATCGACATGTATATTGATGACGACGACAAAATCAGAACAAACCCTCTTCAGAAATTTTATCGCGAAGATTGGAATTATTTGCTTGACAATCACTACTTCATGTTTGAATTTAAGGTATAGTACATAGTCATTTATATTTCATTATATGTATTTTTCGATTATTAACTAACAACTACTATCTTATAATTGTAGAAAAAAATTAAGACCAATGCTGAGAACAAAAAGAAATTGATGTCGTAAAAAGAACAAGATATCGTAATTTTTAGTTAAAGTATTCAATTTACACATTATTTAACATATTATATATGTATATTATTTGCATAGGAGAGGGAGATGGGATATCCCCTAGTCAAGTAGAGTTCTTTCTTTAAACACACATTAGGAGGCGACTACTGATGATCCGACTCCCACGCCTTCTCCGCTCATTCAACGGACCATCGTAAGTTTTTATCATTTCTATCATTTTAGTTTGAATGTCTAAGTTTAAAATTACTAACATTAATATCGTAAATGATTGTAGAGTGTGATGCGTGAGCAGCTAGAACAAATCATAATATGTCGTTGCTCGAGATGTTTGAGTCTGCTTTAGGATGATAGGGACATGGGAGGGTGATAGGGATGGGATCGGGAATATGTCTTAATCACTTCAGACCCGATCAAAGGGGAAGTTCTTCAAGCGTCAACTCGCGTGTGTCACAACAAACGTTAATGGAGGAGAACAGGATTCTACGAGAAGAGTTAAATATGATACGCTTAAAATAGAAAGCATAAAAGGAGGCACATGAGCAAGGGATTAACGATATTTAGGTGCAGCTGCGCGCAGAACAGGAGCATGTGCACGCAGAACAGGAAGAACAAAAGGAGGAACAAGAGCAAATGATTAACGATATTCAGGCGCATGTGCGCGCATAATAACAAACTTTTGAGGGGTTCATGTCTAGGATTCCCCCTCCCCCCCCCCCCCCCCCCCAATCAGTGATTCACATTACAATTTAATTTAAATTTTTTGTATTAATATTTTAGAATTTTGTCGAATTTGGATTTAATTTGATATATGAATTGTTTTCTTTTAGTATTGTCTTTTTTTTCGTAAAAATATTTTGAACAAGTTCTGTGAAAATCAAAAAAATAATCGAGACTTTTAATTGTTTTTAAAATTATTAACCACGGTGTTACGCATTGTCGTGGTTAATAATACTGTATTATTAACCACAGCGTTACCCATTGCTGTGGTTAATAATACAGTATTATTAACCACGGCGTTCTTTCAATGTCGTGATTAATAATACAATATTATTAACCACGGCGTTACCCATTGCCGTGGATAATAATAATGTATTATTAACCACGACGTTACCCTTTATTGTGGTTAATAATACAATATTATTAACAACGACGTTCTCTCAAAGTCGTGGTTAATAAAATTGTATTATTAACCAAGACGTTACCCATTGTCGTGGTTAATAATAATGTATTATTAACCATGGCAAAGGGTAACATCGTGGTTAATAATAATATTATTAACCATGACTTCTTCCCCTTAAAGACGTGGTTAATAATCAAAAAATTTATCTTCGAAATTTATAATGTCGACGAATAACGGCTTTGTTCGCCAACGTTAATAATTATTAACTTCGGCATTAAGGCTTTTAACGACAGTTTTCGTTGTCTTTCATAGTCATTTTTTTACTAGTAAAAATTAGATAAGAAAAAAAATTAAAATTTTTAATATTTAAAAATAATTATTTCTGATAAATATTCTCATAAATGAGTTAGGAGGAATATTAGGAATGAATATAAAAAATAATTAGAATAATTAATTCATTTATATGAAATTTCATCAAAATTTTCGTCACAAATAGCTTTGCAAACTTGTCATAAATAGCGTCGCAAACTTCGAGATAATATGGCGTCGTAAACCCATCACAAATATTTTTAGACTAAACAACATTAGATGTAATAAATGACGCAAAATATTCATTGAAAACATTGTCAGAAAAATATATAGTGGAAAATTCAACGCAAAAAAATTATGACTAAATATTTATTTTTTGGTATATTAGCGACTTATTTTTGTAAAAAATTATTGAGATATGAAAATTATCGTAAATTATATTTGGTCAGAAATTCCGTCTATAAATTATGTCACAAATAGATTTTTTTTTCCCTTGAAAATATTATATTTTAATTATTAGAAAATTAATGTTTTTTTGTAATTTTTTATTTGATTTATTATGAATTAATTTATATAAAAAAAAGGAAAAGGAGGTGATGACTAGAAAAAATGAAAATTTGTGAGAATATAAAGTTAAAAATAAAAAATTAAAATTTTTATTGTCTTTTTCAAATTTCATCTCTATATTATTTCTCAAAAATAAATATAAATTAAACAAATTTTATACGAATTTATTATTTAACTATAAAATAGATAAATCCAACAAATTACCAAATTTATATATATTTTAACCATTTAAAAATATTAATTGACTAACTTTATTGAGCAAATTTGGTTTGTTTCACCTTATTTAGGAAATAAATTTATTATTTTTTGTGTTGATAAAAAAATCTTCTTTATAAGTAGAATGTTTATCATTTTTAATGGTTAAAGTTGAGAAATTAAACTTATAACAAATAAACATTATATGAACTTTTTTTTGTTTTTAAACAATTTAGTGTTATTTCATTAAAAAAAACTGAAAAAGAAAAAAAAATACAAAAATTTAAGATTAAATCTAGACAATTTTTAAATTTGACAATGAAACAATAATTGAATTACAGACAATAACAACAATCAATTAGCGTCTACAGCATTTTTACTTTTATTTTACTTGTGATATTTTCAAACGAAATATCCCATATCTGGCAGAGAACTTTCTAGTCTCTTCATTACTTTCGATCGCTCTTCAGGATTGAATGAGTGCATTTACGTCTGAAGTTATATCTCTCCAAATATCTTAAGCGGTTCTACTTCTTCCACTGTGAGTTATTGAATTTCTTTCTTTCCAGATATTATATATTACTACTCCAAAGTAGCATTTCAACCTACTTACATAGAAAAATCTTCCTTTTACTTTATTCTTCAATCACTCTTGGATTTCTTCCCATATTCCTAAAAAGTTGATGATGTTCATGTTTGCAGCATACATCCTCCATATTTGTATTACAAACATTACAAGAACTTCATTCAGAACCAAACCAACAAATTGACAACATATGCTAGTTTTAACTTAAATAACCAAATAACTTACAAAATCTTGTTCAAAACGATCCAAATATTAAACACAAGATTCAGTTAGAAACAAACAAACGTGCATTAATTAGAATAGATCAAAATGAATTGTTCAATTCTTTGATGTTGTTGTGTCACCAAAGGGTCCAGAACCAACAAAGTTATAACTAAAATAGATAAAATATTAGAGCGAAAAGGAACTCAATGATTCACCAATAACTTCATCAACAATTTCATCTTCTAATCACCGACAATTTTGATCCCCGAAATTGTGTGTAATTACAATGATCAGAAAACAACAAAAAGTGGTTCTTATAGTAGGGCAATAAGGGTTTAGGACAAAATAACCAAATACCATTATTAGCAAAATAAACTAATATATTAATCAATCCAATTGGATAAACAAATATTTGGGAAACCCTCATGAAAACAATGATATAATAGTATGTGAGATCCAATTGGTACGATTGATCACCGACAAATCAATCTAAACCTATCATTAACTTCAACTTTGATTTGGACAAAAGGAAAACCATCAGGCTAACCTTAATCAATATTGGTTTGAATACGTCATTAATCATGTCTCACTCTATGATGAAGATTAAATATTATATCCTTAAGACTATATAGGACAGTTTGAGAAAGTGGGAGCTGACATCATCATTAGGCCACGAAAAGTTGTTAGGAGGGATTAATTTAAGATTAGCAATATTATTTATAATCAAATTTTCATTTGCAAGTATTCCCACGCACACAACAAATTAGATAGACATTTGACTTTAATAAACACAATTGCACGAATAAAATCATTAAAAATATGTATTGCTTCATTAGACAAAGAATAATCACTATTGGGGTATCACCAATCATCGCTAAATCCGGCACTAAACCCATAAGACAGTCAATAGATATGCAAAGGTAGTTACCCAAATGATGCTACTTTCCACTAGAAAAAGGATAATTTCTCTCCTCTTCTTTTTTTTTTTCATTTTTTTTATTTCTTTCTAGATCTCACCTTAGTGTAATGACCACGTAGCATGTCTATGAATCTAACACGTGAGGCAACAGCATTTGAGAAGGGGACAAGGATTGACAAGAAGGGCCCGCGAATGATTTGGCATGATGTGTAATTTGATTTCTTATTGGTTGATGGTTGTGAAAATAAGAGAGAGAAAGTTGGCAGGCCTGTGTTTCTTTTTCTTCTTTTTTTATTTGGTGGGTTTTTGTTGATGTTAGAGATAAGGTTTCATATGAGTTCCGGCCTTCACGGCCAGCCGACCAATGTCAGTGTAAGATTAGGATCATTGTTTTCCTTCCAAAGTGTCACATATGGGGTCTATGTCTTGATCATCACTTGAATGTTTGATGAAAAATAAGATATTCTTTAGTCATTTTTATGTATAATTCTTTTTATAATTGAACTTTAATTTAATGTATTTAAGTAAAAATTCGAATTCATGAGTTTTGATGTTTTTGATTCAAACTCTTATTACATAAGTTATCATAGTGTGTTTTTTATTCTTCTTCTTTTCTTAGGCTAGAAAACTTTTGTTTTTGAATGAATATTGTTATGACAAAATAAAAGTACTAAGAAAAAAAACTTTTTGTGACAAATTAAGTCCAAAACAAAATTATTATATCAAAACATAACGCATCATATAAATGTATCATGAATGAATTAAAGAAAATTAAGACATAAAAAGAATCAAAACAAAGACACTAGTATAATATATCAAGATTCTAAAAAATAAATCCCATTCTTTTTGGTTTTGGATATTCCAAATATTTCCTTTAATTTGAATTTGGGTATCCTCATCAATCATCATATATAGTCAGGTTTTCAACATTTTGCTTTGTTTTCCGAACTTCATTCCTATTTTTCTTGCATTTATTTGAAAAAATAAGTCTTCTCTCGTTGTTTTATCAGTCTTTGCGTTAAATCTCACCATAGGATCATGTGCAAATTTAATGGGAAAAAAAATCAGGGCCTTGCATATGTTTAATATATAGCAATATATCATGGTATGTTTTTGACACCGTTTGACCAACATCATTAACATTGTCAGGCTTATCAAAATATTATCTTTCCCATTATACTACGGATCTTTTCAATAATCTTTGGACATTGTGCATTTCTTAAGATTATTCATTCAATTTATAAATATATTTAAGAAAAATATCGTTTAAGTATTTTATTCGATTATTAATTTGGAGATGTTAATATTTTTTAATATATATACCTTAATAATATATGTATATATATTTTTATATATTACCAAATTAAATAAAAAAAATTATTTAAAATCAATTCTATATATTTCCAAACAATGTTAGACATGTAAATTTGGGAAAGATTCAAACGTGTAAGGATACAAACTTTAATATAACAGAATTTCTAAAACAATAGTCTAGATCTAGACAAAATGACATTTGAAAATATAGTCCCCGTAAATTTAATGTGATATTGCAGATTTTTATGACATCCGGTTAGGGACGGGAAAAACACTATATTCTGGCACGACCCCTAGTTCGAAACCAGCCTATCATGCACAAAGAGGAGTTTCAAAATACTCGCATCAGAAGGGACTGCACAGAAGCGAAAATCAGAGACATTAAAGACGGGAATTGAGACTCACTCCTGAGAAGAAATTCAGAAGGACAGAGGACACTTGATCATATAAGTAACAGACAACTACACGACAGACCAAATATTCATGAATGGAAAATTGAGGATAATGGGAAGCCGGTATTGAAGAAAATATGGGAGGTAACACGAGAAAAAACATAGAAAGTAGAATGAGCTCCTCTTGTATGATTGAAGAAGATTATCCCTAGACATCATTTCATCCTATGGCTCGCCTTCTGGGAAAGACTCAGCACTCGTGATCGTATCAGCAAATATATGAGCATCCCGGACACGAACTGTCTTCTATGTAGAGAAAATGAAGAAACCATAGATCACCTATTCGGGAGCTACTGTATTGCTTCAGAGAGCTTTGGGACAAATTCTATAAAAGCCTGGAGATGATCAGCTCCCCGAGCGAATGAAATGAAATCAAAGATGCATCACTACTCAAAGCCAAGAGAAATAGATTTGCAATAAGCGTGTTCAAGTGTGGCTTTGGAGTAGTGGTGTATAACTTTTGGCAAGAACGAAATGCAAGGGTATATGGTAGAACCCGCAGGAGCGTTGAAGAATTATGGAAAGATATTGTATCGGATTGCAGCGCCCTCGCGGGAACGTGGACAAGAATTCCAAGCACGGAGCAGAACTAGAATATCTGTAGGAACTGGAATTTACCATTTTTTAAACTCACTAGAATTGAAAGCATTGTAATTATATAATTCATTTACGTTTTTAGATTTTTAGCTTTTATTTAGAATACCAGTTCGGTATGGCACGATCCATTTGCTTAGAGTTTTCTGTACTTCTGTACTATGGGAGGCCTTCCAATGGACTCTTGCCACGTTTCCATGAAGAAGATTCGATCGTTGGTGTCCTTCTACTACAAATAGATGCTCAAGGACAATAGACGAATCACTTAATCGCCGATTACCAATTTTATTTGCTTACACTTTTTACTCTTACTAATTTTCTTACATCATTCAAGCTCAAGACAAAGAATCAAATTACTGTCTAGTTATGAGAATATTGTTTATAATATTTTAAGTTGAACAGAGGTTATTCTATTCAACAAAGTGTTAGCGAGTTTAGTAAATTGTATTTGATTCAAACAATTTAGTGAAATTCTTCCGGCTGTGGAAGAAGGGGTGACGTAGGAGGGTTTTCTCCGAACATCCATAAACATCTCCCTGTGTTTTTTACTTTCTGTCATTCATCTTTCATTGGTTCAAAGCATTAAATCCGATGAACACTTCCGTACTTGAAATCGTTTCAAGAGTTCGAAGGATTTGAGAAGAATAGATAGAGATATTAATCCCTCACAAGATTACTATCGAATCGTTTGTCATAAGTTGTTATGAATAGTTAGACCCTAGTCTCTATTGGTTACACCAATCCTATCAAGTGGTATCAGAGCCTCGTTTTCTATTCTCAAGCCTCTAAATAACCCGAATCATGTCTAAAGATGCCAACTCTTTCAAGATTACTATGTTTTCGAAAGAAAACTACATCGTGTGGAAGAAAAGAGTTCGTTCTCATCTTGCGTCCATAGATGATGAAATGTGGAGTTTTGTCACCGAAGGTCCTATCAACATTGAGAAGGACAAATCTCAATAGACAAATGTCAATGGACAAGTGAAGATAAGAGGAAGAACAACCTCGACAACTTGGCCATGGACATCTTATATAGATCTCTTGACGGTAGCATGTTCAACTACATCATATCTTACGAGTCTTCCAAAGAAGTTTGGGAGAGACTCGCACATCTGTGTGAAGGAAATGAGTAAACCAAAGAGAATAAGATTATGGTTGCCACCCAGTAGTTCTACAACTTTAAGATGCGTCCTGGAGAGACGATGTCTGAGTTTGATGGAAGATTAAACCAGGTCATCACTACTCTTTCTATTTTGGGCAAGACTTATAGCAACATAGAGGTAGTAATCAAAGTCATGTGAACTTTGTCCAGGGAGTGCGACATCAAGACTATGGTGATGAGGGAGTCTAAAGACCTCAATAAGATGGAGCTCTTCGACTTGCTTGCCGATTTGAAGGCCTATGAGTTCGAGTTGAACTCTAGGAATAAAGAGGAGAACCCCACATCCACCATCATGACCAAGGCTTTGGTGATTGTCGAGGAGTCACTAGTTACCACCGAAGTAAAGACGACTGCTCGGCAGCTCAGCAGCGATGCAATGGATCTCCTCGTGAAGAAATTTGGCAAATTCATGAAGAAAAACAACTATAACTCAAGCTTTTCAAATAATAACTATGATGATAAAGCTAAATCTAAGGCTAACGTTAAATGCTTTAGCTATGGTATTTTAGGTCATTACAAATCGGAGTGCAGAAAACCGAAATGTGATGAGAAGAAGGCCATCATGGTGGCTGACAACAAGGTCAAGTGGATGCAAAGAGACTCAAACTATTCATCATCCAGCGATAGTGATGATGAAGAGATTGCTTGCTTCATGGCAAGAGAAGAGGAAAATTCTGAAGAATCCGAGGTATTTAATTTCTCTTTAGAAGAGTTTTCATAAGATGAATTAGTGGATGTACTAAATGACATGGTCTCGGAGTACAAAAAAGTATATGAATCTCAAAATGAAACAAGTTCAAAATCTGAAAATGATGAATCTATTTTTTCTCAAACTTGAAAAGTTTTTTAAAACAAAATTATTGAGCTCTCATCTGAGAATGAGACACTCAAGGAAAAGATTTAAACTCCCTCTTATGAAAACCAATGTTTAACCTACATTGTTAGTTCTTGGACAAGGTCTACAGAAACTGTCAAATATCAGATTAGTCTATTCAGGCTTGCTGGATGCAAATCCGGTTTAGGATTTGACAGCGATGACTTAGACAAGTCCAGTAAGAATTTAAACTCAACAACATACAAGCCTAGGCCAATAAGCTTTATCAAAGGGAGTTTAACTGATAATGGAACTGATCCAAGCTGTGAGGATCTCACTTTAAAGGATGAGATTATTTATGTTCTGCCAACTATTAGCTAGCTGAAACTTAAATTAGAACAGCCAACAAGTCTGGCAAAACAAAACTTGGCAAGAAGTCAATAAGTTTTAAACGAAAACCATCCTCTAAGGTTAAGGGATCAACTGCTAGTAGGAAGATGTATGCTAAGCCTAAATCATACGCACTAATCACAACACAAAATGAGAAATCCATCAAGATAACTCAAATATGGATCCCTAAGGGACTAATTGACTGAGGACTTAAGTGAATGTGGGTACCAAAAGCTGTAAATACATTTTTGTGTAGGCGATACAGGGTAGCTGTATGAAGGAAATATGGAGCACACTCTTTTGAGAACATGCTCCAGAAATTCAACAATTGGCACATTTGTCATTTCCATAGACTAAGTGTTTCTTCTTTAAAAATATTTTTGGTTTTAAGGACCTCAAAACATTTATTTATTCATTCTGTAAATATGCATAAATTGAAAGGACAATTTAATGTTTAAAATGTTCAAACAGATGCACGCAGACGAATGCTTTGATCGGTCTATTAGACGAGGACGTCTAAAAGAAAAGCAAGTACTTAGACATATATTTGTTTACACAGTCTATGCTTCTAAGTTGGATTGTCTTGGTTTAAAATCTACACGGTTAGACATCGAAGTCTAATAAACGTTTAGACGTTTATAAGACGAACGTAGTTAGACGCTCACGTCTAACTAGACACACGTCTAATATGTGTTGTTCATGCGTATTTAGACATCTACGTCTAATAGACACTTAGACATTTATTAGACAAGCGTGATTAGACGCCTACGTCTAATAAACTCATGTGTCTAATAGACTCACGCGTCTAATAAACGTCTATTCAACCTAGATTCCAAAATGTAGAAGCAAATGAGACGTCTAATTGCGTGTGCAGTTAGACGCTTCATCTTCGAACTAATTGAGGACAGTGGTCATTTATATAGATGCGCTATCATATAATTTTCCCGCTCAAACATTAAAGTAGTCATCTTTTAATAACTTGAAGACACATGACTTTCAAAGTTAAGGAAAATGACTAATATACCCTTAAATATTAAATTATTTTTGGTCTAAACTCAGTTAATGATGACCTACTTTGGGCAAAGGCGCCTAACATTAATTGGTGGGCCATTTTTGAAAAGTGACGGTTAAGACATGTGACCTTTCGGATTCTATTTAAGGACATCATGCATGTGCTTGAAGCCTTTTCGTTTACATGTTTCTAAGAACCGTAGCTTTTCTCTGCCTTCTCTCTAAGAAATCTAGTTCATCTTCATCCTCTATTCTCAAATGGCTAACATGAAACCTATCTCTCTTGGTCACAACACCTTGCTTGTGAACTTTGACTCGGTTTACACCATTGATCAACAGGATATCGTTGATATGTTTCGCTCTCTGGAGTATTCTAGTCTCCGGAAATATCTTGGCGGTCCGTTAGTCTTCTACGAGAAAGAGGTCCGAGAATTCTTCAAGACGACGAACGTAGCCGGAGATTCGATTACGGCGATGGTCAATAAAACGTTTATTTGTTTCAATGAATCAGTGTATGCTGAGTTCTTTGAACTTCCATCAGAGGGTCACACCTTTGATATAACACTTCCAGCGGAAACCATCTCAGAAATGCAGATCGTTTTCTCAAACGATGACACTTCAATTAGATTAAATGGGAAGAAGAAGGCCCTGAAACCACATTATATCCTTCTAAACGATATTGTGGTGAAGGCTCTTTAGGGCAGGGCAAGTTCGTTCGACTTGTGCAGCCAGGACTGTTTCAACTATATGACGGTTATTTCTAAAGGTATGCAAATCAACTAGGCGTCTATTTTATTTTCTAATCTCTGCCAGTTGATTTACTCAAGAAACAAGCAAACTTTGACTTCTCAGCCCAACTCGGCTGGTTTATGAAGCATTTGGGTGTTTCTATGGGCGAGGGTGAGTCTATTAACCCGAGTCGCATATTCACCAACTTCTCTGTAAAGAGCACTCTTGCGAGAATGAATCTCTCGAAGGACTTGGTTTCTAGTTCATCTAGACAACACATGGGTGGCCAGTCGATCACTTAGTCTAAGCGACATGTTGCTTCTATTTAGTCTACGGCGGTGAAAAGAACCAAATCTTTAATGGAATTTGCGGCTAGCATGAATATTTAAAAGAGTTCGCTAAAGAATGATTCTGGAGTAGTTGACTCTAGGGAAAGACAAGGTCTTCCTCCCCTTGCTGCTATTCCTATTCAATCTCTTTCATCATCACCCAACATGTTGTAGAAGCAGGCTAAGTCATCTGATCATGTTGTTGATCAGACGAAGGTGTCCAAGGCGTATAAAGTATTTAAGGCATCTAAGGCGTCTAAGCCATCCAAGAAGTCTATTAAGGTAATTTCCTCCTCTGCTCTGGCCGTAGTGCCTAATACTGTGTTCTTATGATGGAACAAGCTGAAGGACCGACTGTTGAGCCAGTTGGTCCAAATAGTGAATGTTTTGACAGGCTTTTGTCTCTTGTCCTCCGGAAAGAATCATTAGTTGTTGAGGCTACTAGTAATGCTGAGATTGTTACTGAAACAGAGCAAGTTATTGCTTCAATTCATGCTGCTGTTTTATCATCTGAACAGGCTCCCATTCAACCGAATGTTGAGCCGATTGTGGTTAAACCTGATGAAGATGAACCTGAAGTTACGGGAAATGGTGTTTTGTCTGAACTCCTAAACGGGGCCTTGTTGAAGATTATGCCCCCTTACGGAATTATGAGAGCACTTAGGGGAGATCCTAGCATTACTATCGGAGAACCTTTTCCCACTCCCAAACTAGCAGAAGTTCTTGGAAAGGGAAATGGAATTGCCAATGATATTCTGGAAAGGTTTCAGATCCAGTTGTATTGTGAATATTATGATGGAGCAAGTTGAGGTGAAAGCAGATGAGAAGATCGATATCTTCGACACTTGGGTGAACTACAGGTTAGCCCCACAATTTTATGAGATGTTCTCGGAAAGGGAAATTGTGAAAGAATGAAAAAAGCTGATAAAGATGCAGATGAGAGTCCTGAAATAGGCTAAAACTGATGAGGTCTCTAAAGCCCTCAAAACAAGGGATCTGGTGGTGTCCAATATCATGGGACATTTTCTTTTTCCAATGATTGAGGAAAGAAAATCCATCTTCAACCCACTTGACAGGGATGCTTCTACAGAGAAGAATTCTTTGAAGCGACTGAACCTAATTCTGAACAACTATTGCTCAAAAGTACTTTAACACGTTCATGGCACCGAGTCTTCTAGATTGAATGTGTTTAATGACTTGTATTCAAGTGAAGACGAGCCGATGTAGATCTTTAAAGATTATCAAACTATTTCAGAAGAAGATGAGTAGGTTTTGGCCATATTATTGAGTTGGGTAACATATCTTTTGAGGAAAAACGGTTAATGGGCCAGTAGATTGTTGAACAGACTCCAGTCTTGGTTCAATCAGAAATTATCTTAGAAGAAGAAGAGGAGGTTGTTATTGAAGATATTCAGATGCCTATCCAACAGAAGGAGACATCCGAAGTGCCTCCAACTATTCTTGAAGATGAATAATCTCCAATGGTTGAAGAAGAATCAGCAAAGATAGTCTCTTGAATCAGAAGCTCAGGGGGAACCCTTGAAGGAGGTAAATTCCAAAAAGATTCCCAATCCAGAGGGGGGAACAAGGTGATAAAGATGATTCATCATCATCCTTAGATGAAGCTCAATCGGAAGATAGCCCAATTCCTTCTCCCACATCATCTACTATCAAGACTCAAGTTGATGTTGTTGACAAAGTTGTTGATTTACCTCTTCATTCTGAAGATATTTCAGAACGTATTCATCTGGTGTGTGCTGACATTCTCAATGATCAAGAGCAGTCCAAGGATGCGTCCAAAGATCCCTCCTCTCCTGTCAAAGATAAAGAACTGAAGTGTTCTTTACAAGTAAATGTGCATGTGAGCCCAATTCGTACTACTCCAGCTTGTTCTCACGCGGATTCCTCTAGTTCTCATTCTTCAGAAGAGGTTTCTCTTGGAGGAGCAAACATCTGTAATTCTATGTTGGATGTGATGAACTCCTTACAACAGAATATGCTAGACACGCAGTCCAGATTGGCTAATCTTGAGAAGGGCTACATTTCAAGCAAGGAAGATGTGTCTTCCATTCTTGCTACTCAAAAATAATTGGGGAAGACTATGAAGAGGAATACTTATGAAGTCAACATCGTTAACTCTCAGTATAAAAAGTTTGAGAATAATTTCTTCAATAGACAATCGGAGTAGTATGCTGAATTAAAGAGTCTCACCTTGGAGCTTCATCAAGATGTTATATCAGGAATGGATCTCATTTAAGCCCAAATGATGGAAATGTCCAACGCAATGAATAGAGATGAAGTCGAGCGAATGGAGCAAACTGACTCATTTACAAGGAATGTTCTAGTTGTTGAAGTGGTTAAGGCTTATGCTGGTAAGGAAAGAGCCGTTATTGAAGCTGATAATGTTAAAAAGGGGGAAGGTAGCTCTAGAGGTGGTAGCTCAAGAGGTGGAGCTGCAAGAGGAACCCGATCAAAAGAACGAAGAAGGTTGTAGACTAGCAAAGAGAGGTGGTCCAGGTCGTGGAGGCAATAGTGGTGGTGAAAGTGGAGGTCGATCCATCACGTGATTCCATGAAATCCTAACGGGAAACTCATTGCTAGAAGGTGACGCTGATCCAAACATGAAAAGGGAAGGACCATAAATCTCTTTCTCATCTTTTCATATTTTAAAAACATATGTTTGAATAATTTAGTGAACTACTTTGATTTCTATCTTATTTGATGGGTGTTTATATTGCTTTATTAAGATTGCATGGTTTTAACATCATCAAAAAGGGGGAAATTGTTGGGAAAGGTAAAATCAAAATAATGAAAGAGTTAATTAAGTGAGAAGTAATTAAATTATAAGTCAAAAACTATGAAACATTAATGAACAGAAGAACGCAATTTTGATAATATTTAGTCATGAATATTAAGGAATTTTGATGATGTTTAGTTATGAATAAAGTTAGATATTCAATTAGAATAAAGCTAAGTTGTCTATTCGTTTTGCGAAGGTGCATAAGACTATGCTGAATTAGACGTGGTCCAAGTAGGGTAAATAGACGTGTAACGTAGTTAGACATCGACGTCTAACTCCTTCAGACAAGTCAGAAGGGATGTGAACTTAGTCGTTGTAGTCTAACTCCATTAGACGTGGTAGTCTAATGGGAATCGTAGTTAGACGTTGGCGTCTAACTCCTTGAGACAAGTCTGAAGGGATGCGAAGTTAGACGTTGTAGTCTAACTCCATTAAATGTGGTAGTCTAATGGGATACGTAGTTAGAAGTTGAAGTCTAACATATGCATAGTTAGAAGTTAAAGTCTAACATATGCGAAGTTAGACGTTGTAGTCTAACTCAATTAGACGTGGTAGTCTAATACGAAGCGAAGTTAGTAGTTGATATCTAACTTCTTCAGACAATTTTGAAGGGATGCAAAGTTAGACGTTGTAGTCTAACTCCAATAGACGTGGTAGTCTAATGGGAAACGTAGTTAGACGTCGCAGTCTAACAGATATGTAGTTAGACGTCGAAGTCTAACAGATACGTAGTTAGATGTTGCAGTCTAACTCCATTAGGCTAGTTGGTCTTATGGAACGTGCAATTAGACTTTGATGTCTAACTCCCTTAGACTTGGTAGTCTAATGAAGCACGTCTAATGCCTCGCTTCAACAGCTGTCTAAAGTTAGCATACGTCTAACAACGATCTACTAATTGTCTACTACTTTTCTCCACTCACTCCTATATAGTCTGACAAGACAGCTAATTGTATCCAATGAACGAATGCCACATACAAAAATATCCTTCCAACGGTTTGTCCAGTACAAGACTTTTTCAGAAGGATATTCGGCGCATTACCAGTTTGGTATGGCCACGATCCATTTGCTTAGAGTTTGTTGTACTCATGTTCTATGGGCGGCCTTCCAATGGACTCTTGCCACGTGTCCATGAAGAAGATTCGACCATTGATGTCCTTCTACTACAAATAGATGCTCAAGGACAATGGACGAATCATTGAATCACTGGTTACCAATCTTAGTTGCTTACACTCTTGTTCTTACTGATTTTCTTACATCATTCAAGCTCAAGAGAGAGAATCAAATTACTGTCTAGTTGTGAGAATATTGTTGATAATATTGTAAGTTGAAAAGAGGTTGTTTTATTCAACAAAGTGTTAGCTAATTCAGTAAACTGTATTTGATTCAAAAAATTTAGTGAAATCCTTCCGGCTTTGGAAGAAAGGGTGACGTAGGAGGGTTTGTTCCGAACATCCATAAACAACTCCCTATGTTCTTTACATTCTTTTATTGGTTCAAAGCTTCAAATCCGACGAACACTTCCGCACTTGAAATCGTTACAAGAGTTCGAAGAATTTGTGAAGAATAGAAACAAATATTAATCCCTCACAAGATTATTATCGAATCGTTTATTATAAGTTGTTATCAATAGTCAGACCCTAGTCTCTATTTGTTACACTGATCCTATCAAACCCACATGCACTTGGGTCCTCGATCAATCAGTCCCTTAGGAATCTATACTTGAGTTATCTTGATGGATTTCCCATGTTGTGTTGTGATTAATGTGTGTGATTTTGGCTTAGTAGACTTCTTCTGCTAGCAGCTGAACTATTAACCTTAGAGGATGATTTTTGTCTAAAACTCCTTGACTTCCTATCATATTTTGATTTGCTAGATTTGATGGTTGCTTCCTTCCTAGGTGTCATCCAACTTACAGTTGGCGGAACATAAATGGTCTCATCCTTTAAGTTTATATCCTGATAGAAAAATTAAGTAGATTAATTTTGGAACCGGCCAGACAAACTAAACAGAGATTAATCTTCATGTGCAGGTATTTAACAAACCGGAACCGGAAATCTTGTGTCAAGAACCGGCTGCTATTACTTCAAAGAAACCAGCTTCAAGTGATCAAGTCAAAAAGATCACAGGAACCGGCTTCACTTTCTCAAGCAACCGGTTAACGAAGAACAAAAGATTTCATTCCAACCGGATCACAATGCACAAGACACAGAAACCGGAAAGTACAGATCAAAAGTCAGAAGATTCAAATCTCAAGAGTGACGTACCATGACGGAAGAAACGTGTCTCGAAAGAACAAAAGAAGATCGGATCCGATCAGAAGCATGCGAGGAAAGCAATGATGCTTTGTTGATCCGATACTGACAACCGGAGGCGGATGTTCAACACGTGTATCAATCTGAAAACCGGCTATGTCATCATACGCTCAGAGTCACCTGCATGAATGCTAGGTGTTGAGGAAATTGAAACGTGCAAGCAACCTTTCTGCAAACAGGCGTGATGACGATCAACCAATCCGCAAGAGAGAGAAGAAAGTAGCCGTTAGCTACTTTCAGCTATAAAAGGAAGACGGATCGTCTTAATTAAATGCAAGTGACAGATTACGAAAAGAAATCATCAAAGCATTAAATTCTAGAAAGATAAAGTCTTATATTCTAAAACCGGTTTGCCTAAAACCGGAAGCCATTTGTGTGTTATTGTGTTGAGTTGCTGTATTACATCAAAGTGTGAGTTTTGGTGTAACCGGCGAGTAGCGAAGTTGGGCTCGACCGGAAGTATAATTGTAACTCTAAAGAGTTAGTGGAGATCCTTCTCATAACCTGAGAAGAAGGGGTGACGTAGGAGTGTTTGCTCCGAACATCCATAAACAAATCCCTCGTCTCGTGTAATTTCATTCTCTTTCATTTCCTGTTTTCTTAACGTAAACCGCAAACAAATCATTCTTCTAAAACCGGTCACTCACCTCCATTAAACCGACTCCTTCTTAAACATCATCTAAAGTCGCAAACGTTGCTTCAACCTGAAACAGACATTTCCGCCCTTGAACCCGGTTGAAGAGTCTGTGACAGGTTGTGCAGTGCTGAGAAAGGTTTTAGTCTTTAACCGGACTATCACCAAAAGAGTTGTGTGTTGCATAAGCGGCCACCCTTATCGAAACCGGAAAAACACCCCGGTCCTCCAAGGGCGTCCCCGATCCTAACAAGTGGTATCAGAGCGAGGTTCTTAGCACTCAAGCAACCTAACAATGGTGGGAAGCATGACCCACAGCGACAAGCCGCCAATGCTAAACAGCGAAGCATTTAGCAGTTGGAAGAAACAGATGTATCTACATCTGATAACGTTAGATGATGAGATGAGCCGATTCCTGAAAGAAGGACCGATCAAGATCAACAAGGAGGAAAGCCAGTGGACGAGTGAAGATCGGAGAAGAAGCAACCTGGACAACCATTGCATGAGGCACATCTATAAAGCCATAGATAACAACACTTTGAACAAAATATCAGAGTGCGAAAATGCAAAGGAAGCCTGGGAAACGATCATCCAGATCCACGAGGGAAACGAAAGAACCAAGGAGAATAAAATCTTGGTGGCTACGCAGAAGTATGAAAACATAAGGATGAAACCGGGAGAAAATATGAAAGAATTTAGCAACCGGTTCACCAGCGTCGTAAACGAGCTTCAAACACTCGGAAAGAAGTATGACAACCGAGAAGTGATCATCAAAGCTCTAAGATCACTGCCAAGCACGTGGGATATCAAAACCATGGTGATGAGGGAGTCTAGCACCCTTGGGCAGATGAAGTTGCATGATGTATTTGAGGATTTGAAAGCCTACGAATTCGAGATCAAGTCTCGGATCGAAGATGAGGCATCTACATCAACCGCAACAAGAGCCTTGGTCACATCGGTGGAACCGGCGGCTCCAGTATCAACCGCACCGGCTCCAGTCAAAAACACTGATCAAATAACCGACGATGTGATGGCGATGCTAGCCCAGAAATTCGGGAAATTCATGAAGAAGAGCCAACCACCATCTAATAATGATTTTAATTATAACTATGTAGATAAGTCAAATAAAAGATGCTATAACTGTGATGGTTTTGGACATTTCAGGTCAGAATGTAGAAAACCAAGAAGAGATGATAGAAAACCAGAAGGAAATTATCAAGGAAATTATCAAGGGAATAATTATCAAGGCAACCGGTATCAGGGAAACAATTATCAAGGAAACAATTATCGGGGAAACAACAATAATCAGCGAAACGACTACCGAAGAAATGATGATCAACATGCTGATGAAGGAAAGGAGATCCAAAAAGCTCTCATTGCATCTGACGGTGGAAGCGAATGGGCATACTCCGACAATGAAGATGGTGAAGAGAAAGTAACATGCTTCATGGAAAACGACGAAGAGGTATTTGATTTCTCTTCTGATGAATTTACTAAAGAAGATCTAGTTTCTGCACTCAACCAAATGGTTGCTGAGTTCAGAAATATATCTGCGTATATGCCAACACCTGTAGAACCTAAAACCGAACAAATAAATGATGAAAACGATAAAACATATGAGATCAAAACACATGAACCGGATGAACTACTCTCAGATGATGAGGAGACAGTTCAACCGGTAATGGAAACCGATGAACGAGCAATGTACGTCACAGCTGCGTGGGAGAGATCACGTCAAGCAGTGAAACAAATGTGTAACTATAAACGACATCCGAAGTGTAGATATGGTATCGGTTATGATCCAAGTAAACAAAATGAAACAAAACAATCTAACGGGATGAAGCTAACGAAAAACAATCTTCCATTTATAAAATTTGTCAAAAGCTCACAAACCGAAAATGACCTAAAACCGGAAGAAACGCTTAAGTATGTAGGTCCTAACGAATCTGAAAAATGGCTTCATCCTGAGAGAAGGAAAGCCAACCGGAAACCAAATAAAATTAACAAAAACCGACATCAAAGAAGTCCATCACCACATAAGGCATTCTTGAGCAACGGCCAAGAAATTAAGCCAAATGTTATTGAAACAACAACTGGGAAAGTGATCCGACTAATTCAGGTCTGGATCCCAAAGGGACTAATCAACCATGGACCCAACTAAATGTGGGTACCAAAAAGTTGTAAATAATTGTCTGTTATAGGTTAGGAGGAGCAATCGGTTAAAGAATTCTGAATGGTACTTGGACAGTGGATGCTCAAGGCACATGACCGGAAACAAGGAGTTACTGACCGACATCAAGTACGAAACTGGAGCATTCATCACATTCGGGGATAACTCAAAAGGTAAAACCGTGGGCAAGGGTAAGATTGTCCATGGTGAACTATCCATAAATAATGTGCTATTAGTAGAAAAACTAAGCTTTAATTTACTAAGCATAAGCCAAATGTGTGATGTGGGCTATAAAGTTGAATTTCATAAAAACTCATGTTTAGTCAAAAATCAAAATGATGACACTTTGTTAACCGGTAACCGGATAGGAAACATTTACAAAGTGAACTGGAAAAATGACTTCGAAAAACCTGTGTGTATGATAGTCGGAAATGATCCAAACTGGCTTTGGCATAAACGGTTAAATCACTTGAATTTCAAAACGATTAACTTTATTTGTTCCAAGGAACTGGTTCACAGTTTTCCAAATATTAAATTTTCAAAAGATAAAGTATGTGCTGCATGTCAAATGGGAAAACAAGTGAAATCATCCTTTAAAAGTAAAGGAAATTATCAATCTGAAAGATGTTTAGAACTGTTGCATATGGACTTGTTCGGTCCGGTTAGAGTAACTAGTTTAGGAGGCATGCATTACACTATGGTATTTGTTGATGATTACTCCAAATTTACTTGGGTTACTTTCCTAGTTTCTAAAAGTCAAGCAACTTCAAACTTGATTAAACTGATTTTGAGGATACAAAATGAAAAATCTATTCGAGTAAACAAAATTAGAAGTGATAGAGGAACTGAGTTTATTAACAGTAATTTAACTACTTTTCTTGATGATTCCTGTATTAGGCACGAGTTGTCTAGTGCCAGAACTCCTCAACAAAACGGCCTGGCTGAGAGAAGAAACCGAACTCTCAAGGAAGCCGCAAGGTCAATGATAGCCGATTCGGGTATCGCTCAAAAGTTTTGGGCTGAAGCTATCAACACCGCTTGCTATACACAAAATCGATCTCTAGTGACTAAACGGTTTTCGAAAACTCCCTTTGAAATTTATTTTGATAAAATTCCAAGTGTACGGTATTTTCGAATTTTTGGTAGTAAATGCTTTGTTCACAATAACGGCAAGAAGTACTTGACCGCTTTTGATGCTAAATCCGATGAGGGAATAATGTTGGGATATTCAGCTGTGAGTAAAGCCTACAGAGTATACAATACTAGGACTTTAACAGTTGAAGAAACCGCACACGTTGTTTTCGATGAATCGGTTGAGCGAAACACTGCATTACCCTTCGACCTTCACAACAGAATGGAAAATTTCAATATCTATTCTGATGATGAAGACGAGGTTCCGGTTTTTAGACGCTTTGTCAAGGACCAAGCGGTTGATGTTGAAATTCAACCTGATCAAACTGCCTTACCGCAGAAAGTTGACGCTTCAGTTTCTACTGAAGAAATCGGTCGGTCTGACTCTGTTCAACCTACCGATCAGTCTAACCTTGATCAGCCAGCCGAAAGCTTGATAGACACGTCTCGGATTAACCTCAAAAGGAACAAAAATCATCCTCTTGAATTAGTAATAGGTAACATATCCTCACCTGTCCGAACTAGGCAACAAAATTTGGATCACTATGGAAACTCTGCTTTCATATCACAAATTGAGCCGAAAAAGGTGGATGAAGCATTGTAAGATCCAGATTGGATCTTGGCAATGCAAGAGGAATTAAACGAATTTGAGAGAAATAAAGTCTGGTACCTAGTTCCTAGACCGAAAAACAAACCGGTTATAGGCACACGATGGGTATTCAGAAATAAACTCAATGAAGACGGTTTAGTTACGAGGAACAAAGCCCGGTTAGTGGCTCAAGGCTATAAACAGGAAGAAGGCATTGACTTTGAAGAATCATTCGCCCCTGTAGCTAGACTTGAGGCCATTAGAATATTTTTAGCATATGCAGCTTTCAAAAAGTTCAAAGTTTATCAAATGGATGTAAAAAGCGCTTTTCTAAATGGTAAAGTAAATGAAGAGGTGTATGTCAATCAACCTCCAGGTTTTAAAAATCCAGAACATGAAAATCACGTTTACCGGCTGAATAAGGCCCTTTACGGTTTGAAACAAGCGCCAAGAGCTTGGTATGATACCTTGACTCAATTCTTATTTGATCACAAATTTACAATCGGTTCAGTAGACAAAACCCTCTTTAAATTTGAAAGAAAGGAGCAAATTTTACTTGTTCAAATTTATGTTGATGATATCATATTCGGGTCAACCGATCCAAAGCTATGTGACAAATTTTCGAAAATGATGACTGATAGATTTCAAATGAGTATGATGGGGGAAATGAGCTTCTTTCTAGGACTTCAGGTTAAGAAGATGGAAGCGGGAATCTTTATAAGCCAACCGAAGTATACAGCCGAACTGCTGAAGAGATTTGGGATGGATACTTGTGCCGAAGCGGCTACGCCAATGAGTCCTTCCGTGAAGCTGGACAGAGATGATGATGGTCAAGCCGTTGACATCACAGCATATCGAGGAATGATCGGATCGCTGCTGTATCTCACAGCAAGCCGACCTGATATTCTGTTTGCGGTTGGAGTGTGCAGAAGGTTCCAAGCAAATCCAAAGCAATCTCATTATACGGCGGCTAAAAGAATCTTGAAATATCTGAAGGGAACTCAAGAAGTGGGACTCTGGTATCCAAAAGACTCGAGCTTCAATCTAATAAGCTACTCAGATGCTGATTACGCGGGGTGCAAAATCGACAGAAAGAGTACAAGTGGAACTTGTCAGTTTCTGGGTGACCGGTTAGTTACTTGGAGCAGCAAGAAACAAACGTCCGTTGCAACGTCAACCGCAGAGGCGGAGTACTTAGCGGCTGGAAGCTGCTGTGCACAACTCCTCTGGATCCAACAGCAACTCAGGGACTTCGGAATAGAAGCAAAGGAGTCTCCAATATTTTGTGACAACACCAGCGCCATAGCAATCACATATAATCCGGTGTTGCACTCAAGAACAAAGCATATCGACATCCGACATCATTTCATCCGGGAGCATGTTCAGGAGAAACACATCCGGCTGGAATATGTGTCGACCGAGCAGCAAGTAGCGGATATCTTCACGAAACCGCTACAGGAAGCTAAGTTTTCACATTTTCGAAATATCTTGGGTCTTACTAATCTTAATCAATTGATATAATCATGATGCATGCGTATATATAAAACCGGGATATGTGCTCAGGGAGAAGCTAAAGCTTCTCAAACCAGATTCAAATAGGCCATTAATAAATCAAATATGCTAACCGGGAGGAAGTCTCCGGTTATACCCGACTATCTCATTATTTCAAATCAAATGTATGTTTACTATACGGTTGAAATAACCAGGTTGAAATGGATAAAACAAAGTTGAACAATTGTTGATATCAATTAACTATTTTTCATGAACGAAAATTTCCTACTAAAACCGGTCATGGAAAACCGCTTAGTACATATGCACTCTGATCTGATGAAATGAACTTTTCCGGTTAACCTGAGATGACTGACCGAGTTTTCGTGCATGTTTTGAAAAATGAAGCCTGTGATTAATTAAAACAAGTCTACCACAATCGAGATGACGACATGTGTCCACCATCAAGAGAGGGAGACTTACATCTTGTCAATAGATATTTTTCATCATTGCTATCTTAGTAATTATTAGATTTACCTTGGAAATAACCATTAGTTACTTCAACAAGTTAAGTCTATTAAATAGCTGATGACATCATCAGGCATGCTTAACTTCATTAAAGACCAAGCCGAATCCCCGGGCTATATAAACCATCCTTAATCCTTTTCAAAACATCACAAGCTCACTATTCACAAGCATAACTCTTGAGATAAAATCTTCTTTCTCTCTCAAAAACAAACATGAATTCCAACCCCCTAGCCAAGAAAATCCTATTGGCAGATTTCGAATCAATCTACCAGTATGAGGATTATGAAATCAAGGAAATGTTCTTAGCCATTGAAAGGAGTGGGCTAAGAAGCTTTCTTGAGAACAGGTTCATCATCGACTACCTTGTAGTCGAAGAACTGTTCGAAACCGTGAAAGAAGTGCACCGAGATATACTCGTTGCACAGGTTTACGGTCAAAAATTCCTATTCAGCGAGACGGATTTCGCTGTCTACTGCGGTTTACCCAATGAAGGGGTAACCGACCTAACCTATTCTCCGGTGACAATGGAAGAGATGTGTCGCCGGTTCTCTGGATTCGACATCCCGGTTAAACCCTGGGGTGCTAAGAGTCAACTTTCTCACAAGTACCAGATTCTCTGCGAGATTCTGGGAAAATCTGTCTTGTGCAGAGAGAAAAGTTACTATTACACTCAAAGGGTGTTCGAGATGATGATCGCCGTAACGGTTGGGACACCGGTTAACTAGTCCTGGATCATCTTCAGCAACCTGAAGAAGATGATTCTCTCCAACAGAACCGGCTACGCTCCTCAGCTGAGCGGTTTCTGCGCAAGTCTGGAGATCCACACCGGAGCCTTCGTCACTCTTCACCCAAGGCACGTGCTCACCAAAGAACGAGTACAAGAGATGATCAACCGGTGGGAAGCGGTTAAAGCTAGAAGAATTCAAGCGGCTGAGGCGTCAAATGCTCAAGCGGCTGAGTCATCAAATGTCTAAACCTGTCTTTCCTTTCTTTCTTTTATCCTTCTTTACAAAACCGGTATTTTTGCTGTACTACCGGTTTTTGTACTTCAATTAATGAATCAGATTTCTTTCCTTTCCTCTCCAAGTCAAAATCTATAATATTCAATGCGTTGTATCAAAATAAATCATTACATTCTTGGAAATATAAATCTCAAAGCATGCCTGAATTGATTTGACAAGACTTGCCTTTATTCTCTTGGAAAACCACAAAAACATTAATGACTAAGCATAAACGGCTAGATTTTTTAAATCCTCTCATTAAATGCTCTCATTCATTTCAAAACTATAAAAGGGGACTCAACCTCCATTTTCAAAAACACGCTTTCAAGCATTCTTCTCTCTAAAACTCAAAAGCTCAAGAACTCTCTTAAGATCTTCCTCTCTTCATCACCATGTCTGCCCAGCTAAGAAACACCCTTATCATCGATTTTGAGGATATCAAGGAAAGTGCCTTCTATGAAGGCATTTTTCAGCACATCATAGACTCGGGTTTGAAAGGATTTCTCAAGGGTTCGGACACCATCCTCACAAATGAGGTGTATGAATTCTTTAACAACGGTCATGTCTTGGATAATGGCAGCATTCGCACCATCATCGACGGCCAATTCCTCCAGTTTACTGAGGAGGAATTCGCCACTTTCTTTCACCTTCCGACAGAAGGTTTTTCTGACTTCCCGACGCCATTTCTGCCGGCTAAGGAAGACTTCTCTCACATGTTCTCCTCCTCCAATACTCCGATTAAGGACTTTGGGAAGAAAGAGACACTTGCTCCTCACTACCAGGTCCTGCATGACTTGGTTCAAAGGTCTATCATAGGCCGAATGCCCAACCAGAACTACAGCCGGGAGGCATTTGACATTATGATAGCAATCATTCGCGACTCCTCCATCAACTGGTCCACTTATCTCTTCAATAAGCTGAAGCAGCTTATGACCGGAAAGAGAGGAAGGATCAGTTATGCTCCTCAAATCACCCGGTTTTTGATGTCCAAGCGTCGCAACCTTGGAACCGGTGTTCCGGTTGGACCATCCAACACTTTCACCATGATCATGATGCACAGGTGGATAACAAGGATTGAGGAACGATCACCTGAAAACACCGTTGAAAAATGGTATGAAAGGATGGTGGAAGGAGGATGGTTCACCGAAGATTAGAGTTTTCTTTCTTTTCACTTCTATTTTTCGGTTCTTGGTCATTTTGCTGTACGACCAGAACCGCTCCTATGATAATCAACTCTTTTTCCTTATTAATGAAATAGTTAATCTTAAAAAGTCTCCGGCTCTTCATTCTTCATTATTCCTTTCCGGTTTTTCAAACCTATACAAAAACTTAAAGTTAACTTAACAATCTCCGGTTAACAAAACTTCAAGAGAAACCGGAACTTCGAGCAAAAATGAAAAATTTGAAAAATCAAACCGCCCATGGTTTTACCTCTCAAATTTTACCGCCCATCGAATTTCCGCTTTTACCGCCGAAAGTTACGGCAGTAACTTTTTGGAGGGAAAGTTGGCGCCAAAACATTGGATTGACGGTTCATCTTCAAAACCGCTTGGAACCGCCATCTATATAAACTCAAATCAGCCCATTCAACACACGTGCTTTCTCTCTCTAAAATTTCCAGAACTTCAAAGATCTCTTCTCTCCGATCATCATCAATCTTCATCTTCTTCTCTCAAAAGCTATCATGGATCTAGGAAAAGCTCCATTTCAATGGATGTTGCAGGTAGATTTCGCAGATATTGACGAGCATGCTGACGACAAGAACAAGGCTGTCCTTCAACTTCTTCGGGAATCTGGGTTGGAGAAGTTCCTTTCTGGTCCGTTCACCATCTATCCGGCGGCGGTGACAGAGTTCCTGGCGACGGCGACACTGTTGAAGAGAAAGATCTCGGCTACTGTCAACGGGAAGGCCGTCCTTATCAATGAAGAAATCTTTGCAGAAGCTCTTGGTCTGCCCAACACAAGTTCAGACCTAAAGTTCGACTTAACCGAAGCAGAATCAAATGCTGCCCGGTTGGTTGTATCTTTTTCAGGTCAGGATCTGGTGATCCACAGCAGCCGGAAGATCAAGCTAAAACCGGAATACAGATGGTTAGTGACCGTCATCGCCAAATCGCTCCAAGGAAAGGGAGGTAACTTCGATAACCTCACAAAGCTTAAGCTCAGAATGTTGTTAGCCATTGTTCGCGGCGACAAGGTGGACTAGGGGTACGTCATCTATGAAGAATTCTGTCAGATGGTGATCAAGAAAGATGGCCGGGTGCAGGCCTATGCTATGCAAATCGTTAAAATTCTTGAGTTCCTTAATGTGGAACTAGGTGAAGGCATACCGCTTCCGATCTCCAACATTCTTGACTCTGAGTCAGTGGCAGAAAAACCGGAGAAGACGATCAAGCCTAAAACCTCAAAGACTAAATCGTCCAAGGGAGCCAGTTCATCGGTTCCAGTTGAAGAAGAAACAAGACAAAAGAAACCGTCAAGAAAAGCGGTTGAGGCAGAAGCTCCACCAGAACCGAAGAGGAGGAAGAAGGTATCAGCAAAGAAAAGCTCAAAGAAACCGGCGGACTCCGAGAAAACGCTTTCCTCGGACAATCCACCGGAAAGAACCGCAGATGTATTTCAGCCCACCCCAATCAACACCGTTATTCCAACTCCCATCCCATCCGATTCTCCAAAGCAAACCGAATCCTCGGGGAGCAAGGAGAACAAGTCAAGCTCTAAGGAGGAGGCAGAGGGAAATGTTCAATCTGCAACCTCCATGTCACCCAGCAAGCAAGCTGAAGAGGTATTAGCCGATGTGGGCTTAAATACCTCAGAAGCAATTCAGAATGTGGTCCAGGAGATCACAAGAGAAACCGAAGAGGACGATGTTTCAAGTCGTCGGAAGCCAGACAATCAGGTTGAAATACCTGATCAAACAGAAGTTCAACCGGTCGATGAGACGACCAAGTCAACAGAAACTGCTCCTCCGGCTCAGGAAGGAAATATTGAAGAACGGGAACCTTCTGGTTCCGCAGGAGGCAAGACAACTCCAGAAGGTCCCACTCAGGTGGACAAAGGCAAAGGCATTCTTGTTGAAGAAGCAACGGAAACCGGAACGGGCACGTTGCAAATCGATCCTCAAACTGAAGCCACAACCGGAGACGAATATCAATACACCTTAGAGCAAGAAAATGAACTTTTCGATGAGTTCATTCAAGATATGAACAAAGGTGCAAGTGAAGCGCTAGCTCCATACATTCTGTGGGTGAAGCTCCGATGCGAAACCAAACTATCCGACATGCTTCCAGGTTTTAGTGGAAACAGACAGTGGGACAAACTTATCAAGCTAGAAGAAAGGGCACTCGAGCTAGCTAACACCAATCTAATCCAACCGGCGTTTAACAAAGCTCCGGTAATCCTTGAAAACGTTCGGTTACAAGCAGTTGAGAATGCCTTTCAAGAAATCTAAGGAAAAACACTAGAACCGATTGAAATGAAGATGGCAGAACGATTTCTTGGGGTACGAGAACAGCTTGTGCGAAATTTCGACCGTCTTGACAAGCAATGGTGGAATAGTTGCCAACGCCAATTCAACAATCCTGAGTTATTTCAAAGTAAGCCTTTCTTTATAACTGGTGAAACATCCGGCACCTCTGAAAACCCGGAACAAGAAGCCTCTCAACCGGCTAAAGCTCTGGACATAGATCAAATCAAGCAAGCAGTGGTGGAAACAGCTGATTCATACCTTGGGAACTTTAAGGCAGTAACCGACGAAAGAATTTCAGTGGCTGAAGATAAAATGTTAAACTCTCTACAAACCATGATGGACACGACCATGCAAACAACTGTCCAAGCCATGATTGCCGAGTCCGTCAAAGCCGCAACCGCTCCACTTTTGGACATGCTGCAAGCAATGGCAATTCAAATCGGGGAAATGTCCAAGGTTCAAGTCGGCTCAACCCAAACTCAAATCGAAAAGGATGCTGAAACCGCACGGAAATTGCAAGAAGAAGAGATTGAAAGAGAACGGCTACAGAAGGAACTTGAAGATAAAGATCATGAGCTTGCCCAACAATGCAATGAAGAGGAGCAGGCTAACGTTCAGGAACCGGTACAGGGTCAATCATCCCACTCCATGAGTACAAGGAACAAGAACAAAAAGAAACGAAGTGCCGTTAAAAACGTGATGAAGCGGGCAGAACAGAAGACAGCCGCACCGGTTGCGATAAATGCGGAACCGCTTGATGAAGAAGAAGAAGAAGATTCGGAGGAACTTAACAGACAGAAAAGAAAGACAACCGGAGAATCCACAGCAACTCTAAGCTTCAGACCTTTGACTGTTCCACCTCCTCGACCGCCAAAGCCAGCTTGCGCCAACTTCAACCTTAAGAAAAAGGTCACCGGTCATTCAAGTGTATGGGCCGGTGTGCTGATCGATGCAGACAGACGCGCTAGAGAACACAGAGCAAGACAAGAAGAGGAAAGAAGACGGTTGGAAAAAGAGCTGGAAAAAGAGCAACACAAGGGGGGACCATCCAAGCCCTAAACTCTATTTCCATAACTATTTTTGAACAATTATGTTTTACTGTGTTTCAGAACCTGGTTACTTTGCTATGTTTTATGTTTTTCAAACATATGTTTTACGTTTTTCAAACATATGTTTTATGTTTTTCAAACATATTTTTCTTAAAAATCTTACTTATTTTTCTTCAAAACATACACTTATCAAAAATCAAACTCATGTTTTTCAAACACGTTTCTCTCAAAGCAATTTGAACTTATAATGTTAACCGGCCACACATTACAATTTTTGAATATTTATTCTAAATAATCAAAAAGGGAGAAATTGATAGAAAAATTAAGTAAGTTAATTTTCTTAAAACCGGCCACACATTACAATTTTTGAATATTTATTCTAAATAATCAAAAAGGGAGAAATTGATAGAAAAATTAAGTAGATTAATTTTGGAACCGGCCAGACAAACTAAACAGAGATTAATCTTCATGTGCAGGTATTTAACAAACCGAAACCGGAAATCTTGTGTCAAGAACCGGCTGCTATTACTTCAAAGAAACCAGCTTCAAGTGATCAAGTCAAAAAGATCACAGGAACCGGCTTCACTTTCTCAAGCAACCGGTTAACGAAGAACAAAAGATTTCATTCCAACCGGATCACAATGCACAAGACACAGAAACCGGAAAGTACAGATCAAAAGTCAGAAGATTCAAATCTCAAGAGTGACGTACCATGACGGAAGAAACGTGTCTCGAAAGAACAAAAGAAGATCGGATCCGATCAGAAGCATGCGAGGAAAGCAATGATGCTTTGTTAATCCGATGCTGACAACCGGAGGCGGATGTTCAACACGTGTATCAATCTGAAAACCGGCTATGTCATCATACGCTCAGAGTCACCTGCATGAATGCCAGGTGTTGAGGAAATTGAAACGTGCAAGCAACCTTTCTGCAAACAGGCGTGATGACGATCAACCAATCCGCAAGAGAGAGAAGAAAGTAGCCGTTAGCTACTTTCAGCTATAAAAGGAAGACGGATCGTCTTCATTAAATACAAGTGACAGATTACGAAAAGAAATCATCAAAGTATTAAATTCTAGAAAGATAAAGTCTTATATTCTAAAACCGGTTTGCCTAAAACCAGAAGCCATTTGTGTGTTATTGTGTTGAGTTGCTGTATTACATCAAAGTTTGAGTTTTGGTGTAACCGGCGAGTAGCGAAGTTGGGCTCGACCGGAAGTATAATTGTAACTCTAAAGAGTTAGTGGAGATCCTTCTCATAACCTGAGAAGAAGGGGTGACGTAGGAGGGTTTGCTCCGAACATCCATAAACAAATCCCTCGTCTCGTGTTCTTTCATTCGCTTTCATTTCCTGTTTTCTTAACGTAAACCGCAAACAAATCATTCTTCTAAAACCGGTCAC
This sequence comes from Impatiens glandulifera, assembly GCF_907164915.1. Taxonomy (NCBI): domain Eukaryota; kingdom Viridiplantae; phylum Streptophyta; class Magnoliopsida; order Ericales; family Balsaminaceae; genus Impatiens; species Impatiens glandulifera. The sequence goes on from NC_061864.1 coordinate 41,101,515, forward strand.
TCACCTCCATTAAACCGACTCCTTCTTAAACATCATCTAAAGTCGCAAACGTTGCTTCAACCTGAAACAGACATTTCCGCCCTTGAACCCGGTTCAAGAGTCTGTGACAGGTTGTGCAGTGCTGAGAAAGGTTTTAGTCTTTAACCGGACTATCACCAAAAGAGTTGTGTGTTGCGTAAGCGGCCACCCTTATCGAAACCGGAAAAACACCCCGGTCCTCCAAAGGCGTCCCCGATCCTAACATATCCTTATAGCTTGGATCACTCCCTTTATCAGTTAAACTCATTACGACAAAGTTTATTGGCTTAAACTTGTCTCTTGCTGCGTTTAACTTTTCATACGACTTGTCTATGCTGACATTGTCAAATTCTAAACCAGATTTGCATCCGGTAGGCCTCAACACACTTATTTGTTGTCTAACTACATCTTCAGACCTTGTCTAGGAACTAACCACATATGTCAACCGTTAGTTTATAGAAAACAATGTTTAAACCTTTTCCTTAAGCTTCTCATTCTCGGATAAGATCTCAACCACGTTGTTTTCAAGATATTTTGGTTTAGAAGTTTGAGATGAAGAAGGTTTATCAGTTTCATATTTCAATCTCATTTCATTATAAGAGTCTGACAACTTCTTGTACTCACTAACCATGTCATTGAGTACAATAGTTAGTACATCTCTTGTAAATTTCTTAGAAGAGAAGTAAAATAACTCAAAGTTAGTTTCTTCTTTTTCCATGAAGCAAGTGACCTCTTCATCATCACTGTCGCTTGATGATGAGTCATTTGAGTCACTGTAGGCCCACTTAACTTTGTTATTAGCCGCCATGAGAGCCTTTAACTCTTTGTTGTCATTCTTCTTCTCATCACGTTTTGGCTTCCTGCACTCCGATTTGTAATGACCTAGTTTATCATAGTTAAAACACTTCACGTTAGCCTTAGAGTTATTCTTATCATCATTGTTTTTATTTGAAGAGTTTGAGTTAGAATTTCTATTCTTCATGAATTTGCCAAATTTCTTCAAGATGAGAGCCATGGCGTCGTCGTTGATCTATTCAGCAGCAAACTTGACATTTGTGGCAGTTGGTGGCTCCTCAGTAGTCATCAGCGCCTTAGTTGCAACAACAGATGTGGAAAACTACTCTTCATTCCTAGAGTTTATCTCAAACTCATAGGCCTTCAAATCGGCTAGCAGGTTAAAGAACTCCATCTTGTTGAGATCTTTAGGCCCCTTTATCGCCATCGTCTTGATATCCCACTCCTTAGGTAGAGCACGTATGACTTTGATTGCAACCTCTCTATTGTTGTAAGTATTGCCCAAGGTGGAGAGAGTGGTGATAATCTTGTTGAACCTTCGATTAAATTCAATCATCGTCTCTCTAGGATGCATCTTGATATTATTAAACTACTGTGTGTCAACCATGAGTTTGTTCTCTTTGGTTTGCTCGTTGCCTTCACAGAGTTGAGTCAATCTCTCCCAGATCTTATTGGCAGAGTTGCATGATATGATGTAGTTAAACATGTTGTCATCTAGAGTTTTGTACATAATATCCATGGCTAGGTTGTCGAGGTTATTCTTCCTCTTGTCTTCAATTGTCCACTCAGATCTTTCATTCTCAATATTTATCGAGTCTTCAGTGATGACAAGCCACATATCGTCCTCTATGGAAGATAAATGAGCATGGACTCTCTTCTTTCACACGACATAGTTCTCTTTCGAGAACATGGGAACCTTGGTTTTAGTGGCCATAGACATGATTAAGATTCTTGTTGGTGCTTGAGAATAGAAAATGAGGCTCTGATACCACATTTTAGGATCGGTGTTACCAATAGAGACTAGGATATAACTATTATTAATAGCTTACGATAAACTCTTCGATAATAATCCTATGAGGGATTAGTATCTGTTTTTATTCTTCACAAATCCTCCAAACTGTTCTAACAGTTTCTAGTGCAGAAGTGTTCATTGGATTTGAAGCTTTAAACAGATGAATGTAGAATGGAAGAAAGTAAAGAATACAAGGAGTTTTATGGATGTTTGGATATTAAACTCCTACGTCACCCCTTCTTCCACAACCGGAAGGATATCCACTAAATACTTTGAATCAAATACAACTCACTAATCTAGCTAACTCTCGGTTGAACAAAACAGCCTTTGGTCAACTTACAATACTGATGTTTCTCATAGAAAATACAGTATACCATTACAGTGTGATCAAAGATAAACAGAGAGATGTTTAATTTCAGAAACTTTCTTGAATCGAGAATCAGTGAAATGGTTCGACCGTTATCCTTGAGGCTCCATATATAGTTGAAGAATACTAACGGTTGAATATTCTTTGAGGACACGTGGCATGTGTCCATTGGACGACCGCCTATAATAAGAGAGTACAACAGACACTGAATAATTTGATCATGGTCGTACCGAATAGGTAGTGCGCTGAATGTCCTCTGATTTTGTCTTGTACTGGAAATGTATATTTGAGAGATATCCATAGAAGTGACATTAATTCATTGGAAATAATTAACTGGCTTGTCAGAATACACAAAATAAAGTGGAGCAAATAGTAGAGATCGTGGTTAGACAAATGCTTTCTTCAGACAACTGCTAAAGCAAGGCATTAGACGTTCTTCTTTAGACCGCGTCTAAAGGAGTTAGACGTCCTCGTCTAAAGGAGTTAGACGTCCTCGTCTAAAGGAGTTAGACGTCCTCGTCAAACTACGTATTCCTTTAGACCGCCTCTAAAGGAGTTAAACGACCTCGTCTAACTATGTTTCTCTTTAGACCACGCCTAAAGGTGTTAGACGTCATCATCTAACTACATTTTCCTTTAGACTGCGTCTAAATGAGTTAAACGTCCTTGGCTAACTACATTTCTATTTAGACTGTGTCTAAAGGAGTTAGACATCCTCGTCTAACTACGCTTCCCTTTAGACCGCGTCCAAAAGAGTTATACGTCCTCGTCTAACTACGTTTCCCTTTAGACCTCATCTAAAGGAGTTAGACGTCCTCGTCTAACTACGCATCCCTTTAGACCGCGTCCAAAGGAGTTAAATGTCCTTTTCTAACTACACATCCCTTTGGACCGCGTATAAAGGAGTTAGACGTCTTCGTCTAACTAAGTTTCCCTTTAGACCACATCTAAAGGAGTTAGACGACCTCGTCTAACTACACATCTCTTTAGACCGCATCTAAAGGAGTTAGACATTCTAGTCTAACTACGTATCCTTTTAGACCGTGTCTAAAGGAGTTTGACGTCCTCGTCTAACTACGTTTCCCTTTAGATCACGTCTAAAGGAGTTAGACGTCCTCGTCTAACTACGTTTCCCTTTAGACCACGTTTAAAAGAGTTAGACGTCCTCGTTTAACTACGCGTCCTTTTAGACCACGTCTAAAGGAGTTAGTCATACTTGTCTAATTTCGTTTCTCTTTAGACAGCGTCTAAAGGAGTTAGATGTCCTTGTCTAACTACGCAACCCTTTAGACCATGTCTAAATAATTTAGACGTCCTTGTTTAACTACGTTTCTCTTTAGACAGCGTCTAAAGAAGTTTGATGTCCTCGTCTAACTACGTTTCCCTTTAGACCGCGTTTAAAGGAGTTAGACATTCTCGTCTAACTACGTTTCCCTTTAGACTGGATCTATATTTATTATATTTATTATATTCAATATAATAAATATATTGAATATTCCGAATAAAATTTAAAACAGATAAATTGATAAATGATAATATAATATATATATATAATATATAATATATATATAATATATATATATATTATATATTTATTCCATACAAAATACAAATTTTATTGCATCATTCTCAAATATAAATTATGTTAGGTATTGAAAAAAGTGTTAAAGTAAGTCATTTTACAAGTTATTTCAATTATAATTTTTTTGTTGAATATTATTTTGTTATTTAATATATTAATTGGTTACAATAGTTACAAACATAATTGTAAAATGTTTGTTTTTAATATAAAAAATAATAAAATATATAATATAATAATATTAACATATATAATATATTAATAATATGGTTTAAAAAAATAAAAATTTTGAATTATATTTTGTTTAATTGCAAATGTTGTTAGAATTATTATTATATAAAACATTACAATTTTTCAACAAAGCTAATTGCAATATTTTGTGTATACTTGTAAATTTTTTTGGAATTTTTTTGGAATGAAAGGAGAATTACCCTGATACCTACAATCATGACCCCGCATAAACTTAAAATGCTCCAGATAGAATTGAACCCGTGACATTTTAGTCTCTTAAACCGACTCTTACCATTGAAATATCTTGTTAGATGTATACTTATAATTTTAGTTGCGAATTATATAAATATTACTAAAATAATTGGGAAATGGAACTTTTAACATAATTAAATGTTGCAAACATAAGTGTTATTTTTCATATATTTTTGTTGAAGTTCCCCAATGAAGAATTTACATTAAAATCATATTGTAATCCCGAAAAAATCTTAAATTTAGGTTCAACAAAAAAGCTTAAAGTTTAAGAATTTGAACATCGGTTTACATGTTGGGGTTCGTTAATGTAAATATTATTTTAATAGATTTTAATAATTTCTAACAACTTTTGAAATTAATTATGTAAATAATTATTTTTTTTCAAATTTAAATAATCCGATAATTTGAAATTAATTATGGAAATAATTGATTTTTTAGAAATCTTTTATTTAAATTAATTAAAAATAATTTATTTAAAGAACATCATTTATTTGAAAAAAGTTTTTCTTTTTGTTTGTACTTTGGTGATACTCGGAAAAGTATTTCGCGTTTTAAAAATGGTCTCTACTTATAAAAGTTTTAAAAATGGTCTCTACTTATAAATTTGAGCTTTTGAAAATCGGTTGTATAACGTTTTATTTTAACTAGTTATTCTTCTAGTTTTAAACATGCATAAGGTTCGTGAGTTATTTAAAAAAATGTAAAAATAAGTATTTAAATGCTGATACATGTTGCTGATGATAACTTAAAGTGGAAAATTAATGAAGAATATCAGTCATTTAAAAGAATTATGGTTTAAACATAAATCTCAAATGCGCCTTTATCAAAATATTTTTCTATCGAAACATCCCAAAAATATTTCTAAATCATTTACTAATTTTTTGAAATTTTTAGAAAATGTTTAAGGTTCCAAAATTACAAAAATAAATTTGGATTTTAAAATAAGAACCAAATATTCCTTAGGACCGATGTCCTATGCATTAGGTTCGTTTTTGTTAGTCAGGGTCTAGGACCCTTGGTCGGACAAATTAGTCCAAGCTAAGAAGCCTTAGTCACAATGCTAAAGACTCTTAGTCTTTAACTATGATTAGTCGAAATGTAAAAACTACCAGTCCTATATTAGCTTTGGGCTAACTCCATCGTTCATAGGTTTGGAAATTCTCGGTTGGGGCCAAAATTTCTCGGTTGTAGGTCTAACCTCTTGGTCCTATGTGGACGCAATTGGTCCTAAGTTTGGAAGTTCTTGGTCCTAATGTTCGGGAGTTATCGATTATAGGTATGACCTTTCGGTCAGATATAAAAATCCTGAATCGGACCTCTTGGTCCTCTATAAGAACATCGGTCGAACCTCTCGGTCCTAAGTTAGGTTTTCTTCTATCCAAGGGTCTGGGTAGTTTTACAAAGTTACTAGGAGAATTATAACATCATCCTAAAGTATCAATCGACCTAGCTGATGAATAATTTGTTTAAAACAGTTTGTAGCCAAAATTCGGGTTTTGGTTTTAAAGTTGTTTTGAGGTGAAAGGAGCTACCCAATAACTTCATTATAATTCATATACTTGATAGATACCAAAACAAGAACACTTACTGATCGTTTGGATCAGTTCAAGAACTCCAAATTTTCAATTACTTATAAAAATTTGAATTCAATCAAATATGATCGGGATGTATGAAACATGATCCAAATAGTTGCCCAACATCATTACAATAATGTTGAAAATCTTTCTTTGTAGCTGTTCTTGAGGATAAGTCCAAGAAAAACAAACACAATTTTTGTATTTTTAAAATTCAAATTTGGGTTTTAATTATTAAACAGAAAGCTTAGAAATGATCCTAAGATCAATTTCCAATCCTTAAATCCAACAACCATACAATATACAAACTTATGAAAACTAAAATATAAAAATTTAATTTCAAATTGGAAATATGGATTAAAGGATGATAGGAAGCATACTAAGGATTTAAGAATACTCTTTACACTTCAGGGAAGCTTTTGGGATGTCTGGATCTGAGCTTTAGATTCTTATACACAATTTTCGAAAAATCAGAAGTTTTGAGCTTCAATGGAGGATTTTCGATTTCTTCCGATTTGACGCTTGAGATTTTATCTCTTGGGTTCGGAATTGTGGAGGGAAGTTATTTATATCCTTCTTGAGTCGGTAGAAGTTTCTAGTGGTCAAATCAAACAAAATTTATGAATAGAGTTTTGGTTGTTCTTCATCCCACTTACCGTAATAAGTATGATCATAGCCTATTGATGTAGGAGAAATGATCAACGAAGTAGGGTGATCATTTCAGCTTTTGAATGGAGTCAAACCATCCATAAACGACAAAATTCCATCTTTGCAAAATGAAAGATGGCCGCGGTTGGTTATTTATTCGGCGTCGCATTGAAGATGATGATCGAAGGATGAATTGACACTGTTATGATCAAGAACATGGACGTAGAGCGGTTTGTTGGCGTTTCGTTATCGTTTTGTCTATTCCGTTGCATTCTTGTTGACTAAGCTAACGTTCGTGTTAGCTTATTACATGATTCACATGTGCGCTCTCCTTTGTATACAGCGGGATACGTGGGCGCGTCTATGGTGTTAGATGAAAATTTAGCGCTCATTCGATGGATGCGATTTCGGCTGTAGCCTTCCTCCAGTATTTTGGCTACACCCGATTACAATATTATTTTAAAACCTTAAGGAATTTTTTCGAAATTGTTTTTTTCCACCATTTTCGCTTTAATTTTGATCTTTTTAAATACAAAAAATATTAAAAAAAATATGACAAATATTTTTCCAATTTATTTTATTTTATGTATAGTTTATGGTAAATAAATAATTTTGGAGATAAAATTGATACCTCATTCATCCTAACTTATTTATTTTATTCCCATGATTTTTTAAAAATTATTTTAAAATAAAATGAGTACAAAATTTATCACAAATAATTTATTTTTATTTTTTTTGACCATTTTTCTTAATTAATTAGGTTTTAACTATTACAACAATGAATCTAATGAATTGTTTTATTTAGGTTTTGGCCTTGGAGTTAATTATTTTGATTTTATTTATTTGAAAATAAAATAATTATTTTAATTTTATAATTGGATACATAGATTTTTAATGTTTACAGAGTGCCACTCTCGTATCGAGTTTGAATACCACTAACTAGTTTTGAAAACGCTGATTCGAGTATGACATCTAACACTAAATTATCTTGCTCAATTTTAACAAGGGTGTTTAGAATAATGGAACCTACAATGTGTTGATATTGGAGTGACCTGTTGATACTGTGTATAACAGTTAGTCGAGGTGCTTCCAAGCGTTACTTTAGGTATCTTTCTTTGGTGATTATCCTAATAAGGATAATTCTTGGAAATCATGTTTTATAAATCTTAACAAAGTACCCCCGTAAATCCATTGGATAATGATAAAGATATCAGCATAGGTATTGAAATATAAATTCCTATCAATTGTGAATATCAACTTATAATTTAAAATAATCATGTACAAATAGTTAATGGTTAATGTCATGAGACATGAAAAGGAACATGAATGTTTTAACAACTTTCAAGTAACATCCTAGGTGATCATATGAGTATGATCGTGAGACTATCAATATATTATTCTTGGTGAGAGATAATTATGGGATTACTAAAAAGTAATGCGGTGAGCGATCATATACAAATTATCAAGGTACTATCAACATATAAGTTTATCGCGGGAAATGACGAACTTTCCACGAAGGTCACTCACAAGTGAGGTTGAAGAAACCGTGTATAAATGATCATGGTACTATCAACATATAGGTTATTTTGTCCGGGAATTTAGAACGAGGATACCTATTGAAAATAGGATTTTCATATACCTACCGAGAGATAGGGTTTGCGATACTTATTCGGATGATAGGGTTTTGTCATGATCATGTACAAATGACCACTATTCTTATTAATAAACAAGGATTAAATGCTTATCAAGTGATATAGTTTTTGTTTTTGAGATATTTTTTTACAGTGTTGTTGTGAGAGGGGATACCTATCGAGTATTAGGGCTTTAGCGAAATTGTATATAAAAGATGTCTCGACCTATCCACATATATAGTTTGGAATACATAATTATAATTAGGGTTTTTAGCGGAATCGAGTACGAATGATTGGCGCACCTATCAACATATAGGGTTTCAAACATAATCATATACAAATGATGTTTCGACCTATCAACATATAGGATTTTCAGATAGAATCATGTCTGAATGATTAGCGCACCTATCAATAGATAGGGTTTCTAACGAAACTATCTACAAAAAATGTATCGACCTATTGACATATAGGTTTTCATACGGAATCGTGTATGAATGATTAACACATCTATCAATAGATATGGTTTCTAATGGAACCATATACAAATAATATCTTGACATATCGATAGATAGGTTAATGATACCTAATTACAATTAGGGTTTTTATATAAATTGTGTACGAACGATTGGTGTATCAATCAACAGATAGGGTTTCAAACGGAACTGTCTACAAACAATGTCCTATCAACATATATGGTTTTTAGACGGAATCATGTACGAACAATTAGTGCACCTATCAATATATAGGGTTTATAACAATATAAAATACAAATGATATTTCGACCTATCGATAGATATGATTTAGGATACCGAATTAGAATTAAAATTATTTGACCGATTTCTCGTACGTATCGACATATAGATTTTGATACCTTATAACAATTAGGATTTGGAAATAGGATCGTGTATGAATAATCTCATGTACCTATCAACATATAAGTTTTAGATACCTAACTACAATTATGTTTTAAACGGGATCTTGTACGAACGATCTCTCGCACATATCGACATATAGGGTTTAATGTACCTAACTACAATTAGGGTTTTAAAAGGGATCGTGTATGAATGATCTCATGTATATATCAATAGATAGGTTTTGATACATTATAAAAATAAGTATTTAGAAACGGGATTGTGCACGAACGATCTCACATACCTATTAACATAGGGTTTAGATACCTAACTACAGTTAGGGTTTAAACGTGATCGAGTATGAACGATCTCTCGTACATATCGATAGATAGGTTTTAGGATATTTAACTACAATTAGGGTTTAAGAGGGGATCATGCATGAACGATCTCATGTATTTATCAACAAATAGACTTTAATACCTAGTGACAACTAGGTTTAAACGAGATCGTGTACAAAAGATCTCACGTACCTATCGACATATAGGTTTTAGATACCTAACTAGAATTAGGGTTTGAAACAGGATCATGTACGAATGATCTCTCATAGAAATCGAGAGATAGGGTTTTGGTACCTAATAACAACTAGTGTTTGGAAACGGGATCCTGTACGAACAATATCACGTACCTATCAATAGATAGGTTTTTGGTACCTAATAACAACTAGGGTTTAGAAATGAGATCGTGTACGAATGATCTCACATACCTATCAACATATATGTTTTTGATACTTAATAACAATTAGGGTTTAGAAATAATGGGATCGTCTACAAACAATCTTACGTACCCATCCACATATAGGTTTATGGTATATACTAGGGTTCGGATACGGGATCACGTAAAATATAATTTTATGTACCTATCGAAAGATAAAGTTTAGATACCTAACTATAATTAGGGTTTGAAACAGGATCATGTACGAACGATCTCTCATACTTATCGAGAGATTGGGTTTTGGTACCTAACCACAACTAGGGTTTGGAAATAGGATTGTGTACGAGCAATCTCTCCTACCTATCAACAAATAGGATTTTTGAGACTCTATTTTACTTTTGTAGTATCGGTCTTAGCTCTATGCTTTTTAATAGAATATTTCAATAGAATCTTTGTTTCCTTTTTTCATAAATGACCTTCACAACTAATTTTAAAATCAGTCGGCGCTTTTAAGGTTTTATATATGGACTAATGACTCATGTTTTTGGATAAAGAAATATTTTTTGTTCCCCTAGTTCCTATCCTTGTTTATCTCATGTGTTTTTTTCGAGATTGGAATAAACCATGATCCTTCTAAATTAATCATGACATTTTCGGATTCGAAACGTATTTGGGACTAGGATTTCAACATATTTTTCGTCCTTTATGATGATTTTTCTTTTATCAAGGAATACGATTTCTTTTCCCCTAATTTTCGAGATATCAACTATAAATTTTTATCTCGTGTATAATAGATTATCCAAAATCATAACCCTCGATGAAGATAGTCAAAACATTGATGTTTTGATAAAAGAGTGCAACTTATTTTTGGTTGCTCCGCTTTGAACCACATTTCTTGAAAGTTCACTCATCGTAAAAATATATTTGAGCGAGGTCTATCGACTTTTCTTTGGGTTTTCATTTGTCAATTTTCTTTTTTTTATCTTTTATTGACTCGCCGTAATATCTAGTAGAATCGGTACATACCTGCCCTTCTCGTAACAATCCAGACTGGAGTTTAAGTGAGCAATGTAGGGTGATTTCAATACGTTAACCACTTGAGTCATTTTCTTTTATTTTATTTCCGAGGTACATCTGGTAGAATCGGTACATTATGCTTTTGGTGTAGAAATCATAACTAGAGTCTAAGTGAGCACGGATGGTGATTCAATACCTCAACTAACACATAAATATTTTTCAATTTTTTTAGAGATTTTGAGGGATTATTTCGGTTCATTTTTTGGCATTTTCATTTTTTGAATTTTTTCTTCCTAAAGCATCGAGTTTCAAACTCTCTTTCTTTTATAAAAGTAACGATGAGATGTCCTTTCTCAATTTGGGCTATGGGCCTCGCTCTTATAGGGGTTATTCACGTTATTTTTCTTCAAAAACCTATGATGGAGGGTTTCTCTTAGGATAGTCACGTATAAACAAAAAAAACTTATGATCGATATCTCTTATATTGGGGTCAATATGAAATCCTCATTTTATTTCTATGAAGATCACTTTAATGAAAGCGATGCTCTTAGATTTACCTTTACATGTTTCCTAAAATCCATCACATCGACTTTACGATGAGATTAAGGTTTTCTTCCTTTCTCAATATATTGTCTCTTTCTCTTGAGGAACGGACTATGGGTTTTATTTATTTATGTGATACCGAGCCCAATAATATGCAGGTTGTCTACGTATCTTTTTTCCTTTATTTTTTTGCATTCAGAAGAATCATCTCTCCATAGTTCGGACTTGAGTCATCTTTCCATATTGCCAAGTTATACAAAACTCGGGATTGTATTATGTTAAAATAAACTTCTTTCAAGGTCGAGCTTTAGACTATTTTACGCAAAACTTGATATTATACAAAATATAATTTAAGTGCATCGAGATTTCTTGGCGTAATGGACTCATTTCCTTCTATATTAGATAGACAAAAACCTCCTCTAAAGATAATTTTCTTAACTAGGAAGGGTCCTTTCCATTGGGTTCGAAACTTAACCCTAAGTCTAGGAGTTACCATATTAGTTTAAGAACTAGATCACCTTCTTTGAGATTTATAAATTCTATCTTTCTATTAAAGGTATCTAACATGCATTTTTGGTAAACTTGGGTTTTACAAAAAGCGTTTAACATCTTGTCCTCCATTAGCGTTTGTTGATCATATTGAGATTTGAGCCAGTCTTCTTCAATGATATGGCTCTATAAGAGTATTCTTAAGGTTGTAATCTCGATTTAAATGGGTTGTACGGTGTCCATGCCATGAACCAAATAGTATGGAGTTTCGTTCGTCGAAGTTCGAGCGGTCGTATGATATCCCCATAAGGCGTATGGCAGCTTCTCATGCTAGGACTTATACGTGCTAGACATCTTCTTGATGATCCTAATCACGTTTTTTGTTTTCCTCTTCGATCTCACCATTAGTATGGGGTCTATAAGAAGATGACTTTTGATGCTCGATCTTAAACTCATCAAGCAATTGCAACATTTTTCCTTGGAAGTGTTGACTAATGTTTATTATCAGGGCGTGAAGAGCTCCATATCTAGCGATAATGCTAGTTTGGAAGAACTTTGCTACTTGAGCTGATATCAAAACCTTTTAAGAGGTTGCTTCAACCCATTTAGTGAAGTATTCTATGGCGACAAGTTTCAACTCGTGTTCATTTGACATGTGAGGATAGATTTTCCCAATAACAACGATGCCCCATTTAGAAAAATGTCAAGGGGATGTCATATTATAAAGGAATGAGGCAGTGTATGCTTAAGGTTATCATAGATTTGGCATTGATGATACATTCTTGTTCTAGGATTTGCCAATAATATCTTAAGTAGAGTATTTTCTTGGCTAAAGCCATTTCATTCATGTGTGGGTTGCATGTCTCGGCATGTACTTCTTCCTTGATCCTCTTAGATTCAGGATTATCTATATAGAGCATGTTTTGACCGTCAAAAGATCAACAGTAAAGCCTATTGGAAATCCAAGCATAATTTGTGGAATACTAGCGTAATGCCCTTCGTTCCTTAGATCGGAAGTGGGAAGGATACTCTTTGTATTTAATGTATTTCTGGAGAGTATCATACTAAGGTTTAGTAGCATTCTCACAAGAAATGACTACTTCTAATTCAAAAGAAGGTACGCTTTTGTTGGATTTTTAACGGTTTAACTTGAATTTCGTCAGGAATTTTTGTCATGGCTACCAAACTATACACGGAATCAACGAAGTGGTTTTCTCTTCTTAGAGCGTGAACAAATGACACTTGATCAAATTTATTCACGAGTTTAGTCAGTTAGGTGTGGTAGGGTTTCAAGTTTCCCCTCTCACTTTCCACCTGCAATTGACTTGGGATATAACTAAGTTATAATTACCAATGACTTCTAATTTAGTTTCCCTTTTTCATTTGCCAATTTGAGACCCAAAGACATGCCTCGTATTCGGCCTCGTTATTGGTGACGGGATATTCGAGTTTTATGGATATTGGATTGTATGTCCCTTTCAAGTCATCTAGCAAAAATCCCAATTTTGTAACCCTTCTTTCTAGAAGGTTTATCAAACATCAGTTTCTATGTGTCTGATGTTATATTAATAATTCATTTATTGGGGAATCTGAGTTCCTCTTCTTACTCAACAATGATGAGTTGGTCAATGAGGAAGTCCTCAATAATGATTTGTTTGATCGACTTTTGTACCGTATAGGTTACGTCGTATTCACATAACATCATCATTCATTTGGCTAGTCCTAGTGACAGAAGGGTTCGTTGGAATAAGAAGTGGATCGTGTCCAGTCTTGATACCAACTTGATGAGGTAAGCTTGCATGTAGTGTATCAACCTTTTGGTGACTCTTGCTAACGCTCAATATATTTTCTCAGCTAGAGTATAATTAAGTTCACACCTAGTCATAATTTAATGTTGTAGTATATAGACGTTATATGTTTGTCCTCATTTTCTTGAGCCAACAAGCATCCCATGGTTGTGTGTGTTATAGTAAGGTATAGTGTTAGGATCGGTGTTGACAATAGAGACTAGGGTTTGACTATTATGAACTGCTTATACACTTAAATTTAATTTTAACTATGTTAGAAGTTAAGATCTATTTATATTTTTCACAAATCTTCACAAACTATTGAATAAGTTCAAGTACGGAACTATTTGTTTGATTTGAAGCTTCAGTTGAATAAATGTAAATGACAGAAAGTAAAGAACACAAGGAGTTTTATAGATGTTCGGAGATAAAACTCATACGTCACCCTATTTTCCTCAACATGAAGAATATTCACTAAAAGAATTTGATCGGTATAGAACACATTACACAAACTTAGTCAGAAACCACATGACTTAATAACTGCCTACTTATGAACTTCTACCTAATTTTCTATTGAACAGAACATCCTATATTCAACATACAACACTAAGATTTCACACAAAAAAAAAGTATATTAATTACAGAGTAACCACACAAACAAACATTGAGTAATTTGTACTTGAGCTTGAGAGATTGGATAATCAAGAGAGAGAGAGCTTAAGCAAATTGTAAAACTGGTATATGTGAAGCAATCAAGGAGCTATTAAGAATTTGTTTTTCAATAAGTTGTTTGTCTATTGTCCTTGGATATCTATTTATACTGGAAGTGTACCAATGGTCGTAACTTCTTTAAGGACACATGTCCTCCCATTGTTGGACGACCTCCAATAGTACAAAGGTACAACAGACTAAGCATTAGGATCGTGGTCGTACTAGACAGGTAGTGCACCGGATATTCTATGATATTGTGTTGTACTGGAAGGTACAAGTGTAGACACTCATTTTTCACACCTAATTTTATAGTTTCTCGAATTAATTCACAGACTCATTGCACAATTTATATTAAAGACGATTATTTTTAGAACAATTGAGTTTTTGAAAATAATTGATTTTGGATTCTTAATAAAGTTAAGGTAGTAATTTGTCTATGTTACAACACTTAGAGAAGTTATTATACTTAGAATATTCAAGGTTTTATTTAATTAATTACCTTGGGTATTTATAAAAAATAAAAATTAAAAAAAAATATTTTACAAAATATATATTAGCGTTTTTATAAAATTTCGTTTGGTATATTATGTTTTCTTTTAATTAGATTAGTTGTTAGATTAGTTTGTTAGATTAGTTTGTTAAATTAGTTAGATTATATTTTGAGATTTGATTTCTTGGATAAGTTAGTTAGCATTTTATTTATTTAATTAGAATTGTTCCTTAGAAATAGGAATAATTAAAAATAAAATTGTTTATTTGTGTTTTTAATAAATCTTTTTTTGTAGAATGAAAGGGTGTGTAAAGGGATAACGGTACAAAAATAAAAAGATAACTGTATCTACACAATCGTGAGAAGCACCCTAAGTTGCTAAAATAAAGGAAGAAGTTGCTAAAAAAAAGGAAGAAGTTGGCAAAAGAAGAATAATTCAACAGTGTGTTGAAGAGAAGCATGAAGGGCTTGGTCAATTTTTTAATTAAAAATTAAAATGACCAAGTATTATATCATTATTATTAAAATCTTAAATCCTATTGGATATTACTTGACATTTAGTGACATGTCAAGTGGAGATTATTTTTTTAAACATTTGTATATGTTTAAAAGAAAAATCTCATTCCAATGGTCAATTGTGCTAAATTGGCCATTGGTCCCTAGAGTTTCATAACTTTGCCTATAAATGCCCCTCTTAACACCCTAGTAAAGGACTTGAACTCTCGACCTTCACCTTCTTCTCTCTCTTCTCTCTCTTTTTCATATTCAAGTTCCCCTAGGTTGCCTATTTGAAAATCCTAAACAAACACCACTCTTGTTAAGTTGGTCACAAGATTTGCTTAGGACATTTTAGATAAAACACCACCCTTAACATCAAAAGAGCAGCCCCATTGTAAGCTCTTTTGTCTTTTTTTTCTTGAATTTGAATTTTGTTTGCTCTTCTTTTATTTAATTCCATACACTGTTTCTTTAAGCTTTTTATTTTGATAGGTGTTTAGGATTTTTGCTTTACTTGTTGTAAATATGTAATCTAAATAAAAAAAAAAAACAGAAAACTTAATGTATATAAAGGACATTCACCTAAAATTTCTTTAAAACCAAAAATTGGCCCTTAAATTGGCCATTTCAAATATAAAAATATAAAACTTAAAGCAAAAAAAAAAAAAAGAATTTGCTTTGATTTGTTAATTTTTTTTATTTCATATTTTTATGTTAGATATATGATTTTACTTTATATAACTGTTTATAAATGTGTTAATAACATAACTAATTTTTATTTATTTAGTCTGGGATTCATTTGGATCACCAAAATCGTAGTTAGTTATGGTCTAGGTTGGAAAATCAGGAGCAACGGACTTTACTGTTGTAGTGGCGTGTATTCCTCACGCTTGTTCTTCAGCCTTCCAGCACTTCTTCAAGGGTCTCGGCGCTTTCCAGACGACGCTTGCTCTACTGCAGCTACTGCTGAATCAGACTTCTAACGCTTCTCAGGCGACGCTTCCTGCAGTCTTCAGCTTCTTTTTTATTTATTTATTTTTTATTTTGTTTATTTCTGCATTTTAGATTTAGGTTTATTTTTTTTTGACATTTTTTTATTTTTCTTAGTTAAGAGTTTGTAGCTTTATTGATCCTAGGTTAGATAAAAAAATTTAAAATTAAACCCTAACTAAAATTGAACCTAGCCCAAACTTAGACTTAGGATGTTCCTTAGACTTAGGACTTTTTTTGAATTTTTTTATATAAAAACCAAAAAAATAAAATAAAATTTTAGACCTTTAAATAATTCACTAAAGTTCTTGAAAATTAATCTAGACTTAGACCAATTAATTTTTGATTATTTATTGATCCTAGGTTAGATAAAAAAATTTAAAATTAAACCCTAACTAAAATTGAACCTAGCCCAAACTTAGACTTAGGATGTTCCTTAGACTTAGGACTTTTTTTGAATTTTTTTATATAAAAACCAAAAAAATAAAATAAAATTTTAGACCCTTTAAATAATTCACTAAAGTTCTTGAAAATTAATCTAGACTTAGACCAATTAATTTTTGATTAATAATATCTCTAGTGTTGATATTTAGGATAACTTTATGTGTAAGTTATTTGCTTTATTTTTTTTCTTTTGTCTTTGTTTATTCTTTCTTTTTTGTTTATCTCATGAAAACTCTTTAAATGTTTAAAATGAAAATTTTCAAAAAAGTAAAGCGTATGAAATTTAAGAAAAGGCCAAAATTAATTAGTAGAGACCTTAGGGGCGTTGTGGGACATAGCGTTTAAAAAACCCTTTCCCACACGTAACCAAACGTCGAACTCACATCTCTTAATTTCTTAATTTTTGAAATTAGGTGGTGACTCTCTAGTCGTGAGGTTAATTAATATTGAAAAAAGTAAAAAAAAGCCTATAACATACTTCCCATTAAAAAACTCACAATCTCTCCCAGATTCGACGGGAAGGTAAGATATGGAGTTGTTTATAAAGCCTCATTTTTAAAACTTCAATTTTTTTCAAACATTAAAATTAATTCCCCTCACGTTTTCAAAAAATAATTTTTTTAAAGAGTATCCCAGAATTTTCAAACTAGTCAATCAAAATAATTTTTTAAAAAATCGATCACAATTTTCTGACGACTCTGCTGGGGACATTCGATGTTTGACTTGAAAGTAATTTGGTCAAGTATTTAAACTTTCTTACGCTTTAATTCATACTCCATGTTAACATTAATTGATTATTTGCATGAGACTTGGAGCTCCAACGTGGAGGTGTGTGGGTATACATCATTGGATGAATCTCACACATCTATATTTTATGTGCTAAGGGGTAGTCAATGTGAATGACACCCTCAACCCGATGCCTTGAAGGCTTTTGTGTGATTTAAGAGTTGAGAAAAATAATAGGAAAAAACTCGGATTAACCCTCTCTTCTTTTCAAATATTCCCTACTATTGAAAATGAGGTATTTTGAAATAGAGGTGAGGGGGATGTCCAATTGAGAGCTCCCCTTACATCGAGAGATCCCTTTTGGGATAGTATCCTTTTCGGTGGAACAACTCTCTCTTAAGCCATTTCCAACTTTAGAACAAAAATCCAAAAAGTCTGTTCTGCCAAGCCATTGCCTCGTCTCGTTCTGTCGAGCAACAAAGCCACGTCACGAAGCCCTTTTACTTGACTACTATTTATGATAAATACATGTATGCATATAAATATTTCTAGGCGCTTAGTTTATCCATTCAAAGTTTTAAAAATTCCATGAAACATGTGAACAATTTCGAAATTTTGAAGCTAAGCCTTGAATATTCGATGTAAATCTAAAAGAAGAATCCAATGTAACTTAGAAAAGCTAAAAGAAGAATCCAATGTAACTAGTTTTCTTTATTTGTGTCTTTACTACTCAGATTCTAAGCGCAAGATCTAATCAAGAAAGACACGTGAGACACAAAGACGATCAAGAGAAACGCGTGAGACACAAAGACGATCAAGAAAAATGGAAAGACTTTAAGATTCGAAGACTTAGAATAGATTTCTTTATGCTTGAAATGTAAATCTCTTTATGAAGATACATGAGCGACATTGTAACGAAAGGATGAAAGGTGCTTGCTTTCTTTTCTTATTTTATTTTATGACTTGAGTTTGTGATTTTATCCATGAAACTTAGGATTTTAATAAAATAACTCATTCTTATTTTACTCATCCTTTTCTACATGTTATACATTGTGAATGGGTAAATCGAGTGCGTGTTAGGGATTATATGCATACGAGCAACACATTGCTTGTTTTACGTGATAAAGGGGTTCAAATCGACTTTGTTATCATGAACACACCATACTCATATTTATCATAATTTACAATGACTAACCCACTAAGAAGGTTCAATGAGTCAGTTCATCTAAAGCTAGACGATCTTTGTGATACACTGATACAATTGGGGCGGCAGCTTGAAGACCTCATAGTAGAAGTCAAAACTTATGCGACAATCGAACCCTTTAATCCGAAAAGCTTGCGAGAAGAAAGAGAAAGGGTAAGAAGGGCATTCATGGACGGTTGGAAAGATGCAGAAAGGTCTATTCAAAACAAGAGCCATGAAAGCACGTCAAATTCAAGGACAAAATGCTCATCAAGAGAACTCATTTCTCCTAAACAAAGTCAACAATCATCACAAGCAAGGAGTGCCACTACTGCTCCACCTCGTAGAAAATTTGATGACTTGGTGATTTCATTGTCGAAGGCCTTAAGGAACTTGTTGCAAAAGAAGTTGATTCAAACTTTAATACTGGAACCCGTGAGAGAAGTAATGGGCAAGTTCACAAATGAGTGGTGCGGATATCACTAGACTAAAGGGCATTCCACTAATTGTTGTTTTCCTCTCAAACAGAAGATTCAAGATCTGATCGGCGCTAAGATCATCCCAGTACCTAAGGTTAAAACCAACTAATGACGTCACAGACAATGAGGAGGAAGATATGTACTTTACAAAACATGCATTCACTAAAAACAATTCGAACTTAAAATCTATCATTTCTAAATTTCATTCACATGCAGCACATTATTTTAATAACTCTAAGTCTGTGGACACTTTGAACAATGATTTTAACGAAGAAGAAGAAGAAACTTTTGATTATATGTCTTCCAATGAAACGTTTAAAATCAGAAATGACCTATGAAATGAGGCATTATCTAGATAAACAAGAGGAGAATTTATCCACTGCAGAAGTAATAACTGAAATAAATCTTAACACAGAAGAAGATCCTCATATTGTTTTAATCGGAAAAAGTTTAAATGATTTAGAACGAGAAAATTTGACTAAACTTTTACAAACAAACAAAGATGTTTTTGCATGGTACTATAAAGATATGCCAGACATTGATCCAGAAATCATCCAACACCGCGTACCACTTTATGAAGACGCAAAATCGGTGAAGTAGAAGATCCGAAGAATGAAGGCAGACATCGTGGACAAGATCAAGGACGAAGTTCAGAAACAGTTCGACGCAGGATTCCTCGAAGTGGTAGATTACCTAGAGAGGATCGCCAATGTAATCTCAGTCATGAAGAAAGATGGAAAGATCCGAGTGTGTGTAGACTATCGAGATCTCAACAAATCGAGCCCTAAAGACAGTTTCCCACTACCACACATCGACGTGCTAGTGGATCATGCAGTAGTCCATCAACTCTTATCATTCATGGACGGATTCTCAGGCTACAACCAAGTACTGATGGCTCCTAAAGACAAGGAGAAGACACCGTTCATCACAGAAGTCGGAACATTTTGTTATTGAGTCATGCCTTTCAGGATGAAGAACGTAGGAGCAACGTATCAACGAGTTGCCACGATGATTCTTCACGATATGATCCACAAGGAAGTAGAAGTTTATGTCGATGATATGATTGTCAAATCAAAAGATCGAGAAGGGCATATCCAAAATCTTTTCAAATTCTTACAACGCATCAGGAAGTTCCAACTTAGGCTCAACACAAAGAAGTGCACATTTTGAGTGACAACAGGAAAGATGCTAGGCTTCTTAATCATGCAAAGAAGAATTGAGGTTGATCAGAGCAAGATAAAAGCGATCACGGCAATACCACCTCCACGAAGCGAGAAAAAGTGCGAGGCTTTCTAGGAAAGATCCAGTATATAAGTCGATTCATAAACAAGTTGACTATGACATGTGATCCTTTGTTTAAACTTTTAAGGAAAAATGAAAGGTTCGTCTGGGATGACGCTTTTAGAACATATTCGAGAAGATAAAGGGATACCTAAAGAATCCTCATATTCTGGTACCACCAAGACTAGGCGTACCGCTAATTCTTTACTTAACAGTCACGAAAACGTAATGGATAGTCTACTGGCCCAAGAAAACGAGGATAAGATGGAAGTCGCAGTCTACTACATAAGCAAGCGCATGACAGGCTACGAACTTAAATACTCGCCAATAGAAAAGAGTACGACATCGTGTACATAGTTCATAAATCTATCAAGGGGAGCGTTGTAACAGATTTTCTTGCAGACCAACCAATGGAAGTTGAAGACGAAGAGGAGTTAGCATTCCTAGACGATGAAGTGATGACTATTAACCCTACAACCTGAAGCTATTATTCGATGTAGCTTCAGGAAAACAAGGTTATGACATTGGAATACTACTCATCGATCCTATGGGAACATACAACCTAATCTCAGTCAAGCTCGAATATCAAGCGACGAACAATGAAGTAGAGTATGTAGAATGCATCTCTAGCTTAAAGATTTCTCACGAAAAGGAGCAAGACGTCTAGAAGTAGTAGGAGACTCAAACTTAGTCATTTCACAAGCTAATGGTGAATGGCAAGTCAAAGGAGAGAACCTCAAACCCTACCATCAACACTTATCGACTCTAATGGAAAAGTTTAAACATGTAGCATTCACACATGCTCCGAGAAGTCAGAATCGATTCGTAGACGCTTTGGCCATATTAGCAACCATGACGTAAATCCCAGAAGGAATCAAAATCAAGCCCTTGAAGATTCGACAGAAACAAAAACGAGACTTCGAGAAGAGGACGATTGCCAACACTGAAGTAGCGCCCAAACCTTGGTTCGAACCTCTACAGAAGTATGTTGAGCATGAAGAGTATCCTTCACACTTCCAAAAGAAAGAGAGGAGAGCTCTACGCCAATACGCAGCCAACTACGTGCTACTCACATGAAAGCTATATCGACGCTCCTTCGACGGTCAGAACATGTTATGCATCGACCAACCTCAAGCATTACAGATCATGAAGGAAGTACACGCAGGAACATGTGGCCCACACAAGAACAGATTAGCACTCGCTAAGAAGATCCTTTGCTTTGGCTATTACTAGCTGAACATGGAACAAGAATGTGTAGAATATGTTAAGAAGTTCGTCAATGTCAAGTTTACGTGAACTTGAAGCACACCCCGGCATCTCTACTTTACAACATGACTTCACCATGGCCATTCTCGACATGGGAAATAGATATCATCGGGAAAATTTATCCTCACGCTTCAAACGGACACGAATTCATCCTTGTAGCTATCGATTATTTCACAAAGTGGGTCGAAGCTCAATCATACAAGGTTCTCAAGTCGTCACATGTTTCCAAGTTCATACGAAATAACATCATTGCACGTTATGGAGTTCCTCATGCCTTGATCTTAGACAATGGTGGACACTTTCGAGGAGAAGTACTCAAAGTACTAGATGAATACAGGATTGAACACCACAAATCCTCACATTATTGTCCTCTAACGAACGGCGCAATAGAGGAAGCCAATAAGAACATCATCACTATCATCAAGAAGATGACTCAGACGTACAAGGATTGGAAAGAGAAGTTTCCATACGCCTTATGGGGATATAGAACAACCATTCGAACGTCAACGGGAGAAACACCATTTTCATTGGTCTACGGAATGGATGCAGTGCAACCTATCGAAATCGAAGTTCCTACTTTAAGAGTTTTACTCGAGACACAAGTAGTGGAGGAAGATTGGTGTAAGTCACGGTACAATCAACTAGCCCTTTATGGAAGACAAGAGGTTAGACGCATTATGTCACACGCAAGCATACCAAAGAAGAATGACCAGAATTTTCAGCAAAAGGTGAAACCTAGGAACATTCAAGAAGGCGATTTAGTTCTATAGAAGAACTTACGGATACTACACCCTAGAGGGAAATTCCAAACACCATGGGAAGGACCCTACCTCGTCAAGAAGGTCTTTTCAGGCGGCGCCACGAGATTAACCACCTTGGAAGGAGAAGAACTCTCAGCACCCTTCAATGTCGACATGCTCAAAAGATACTTCGTCTAAAGCATGCGTGTTGAATCCCATACAATCAAAGTTCATAACTCATAAGTTGTGAACTACGTCAAACCTGATCTATCTCGAGAGTACGTAGGCAACCCATCCAGGGGTGCGTTCACCACTATCAATTATCGAAAGAAGTTGACAAACATTTCATTTCACATAACATGCATTCATTTCTCATTACATACATCAAAGTTCATAACCTCATAAGTTGTGAACTACGTGAGACCTGATCTTTCTCGAGAGTACGTAAGCAACCCATCCAAGGTGTGGTCACCACTATCAATTATCGAAAGAAGTTGATAGACATTTCATTTCACATCTCATCACATACATTCATTGCATATACATTAAAAAAGGAGTTAATCACACTTTGAGTTGACTCCTAAACCAAAAACTCCTAGTCAACACTAGGGGTATTTTTATTAAAATAAAATGACCATTAGATCCTCATAGAGTCCCACATGAGAAAATATAACGCTCAAAGCTAAAGTATTTTTCTCTTCGACTTAGGATCTCAGCGTTTTCACAAGAATTCAAACAAACATTTTTCACAAACAACGTGCATGGAACTACATTGGACCTGAATTCCCCTAATTATGGGATACGTAGGCAACTTGTATGAGCCCGGTTCTAAACATTTTCAAAAACCAAACTCCTAGTCAATACTAGGGGCATTTTTATTAAAATAAAAATGACTACAAGATCCTCACGGAGTCCCACTTGAGAAAATATAACGCCCAAAGCTAAAGTATTTATCTCTTCGACTTATGATCTCAAAAGATTTTCAAAACATTCACATATACACAAACATTTTTCACAAGCATGTGCATAGAACTACGTTGGACCTGAATTCCCATAGCTATGGGATACGTAGGTAGCTTGTATGAGCCCGGTCCTAAACATTTTCAAAAATTAAACCCTATATCGACACTAGGGGCATTTTATGAAAATGAAATGATTCAAAGATCCTCACAGAGTTAACTTAAATGAGTAAATATAACGCCTAACACATGGCTAAATCACTTTATTCTCTAGCAACTTTGGATATTAAAAGATTCTCATCTTAAGTCAATTGTGACTCTAACAGATACTTAAACAACCTCCGTGATAGAAAAATTAAGTAAAGTTAATTTTTGGAACCGGCCAGAAAACTAAACAACTATTAACTTCTATGTGCAGGAACAGATCGAATTGTATAAACCGGCTGGAGCTTCATAAACCGGCTGAAGAACACTTCAAAGTAATCCAGTTCCGAATGATCAAGTCAAGATCAAGAGGAACCGACCTCAAAATTCTCAGTAGACCAGCCAGCAAAGAAAAGCCTACATTCCAGCCGGATCATTATATGACAGAGTCAACCGGAAACTAAGAGTTACAAAGATGACGTAGTGTGACGAAATAGACGTGTCTTGAAGAAATAAAAGAAGATAAGATCCGATCATAAGCATGCGATAAAAGCAATGATGATTTGCTGCTCCGACTTAGACAACCGGAAGGTGCATGCCTTACACGTGTTCGAATCTGCAAACCTGTTACGTCATCTTTACCTGAGGAGTATCTGCATGCTTGCCAAGTGTTAGGAAGGTGAAACGTGCAAGCAACCTCTCTGCACCAGCGTGACTCTGAATTAACCAATCCCACAGTGAGAGAAGAAAGTAACCGTTGGGATCATCTTCACTATAAAAGGAAGACGAAGCGACATCATTAAATACAGTTCTGAAAAACATTAAGAGAGAGAAAGAAATCTCACGCGCGATCTAAAACTGTTGTGTCAATTACCGAAAGCTTAATTTGTGTTGTGTTGTGTTATTGTATTACATCAAGAGTGAATTGGTGTAACCGGTGAGAAGCGAGTTAGGCTCGACCGGCATTGTAAGTGTTGTAACTTTGAAAGTTAGTGGAGATCCCTCTCATAACCTAAGAGGAAGAGGTGACGTAGGAGGGTTTGCTCCGAACATCCATAAAAAATCCTGTCTCGTGTCATTTACTTTATTTCCGGCTCACTCATTCTAAAAAACGGACTATTACTAACCTAAACTTAATCCTTAACCAAACCGGTTCATATACTCCATCTAACCGATTCCTTGTTAATCTCATCAAAGCTAAGTCGCATACGTTGCTTCAGACTGAAACAAACATTTCCGCCCTTGAACCCGGTTCAAGAGTCTGTGACAGTTTGCGAAGTGTTGAGAACGGTTATAGTCTCTAACCGGACTATCACCAAAGTGTTGTGTGGTGTGTAAGCGGCTACCCTTCTAGAAACCAGAAACACCCCGGTCCTCCAAGGGCGTCCCCGATCTAACAAGTGGTATCAGAGCGAGGTTCTTAGCACTCAAGCAACCGAAGAAAATGGGAAGCATGACCCACAGCGACAAGCCACCAATGCTAAATAGTGAAGCGTTTAGCAGCTGGAAGAAACAGATGTATCTACATCTAATCACGCTGGATGATGAAATGAGCAGAGTCCTGAAGGAAGGACAAATTAAGATCAACAAGGATATGGACGAATGGACAACTAAAGATCGAAGACGGAGTAACCTGGACAACCATTGCATGAGACATATCTACAAAGCTATAGATGATAACACCTTGAACAAGATATCAGATTGTGAAAATGCAAAGGAAGCCTGGGAGACGATCATTCAGATCCATGAAGGAAACGAAAGAACAAAGGAGAAAAAAATCTTGGTGGCCACACAAAAATATGAGAACATCAAGATGAAACCGGGGGAAAATATGAAGGAATTTAGCAACCAGTTCACCAGTGTGGTCAACGAGCTTCAAACACTCGGAAAGAGATACGACAACCGAGAAGTAATCATCAAAGGCTTAAGATCACTACCGAGCACATGGGACATCAAAACCATGGTGATGAGGGAATCAAGCAACCTCGGGCAGATGAAGTTGCATGACGTGTTTGAGGATCTAAAAGCCTACGAGTTCGAGATTAAGTCTCGGATCGAAGATGAAGCATCCACGTCAACCGCAACTAGAGCTTTGGTTACATCGGTGGGACCGGCGGCTCAAATATCAACCGTTCCGGCTCTAGTCAAAAACGCTGATCAGATCAGTGAAGATGTGATGGCGATGCTAGCTCAGAAATTTGGGACATTCATGAAGAAGAACCAGCCGCCATCTAACAACAACTTTAGTTATAATTATGTAGATAAATCAAACTAAAGGTGTTATAACTGTGATGGTTTTGGACATTTCAGGTCAGAATGTAGAAAACCGAGAAGAGACGATAGAAAACCGGAAGGCAACTATCAAGGCAACAACTACCAAGGCAACCGGTACCAGGGCAACAACTACCAAGGAAATGATTATCAGATAAATGACAACCAACGGAACGATTACCGGAGGAATGACAACCAGCAAGCCGATGAAGGGAAGGAAATACAGAAGGCACTCATTACATCCGATGGTGGAAGCGAATTGGCGTATTCCGACAACGAGAATGATGAGGATAGAGTAACATGCTTCATGGCAAACAACGAAGAGGTATTTGATTTCTGCACTCAACAAAATGGTCGCTGAGTTCAGAAACATATCTGCCTACATACCGACTCCGGTAGAACATAAAACCGTAGAGTCA
The DNA here is from genome assembly GCF_907164915.1 of Impatiens glandulifera. Taxonomy (NCBI): domain Eukaryota; kingdom Viridiplantae; phylum Streptophyta; class Magnoliopsida; order Ericales; family Balsaminaceae; genus Impatiens; species Impatiens glandulifera. The sequence goes on from NC_061864.1 coordinate 41,127,621, forward strand.
AGTGGTATCGCTGATGATTCATGCGAAACCACAGTGTATGAACCGGCTAAACTATCCTTAGAAAATGAGGAGACAGTTCAACCGGTAACTGAATTGGATGAACGAGCACTGTATGTTACAGTTGCGTGGGAAAGATCTCGTAAAGCCGTAGATCAGATGTGTAACTATAAAAGACATCCTAAATGTAGATTCGGTATTGGATACAAACAAAACAAAACAAACGAACCAAACCAACCGAACGGGATGAAACTCACAAAAGACAATCTTCCATTCATAAGTTTTGTCAAGAGCTCTTCAACCAACAATGAGGCAGAAACTGTTATAAAACCGGAACCAAAATATGTAAACCCAACCGAATAAGAAAAATGGCTTAATCCTGAGAGAAGGAAAGCCAACCGAACGGAATATAAACAAAACAAAACAAGAACAAATATAAGGAATTCTTGAGCAAGGATCAAGAAGTTAAGCCGAACACTATAAGAACAGATACCGGGAAGGTGATCCGACTCATTCAAGTCTGGATCCCAAAGGGACTAATCAACCATGGACCCAACTAAATGTGAGTACCAAAAAGGTGTAAATAATTTTCTTTTGCAGGTTAGGAGAAGCAACCGGTTAAAGAGCTCGGAATGGTATCTGGATAGTTGATGCTCAAGGCACATGACCGGCAACGACGAACTACTAACCGACATCAAATATGAAACCGGAGCGGTTGTCACATTCGGTGACAACTCGAAAAGTAAAACAGTGGGCAAGGGTAAGATTGTCCATGGTAACCTGTCCATAAATAATGTATTACTGGTAGAAAACTTGCACTTTAACCTATTAAGCATCAGTCAAATGTGTGATGTAGAATACAAAGTGGAATTTCATAAGAATGCATGTTTAGTTAAGAATCATCAAAATGACATTCTTTTAACCGGTAACCGAATGAGAAATATTTATAAAGTTGATTGGAAAACTGATTTTGAAAAACTTGTATGCATGATAGCTGGAAATGATTCAAACTGGCTCTGGCATAAACAGCTAAACCATTTGAATTTCAAAACAATTAACTTTATATGCTCTTAGGAATTAGTTCACGGTTTTCCAAATGTTAAATTTTCAAAAGATAAAGTGTGTGCTACATGTCAAATGGGTAAACAAATAAAGTCATCTTTCAAAAGTAAAGGAAATTATCAATCTGAATGGTGTTTAGAACTCTTGCATATGGATCTGTTTGGTCCGGTTAGGAGGCATGCATTATACTATGGTAGTTATTGATGACTATTCTAAATTTACCTGGGTGACATTTTTAGCTTCTAAAAATCAAGCAACACAAAACCTGATCAAACTGATTTTGAGAATAAAAAATGAGAAATCTATTCGGGTAAACAAAATCAGAAGTGATAGAGGAACTGAGTTTATAAATAGCAGATTAACCACTTTTCTTGATGACTCCGGTATTAGACACGAGTTGTCTAGTGCTAGAACTCCTCAACAAAACGGCATGGCTGAGAGAAGAAACCGAACTCTCAAGGAAGCCGCAAGGTCAATGATAGACGATTCGGGGATTGCTCAAAAGTGTTAGGCTGAGCTATTAATACCGCATGTTACACTCAAAACCGATCTTTAGTAACTAAACGTTTTTCCAAAACTCCTTTTGAAATATACTATGATCGAAATCCAAACATACGGTATTTTCGAATTTTTGGTAGTAAATGTTTTGTTCACAACAACGGCAAAAATTATTTGACCGCTTTTGATGCTAAATCCGATGAGGGAATAATGTTGGGATATTCGGCTGTAAGTAAAGCTTATAGAATATACAACACTAGGACTTTAACAGTTGAAGAAACATCCCACGTTGTGTTGGGTCAAATTATTTTGACTAGGTGTTGAAATAATTTATCCCCTAATATTTTGAAGATGAAATAATTTATAAGTTTTGATACATGTGTATTAAGACAAACATGTCTTTAGATTTGGTTCTAATGAGGGTCATTAGCCCGATTTTGATCTCAATTCGCATTAAGTTAGACGCAAGTCTAATGAAATTAGACGCTAAGTTTAACTCAACGGAGTTAGACGGGGGCAGTCTAATAGACGCATGAATTAGACGTGTGTCTAATGGAATTAGACGTACAGTCTAACTCATCGGAGTTAGACGTGTAAGTCTAATAGACGTGTAAAGAATTAGACGGGTAGTCTAATGAATACATGGAATTAGACGTAACTCTAATAGAATTAGACGTACAGTCTAACTCATCGGAGTTAGACGTGTAAGTCTAATAGACGTGTAAAGAAATAAACGGGTAGTCTAATGAATACGCGGAATTAGACGTAAGTCTAACAGAATTAGACGTACAGTCTAACTCATCGGAGTTAGACGTGTAAGTCTAATAGTCGTAAAGAATTAGACGGATGATTCATTGTGAAGCTCAAGATTGTAGGTCTTAGACTCGGCATTATCATCAGAAATCTGTTTTGCACATTCTCCTAGAACTTTCTATATTGAGTATGGAGAATCTTTACTTCATGAGTATTCTCCTGTAGATTTTTTTCGGTTTTCTTCAGAGAAGAAGATAAAGCAGACACAGCTTCAGAGGTTGTTGTAGATCTCTTTTCAAGATTTTATAACCTGGAGGACATATCTTTTAAATTCTATTGCATCGATCCCAATGTATCCAAAATGACCTTGTGGAAGCTCGCATCTCTAGGAGAGGCTTTCTCAGAAGAAGGGGGCAGAGGAGACAAAATGCGAACCAGAGGGAATAAAGCGAATAATATTGGCACGAAGACCTACCTGTATCGACTACTCTGGTTCATTGTCTTGGACGGGTGCTTGGGAGCATTTTTCATTGCTCTAAAGTCATTTCCGTTCCCTTGAATTTCAGCATGCATCTCATTAACGTAATTTGATATGTATTTAGAGCGAAGAGGATGTTTAGGAAAATGTTCATGATAGAAATATACTATCCTTATAGTAGATAAGTGATTAAGGGTTGGAGGAGTGGGCATTCTTTCTACAGACGTCTTCTCTTCGGACAAAGTGGAAGACTTAACATTTTCGGATTTAGGACCCTTTTGGGAATGGATACGTTCCCCCTCAGCAGACGGGGTTTGCTCTTGTTTAGACAGCTTCGAGAGTTCCCCCTTAGAGAATGACGTATGTTTTGGTTCGGACGGCTTCGAGGGTTCCCTCTCAACTGATGGATCCGGCCTCTGTTCGGATGACTTTGAGGGTTCCCCCTCAACAGATAGCGACTTCCTTATTTTAGACGTATCCTTCTAAATGGACGACATCTACTCAACTTTAGGATCCTCCTCAACGATAGGAATTTCTTGTTGAGCTTCAGACGGGAGGGGTGTCTGCTCAACATAGTGAAGCCCAGGAATTGTCTTTCCTTAACAGATGATTTGGCTACCTTGATGAGATGAAGATTCGTCTGCTCCTCATCTTTAGAAATCATTTGTTTAGCCCTGAAAATGCGGCGGGGCTCACCTTAAAAATCTGGTATGTCTTCAATATAAAGCATTGGCTCATCAAGGTCTAGTTAGTTGAGCTCTACACGAGATGGCCTGTTCCGAAGACCATTTGATTTAGACGACTCGGTGCCATGAACGAATCGGATGACAGTGGAGCAATAGGACTCCATGAGTGAGCTAAGGCGATTAAGGAATTGAAATTTGCTTTCCTTTGATTATAGAAAGGAAGAAAGGCGCACCTTTTTGCAATTGCCACGATGAGCTCTCTTCTCTTAAGATCCTCGTTGACGTTTTTCGTTTTTGTCCACGAGAAGATTTTCTTTTCCATTATCATCAACTCCTTCCACTCCTTAGCTAGGCTTTTGCTGGTGATGATTTTAGAGTAATGAGAGTGAAGCATATGGTTCATCTAAGTTTCGAATGCTTCGATCCTTTCAGTCGCTCTCACCTCGACCTCCTCTAAAATGAGTTCGAGCATCTGACCTACTTTGGATGAGAGTTTAGGAACATCTTTTTCTATGTCTTATCCTTTTTCTAGAACTTCGACAAGTTTAGGATCGGAAACAGGATCTCTAAAAAAGATGTCTGGAGCTCCTTAGGCTCTAAGTAGAGAAAATGGAGACATAATCTTAGCAAAAATATTCTTTGGAACAGCAGTAGTAGGGGTAACAACCGTCTGGAAGGTGCTTCTAGATTAACAACAATAAAATCAGTAGTAGGCACAGTCTCCTACTCTACATTAGGAACACCAACTTCAATAACATCAGCAGCTTTGAAAGCTACTGGTTCAATAGAGAAGACATGCATGTCTTCCCCTAAATATTCTCAATAGGTTGACCAATTGGCTCAATAGTTGGTCCATCAGCATGATCCACCATAGGAACTTCAATATTGGGCGTTTCAGCCATAGAGAAATTTGAGGTTACCTTCAATGGCATCTGAAACCCAACACAGGAAAGCGATTCCATGAACAACTTTTGTTGAGAACCAAAAATATCACTCAAGGTTGTAGGAGCAGTAACCTTGGAGGACGTCTGAAAAACTTTAGACGCCTCCATTTTATCCTTGTTGATTTCCGTCTTATCAGCATTGGGAGTAGACAGCTCAGTCTGCTTCTTCATTGGACTAGCCAAGATGTTTGCTGATTGTGACGGAGAGAGCGAGGACCGAGGAATAGTAGTGATGGGGGTTTACTCTCATCTCGCCTTTTAGGGATGGAGTCAACTTCTATAGAATCCCTTATCGACACCCTCTTCTGGTTGTTGGAGCCTGTGGCAGACTCCATAATGGAAGGCCTTTCCCTTTTATAAGGAGTCTTACGGCTAGAGGTCACCGGTCGTTTGGACCGAGTGATCGACTAACCACTCGTCTGAGGAACAGAGAATTCAGACTTCGACTCTTTCACAAGTTTCATCCGAGCCAAGATGCTTTTCACAATGGTATACGTCATTATTCGGTAGGGGTTAACAACTACATCCCTACCAACCATGACATGAAGATGCTTTAAGAGCCAGCCGAGTTAGACTGAGAAGCCCACACTCTTCTTACTCGATGGAGAAACAATCTAGAAAAGAGTTAAGAAGAGAATGGACTCCCAGATGATTGGCATTACTCTGGTTATAGCCACCATATATTCAAACCGGTCTTGAGTAATGAGATCGAAGGATCTTGCCCTTCCCTGAAGCAACTTTGCCACAATACCGTTTAGAATGCAGATATGGTATTTTAGAACTTTCTTCTTCCCGTTGATGTTAAACAAACCGTCTATGTCCAAGACGAGGGTCTGCATTTCAGAACTAGTCTCGGCCGGAATCGCAACGTCTAATGTGTGACCCTCCGATGGAAATTCGAAGAACTCGACGAATAAGGCTTCAAAGATATAAACTTTTACTCCGTTCACCGTCGCTTCAATCGAATATCCAACAAGTTTCCCTAACTTAAAGAACTCTCGGACTTCTTCTTCATATAGAATGTAAAGAACGTCGAGGAACTTCCATAGGCCAGACGCCTCTAAGGTTTTGAACATATCAACAAAGTCTTGTTGTTCATATACATATATAGATTCAAAATCTACCTGCAAGATATTTTGAGAGAGAGAGAAACTGTCTTCTTAGTAGACATGTTGGGTTAAGATTTTAATTGATTTAAAATAACTTAACAATTCTGATTTGATGATTGATGAAATAGTTTTTGATAATAAATGGATAAAACTAAGTTCAATAATTGTTAGTCATATCAAATATATAAATATATATTTAGATATTAACATAGTCTGTGGTATAGTGGTAAGTACACTTGCCTGTCATGTTGGTGACCTGGGTTTAAATCTCACCATACCCATAATTAATAATTGGATTTTTGTTAATTTGCAGGCACAGTTCAAAGTCAATGCGCGCGAGCAAAGTCAACCTCTAATAGACCGATTATATGGAAAACGTCTAATGGTAGATGGTGGCGTCTAATGCAGATTGCGTATAATCAGATGAACGACCGAGATGAGGCGTCTAATTGACTGTTAGATGGGGGCGTCAAAGTGGATGGATGACCAAGATGATCAAATTGGGGCGTCTAAGGAGATGGACGACCAAGATGATCAGATTGGGGCGTCTAAGGAGATGGGCGGCCAAGATGATTAGATGGGCATCTGAAGGCAGATGCTCTTCTAGACAGCTGGTAGCAAAGTCTTCCAGGCAGCTGGCAGTAAAGCTCATTAAATGAATAACTTCCATGTTTACCATTTTCAAATTGCATTTACTACATTGTACTACCACAATCTCAAGAATCTTTTTCTGTTGTACTACCGAGTACCTCATGGATAGTACATCCAACGGAAAGATGACATGTGTCCAAAAGAAGGATTTGACCGTTGAAGCTTTTCAAGAATAAATTTCTGTCTAAGACAACGGACAAATTACTGGCTAAAAAATACAAGAAAGAGAGAGCTGCTTCATTTTTCATTCAAGAAAGTTCTTGAATTCAAACATCTCACTTATCATCTAGCTGTGAATACATTGTATTACATACTGTTTTTTCTGTGAGAAAACATCAGTGTTGTAAGTTGAACAAAGGTTGTTTTGTTCAACAGAGAGTTAGCTAGATTAGTGAACTGTATTTGATTCAAAGAAGTATAGTGAATCCTTCCGGTGGTTGGAAGAAGGGGTGACGTAGGAGAGTTTGCTCCGAACATCCATAAACAACTTCCTGTGTTCGTTACTTTCTGCCATTCATCTTTCATTGGTTCAAAGCTTCAAATCTGACGAACATTTCCGCACTTGAATCTATTTCATGAGTTCGAAGGATTTGCGAAGAATAGAAAGAGATATTAATCCCTAACAGAATTTCTATCAAACTGTTTATCCGAAGTCGTCATCAATAGCCAGAACCCCGTCTCTATTGGTGTCGCCGATCCTATCAAGACATCTTAGAGTTTGAAGAAGAAAATATATTAAGAGGATTATGGTTTCTTTAGAGAGAAGACAAAGAGGAATCTAGGGTTTTTTAGAAAATTTTCAAAGATGGCGTGAAGAATTCCTTTTGGCATGCAATATGTTCTTAAAATGAATTCGAACAGTCACGTGTCGAAAAGATATCATTTGAAATAAAACCTTCATTTAATTTAAAAGCCTTTTCCAAGAAGAGTCATCATTTAAAAGTCTTTCATAAAATCTCTCATAAATGCAAAATATTGCTTTATTAAGCCGTTAGGAATATTAGTCATGTTTATAACATTAAAAGACACGTATCAATGTTAATTGATATTTGAAAATATTTATCAGATTTTATTTTATCTAATTAATATCTCATATACAAATAATTTTGAAAACAATGAATAATTTTACTATTTGAGCGTAAAATAAAATTGACAGCGCATAGAAAATAACATTTATGAGACGTCTAAGGATGCACGTAGTTAGACGTCTATATGCTCTGCATGTCTTGCGTCTAACTGGGTAAATGTCTTGTTCGGACGGCATATAAGCACTCGTCTTCAGACGTCTAACATGCATCTATTTAGACGACGTCTAAACACGCACATCTATAGACGCTTCAGACATCTGTCTTACATATAGACGTCTAACCAAGCTTAATTTGCAAGTTTCTTAATAATCCAGATGTCTAAGTACATGGTTTCTTTACACGACTATTCTAATCAGTCCGATTGAGACATCCGTCTACACACGTCTGTCCAACCATTTTAATTAACAAATTTCCTCCTCAATTTGTGCATATGTAACTAAATAATAATTAAAAATTAATTTAGGTCTACAAGACCCAAAACATTTATAAAGTAAGAAAACTTAGTCTCGGGGAGTGGCTTTGTGAACATGTCTATCACTTGCTGATCCGTTGGAACATATTCTAGACGAATATGCTTCTAACTGACATGCTCCCAGATTCCAACATGTAGATAACCTGGTGTACCTATAAAAATACATATTTGCAGCTATTTAGTACCCACATTCACTTGGGTCCTCGGTCAATTAGTCCCTTGAGAATCCATATTTGAGTTATTTTGATGGATTTCTCATTTCTTGTTTTGATTAGTGCGTATGATTTAATCTTAAGATACGTCTTCATGCTAGCAACTATTCCATTAACCTTATAGGATGGTTTTTGTCTAAAACTCCTTGACTTCTTATCAGGTTTTAGTTTGCTAGACTTGTTGGCTGCTCTCTTTCTAGGCTTCATCCAGCTTTAAGTTGGCTTAACATAAACTATCTCATCCTTTAAGGTTAGATTTTCACAGCTTGGATTAGTTCCTTTATCAGTTAAAATATCTCTGATAAATCTTATTGGGTAAGCTTGTCTTTCACCGGGTTTAACTTTTCATAAGACTTGTCTGTACTGGCATTGTCAAATACTAAACCGAATTTGCATTCGGCAGGCCTTAACATACTTATTTTTTGTCTGACTGCATATCCAGACTTCGTCCAGGAAATGACCACATATGTCAAATGTTGGTTTTCAGAAGAAAGTGTTTGAATTTTTTCCTTGAGCTTCTCATTCTCAAATGAGAGCTCAGCCACTTTTTTTCAAAATATTTTGGTTTAGAAATTTGAGATGAAGAAGAGTTATTAGTTTAACATTTCAATCTCATTTCATTACAAAAGTCAGACAACTTCTTGTACTCAATGACCATGTCATTAAGTGTAACAGTTAAGTCAACTATTGTAAACTCTTCAGAGGAGAAGTCAAATACCTCAGATCCTTCCTCTACCAGGAAACATGTAACGTTTTCATCATCGTTGTCACTGAATGATAAATCATCTAAGTCGTTTTGGACCCACTTGACCTTGCTATCAGCATCCATGAGAGCCTTCATCTCTTTATTGTTCTTCTTCTCATATTTTCTCTTGTCATCACACTTTGGCTTCCTACATTCCGTTTTGAAGTGTCTTAGTTTATCACAGTTAAAACACTTCAAGTTAGCCTTATAGTTACTTTTATCATCATTGTTATTGTTGGGTCAAATTATTTTGATTGAGTGTTGAAATAATTTAACCATTGAGATTTTGATGATGAAATGACTTATGAGTTTTGATGCAAGTGTATCGAAATCATATTTCATAAGACTTGAATCTAATGAGAGTCATTAGACCGATTTTGGCATTAGATGCATAGAATTAAACGTGCAGTCTAACTCAACAGAGTTAGACGTGCAGTCTCATGAATGCATAAAATTAGACGTGCAGTCTAATGAATACATAGAATTAGACGTGCAGTCTAACTCAGCGGAGTTAGACGTGCAGTTTAATGAATGCATAGAATTAGACGTGCAGTCTAACTCAGCGGAGTTAGACGTGCAGTCTAATGAATTCTCGATTTAGACGTATGGTCTAATATATCTATGGAATTAGACGTGCAGTCTAACTCAGCGGAGTTAGACGTGCACTCTAATATATTTGCAATTAGACGGACAGTCTAATATATTTGCGGAATTAGACGTGCAGTCTAACTCAGTGGAGTTAGACGTGCAGTCTAATAGATTATGAAAGTTAGACGTGACTCTAACTCCTTCAGACAAGTTTGAGGTAGAATCGGAATTAGACGTGCAGTCTAACTCAGTGGAGTTAGACGTGCAGTCTAATTGTTAGTGAATGATTATACGGTTAGTCTAATGCATTATGAAAGTTAGACGTAAATCTAACTCCTTCAGACAAGTCTGAGGTAGAACCGGAATTAGACGTGCAGTCTAACTCAGTGGAGTTATACTTGCAGTATAATGGTTATTGGATAATTAGACGTGTAGTCTAATTAAGTGAAAGTTAGACGTAAGTCTAACTCCTTCAGATTAGTCTGAAGTGATTGTAATTAGACGTAAGTCTAATTCTATTAGACCAAGCGTTCTAATAGACTCTGTTATTAGAAGGGGATGTTGGATTTTATTAGACAAATTTTTACAATCCGTCTAACTGAAATACATCTAATGCTCAGTTTAAGCATTATGCTTGAAGCTAGCACCCGTCTACCCACGTGCTATAGCTGTATCCTACTCCTGCTCCACTTTTTAGTGAAGATCGGTACAACAGCTATATGCAACCAACCAACGAATGCCACGTAAGAGAATTTTCCTCACATTACTTGTTTTGCAGGTACATCTCTGATAGAATATTCGGCGCACTACTAGTGGTGTACGGCCACAATCCTTGTGCTCAGAACCTGTTGTGTACAATGGAGGATTCCAATGGAAGAGTGTCACGTATCATTCTAAAAGATTCGACCGTTAGCTCCTGCTCAGTATTTAATAAATCTCAAGGTCAACGGACAATCTGCCTCACGAACTGCCAGATTTTACAAAGAGTTAATCTACATTTTGTGCTTGCTATTCATGAGAGATAATTCAAGCCTTTGAATATTCATAGTGTGAAGCTGCTTTCTGATTGTACTGTGTGAATCAAGAGAGAGATAGAATCAAAAACACCTTTAGTTGAGTGATATTCTTCATCTTGTAATTGAATAGAAAGTGTTATGTTCAATAGTGAGCTAATTGTGTGTAAATTGTATTTGATTCGAATCATATTATAGTGAATCCTTCTGGTGGTTGGAAGAAGGGGTGACGTAGGAGAGTTTCTCCGAACATCCATAAACAAACTGCTGTATTCTTTCATTTCTATCATCTTTTCATATTTCATCTTGAACTTCAAACCCAAGTAAACAATTCTACCTTGAATTTGTTTCAAGTGTTTACAAGTGTTTGCGTAGAATAGAAAGCGAATTAAATCCCTAACATGATTTCTTTCAAACCGTTTTTCATAAGCCTTCATCCATAGCCAGACCCCCGTCTCTATCGATAAAGCCAATCCTATCAGTTATTATTTGAAGAACTTGAGTTATCATTGCTCTTCTTCATGAATTTGGTGAATTTCTTCACGAAGAGATCCATTGTGTCGCTGCTGATCTGCTCCACAACAGTCTTCACATTAGTGGCAACAGGTGGCTCCTCAGCAATCACCAGCGTCTTGGTTGAGATAATAGATGTGGAATGCTCCTCTTTTATCCTTGAGTTTATCTCAAACTCATAGGCCTTCAGATTGGCTAGCAAATCATAGACCTCTATCTTGTTGAGGTCTTTAGACTCCCTCATGGCTATTGTCTTAATATCCCACTCTCTAGATAGAACACGCATGACTTTGATCGCAACCTCTCTGCTTCTGTAACTCTTGTCAAAAATGGATAGAGTAGTGATAATCTTATTGAATCTCTCATAAAATTTAGTCATCGTCTCTCTAGGACGCATCTTGATGTTATCAAACTTCTGTGTGACAACCATCAGTTTGTTTTCTCTAGTCTAGTCGTTTTACTTACATAGTTGCATCAGCTTCACCAAAATTTCTTTGGCAGTGGGATAGTTGATGATCATGTTGAACATGTTGTCATCCAATGTCTTGTAGAGGGTGTCTTTAGACATGTTATCGAGGTTGTTCTACCTCTTATCTTCACTGATCCATTCACATCTTGGCTTCTCGATCTTTATCGGACCATCGGTGATGAAAAACCACATGTCATCATCTGTGGCAGATAAATGAGCTTGCACTCTCACCTTCCATCCGTTGTAGTTTTCCTTACAAAACATAGGAACCTTGTTGGTGGCAGCCATATACATGATTTTGGATCTGATGATGCTTGAGAATAGAAAAAAGGGTTCGGATACCACTTGTTAGGAACGATGTTGATAATAGAGACTAGGGTCTAACTATTGTGAACAATTTATACACTTCAATTCGATTTTAACTCTGTTAGAAGTTAAGATCTATTTCTATTCGTCACAAATCTTCACAAACTCTTGAACAAGTTCAATTGCAGAACCATTTGTTGGATTTTGAAACTTGAAATGAATAAATGTCAATGACAGAAAGTAAAGAATACAAAGGGAGTTTTATGGATGTTCGAAGATAAAACTCCTATGTCACCCCTTCTTACTCAAAAGGAAGGATATTAACTAGAAGACTTTGATCGGTATAGAACACACTACACAAACCTAGTCAGAAACCACAAGATTTAACAACCGCCTACTTATGAACTTCTATCTAACTCTCTATTGAACAGAACACCCTATGTTCAACTTACAACACTGAGATTTCAAAAAAAAAGACAGTATAATAATTATAGAGTAAGCACACAGACACACAGTGAGTAATTTGTGCTGCAGCTGGAGAGATTGGATAATCAAGAGAGAGAGCTTAAGCAACTTGTAAAACTGGTATGTGTCAAGCAATCACGGAGCTAATTAGAAGTCAATTTCAAGAAGTTGTTCATCCATTTTCCTTGGATATTTATTTATACTTTAAGTGCACCAACAGTCAAAACTTCTTTGAGGACACGTATCCTCCCTTTGATGGACGTCCACCAATAGTATAAATGTACAACAGACTGAGCATTGGGATCGTGGTCGTACCAGATAGGTAGTGCGCCAGATATTCTCTAATATTGTGTTGTACTAGAATGTACAACACATCATAAGCAATTTGAATATTAGAGTACGTGGTAGTTGTTCATTCGTTGTTGGAGCTGAGTTGTCAGATTATTGAAAACGATAACTGTAGATGTACTGAGTTACGTAGTTAGATGCTCCTTCGGACATCTGATCAAGTTAGACTACGTCTTCTTGCGCTCCTTCTTTAGACCACGTCTAAGAAGGAGTTAGAAGGTGTCTAACTACATTTCCTCTTTAGACCGTGTCTAAGAAGGTTAGATGATGTCTAATTGCGCTTCCCTTTAGACCACATCAAAAGGAGTTAGACTGCGTCTAACTGCGCTTCTCCTTTAGACGACGTCTAAAGGAGTTAGACCGCGTTTAATTGTGGTTCTCCTTTAGACCACGTATAAAGGAGTTAGACCGCTTCTAACTGCATTTCTCTTTAGACCGCGTCTAACTGTGCTACCCTTTAGACCACGTCTAAAGGAGTTAGACTGCGTCTAACTGCTCTTCCCTTTAGACCACGTCTAAAGGAGTTAGACCGCGTCTAACTGTGCTTCCCTTTAGACTGTGTCTAAAGGATTTATACCGCATCTAACTGCGCTTCCCTTTAGACCACGTCTAAAAGAGTTAGACCGCGTCTAACAACGTTTCCATTTAGACCACGTTTAAAGGAGTTAGACTGCGTCTAACTACACTTCTCTTTAGACCAAGTCTAAAGGAGTTAGACGACGTCTAACAACACGCACTCCTTAGACCACGTCTAAAGGAGTTAGACCGCGTCTAACTGCGCTTCCCTTTAGACCAAGTCTAAAGGAGTTAGACGACGTTTAACAACACGCACTCCTTAGACCACGTCTAAAGGAGTTAGATGACGTTCGAATACACAATCTTCTTTAGATCTATACTTGCACAACGGAAAATAACACAACTTGGTTTTGTTCAAACCATATCATCAAAATTATGTTGTGCATATTCTTTTACGTTAATAATTCTTTCTTAATTAATTAATTTTCTCTTTTCTTTGTTTAATTTAACTAACATATAGGATGAAAGGAATACTGGCTCTGGGCGACATGAGTATATAACCTTTTGTTGAACCATTCTAACACCCAATATGTTTTCTCAGTTGGAGTGTAATTAATTTCACACCTAGTCAACCTTTTATGATGTATTATATAGCCGTTTTGAGTTTTCTTGAGCCAACCGGCTTTCCATGGCCGTGTGTGTTACAGTAAAGTATATGATGAGAGAAATACTGGCTCAGAGCGGCATGAGTATGGGAAATGATTTTAAATAATCCTTTATTCTATCAAATGCTTGTTGATAGTTCTTATCCCATATAAACTTTTTATAATTCTTTAGTAGTTTAAATAGTGATCGAATGTCATCGTAAGCTTGTTAATGAATCGGCTAATGTGTTGGATTTTTCACAAAAATCCTCAGACATCTCTTTCGTTTCGAGGGACTAGCATAGTCGTGATTGCTTTTATCTTAAAGGGATCTGCTTTGATGCCCCTCTTTGTGATTAAGAAGCCTAACATTTTACAAGATGTGACTCCAAACCTAAATTTCTTTAGGTTGAGTCACAACCAATATTTCTTGATTCATTGTACGAATTTCTCGAGGTTTAAGACATGTCTTTCTCGATCCTTCGATTTGACGATCTTGTCGTTGACATATACTTTCACTTCCTTGTGGATCATGTCATCAAGGATCATGGTGGTTACCCTTTGAAAGGTGGCTCCCGCGTTCTTAAGACTAAAACACATGATCATATAACAGAAGGTTCATACTTCTATTATAAACATGGTCTTTTCCTTGTCTTGGGGCCATTAGGATTTTGTTGTATCCTGAAAATTCGTTCATGAAAGATAACGGTTCATGATCGGCAACATGATCGACCAATATGTCAATGTGTGGTAACGGGAAGTTATCCTTAGGGCTAACCTTATATATATCCCGATAATCTAAACACACACGTGTTTTCCCGTCTTTCTTTAGAATGGGGACTATGTTGGCTATCCAAGTACCATATTCCACTATCTCGAGAAATCCAACTCCAAGTTGCTTTCAGACTTCTTCTTGGATTTTGTTTGAGACTTCCTCTTTCATCCATATGAACTTTTACTTTATTGTCTTAGCGTTAGGATATATAGGAAAATAGTTTTGCGTGATCCTTTGATAAAATCCTGGCATGTTCTTATATGACCAGGCGAAGACGTCTTTATTGGCTTTTAATAGCTCAACTAACTCCATACGTTCCTGTGGGTTTAAACTTTGGATGATGAGTACAATTTAAGGATCATCGGCCGTGTTTAAATTGACCCCAATTGTCTTTTCCGCTACGGAGACAATCTCATCCTCAATTTCTAAGAAGTGTTTAGTTTCGAAGTTCAAGTCTGAGTAAAAGGAAGGATAATTTTTACTCATGGATTATAAGTCAACTTCTTGTGTTAATCGATGAGTTTATTACATGTAAGAAAAGATTATCCAACGAGATCATGGTTCTTAGATTTCTTACAATGTACAGTGTTTTACATCTCTCTACACATGAGAGGTGAAAGAGTTCTACTTTCATCGATCATAGTATCGACGGATTAAAGGGAATCGGTTTTTAAGGCACCGATAGAGTTGTGTTCCTAAATTGGATTAGCTTTATGGGGAGTCCGATCCAAGTTTTCTAGGGCATCACGCTAATAGTCCATTCTTTTCTTAATCATGCAAACTGAAGGTCTAGGATTATAAAGGCAATCCAAAAAGATTTAAAGAACTGGACAATGTCTTTATAAATCTGGATTGGTAAAGTGTTTGGGGAAGTCAAAGCATATGGTTCTTTGTCCCTCATGGATGAACTATCCATTCAAGGTTGATAGAACAACTATACGTCATTTGGATATTCTTTCCTTATAAATTTCTTCGAATCCTATAGGGATGTATCCTAGAATGTGGCGATCGATGTTATAACATGGTTGCGAGAATGATGGCATGCCATTGACATTTGGGCCTAAACCCATACCGGAGAAATATCACATGTTGCACATCATTCTAATAAAGGGGAGACTAAAAGTACTAAAGTTAGGGTTCTTGGAAGAGTCCTACCTTCTTAGAAGATTAGACATATCTCGAACCCGCTTAGTTAAACCTCAATGGTGTTAATATGGGTATACCCAATGACTACTGTAGTTTTAGTTTCACCATTGACTGTGATAACTTATTCGTCAGCGATGAACCTGAGCTTTTGGTGCGATGTAGAGGGTAAAGTCTTGTCTTGATGTAGACATGGTCTTCTTAAGATCAAGTTATAGGAAATTTGTATGTTGATGACACAAAAGTCAACTTGAAAAGGTATGTCAACCACTCGGATGGTGCACTTAAGGCAACCTATTATCTCACCGCGAGAATTGTCGAAGCCTCTAACACACATGTTAGATGGCCTGATCTTGTCTCGGGATACACCTATTTTCTCAAGAGTCCTCCTAGGACATATGTTGAGGGAGAATCCATTGTCTAGTAAGACCATCGAAACTATATTTTCCTCTATTTGCATAGAAAATATAGACGGCTTTATCATGGTTTGATTCGGTAATGGAAGTTCCTTGTCTTTAGAGTCGGTCATATTATGTTGCGAACTAGAGGATATGATCCCTACTAGTTCTTCAGGGGTGGTGTTAGTAGGTATATTGGCCTTGATTAACTCATTGAGAACTGCTTTCTTGTGCTTGATAGAGTACATCATGATTTCCTAGATCAAAATGTTCGTATTTGTCTTTTACAGTTGACTTAGGAGGCTGTCTCATGGATTGAGAGTTTTGGACTCGTTTTCCCTTTTGGTCCATACATAAGGTTGGGACGTGGATGGCACATTGGCCGGTGTAGTTTTCATGAAACTGTGTTGAAAATTTGTTACAACACGTGTTGCTGCGATATCTATCAGGGCGGAGAAGTAGGTTGTCGTTTTTTGACTTCCACCATTCAAAAGTTTTACTAGAATAGGTTTTGGACTTCTTTTTGTGATAAGAATCCATCATTATGATTTCTGGTTTAGCGTCATGGATCAGGTCTAGTAACGTATGGGCATCAAAGGATGCTTCTTCAGTGGTGAGGATGTTGACTTAGTGATCCGGTAGCGCATTCTTGGCTATTTATGATTTAGTGATAACGTTTTAATCAATCAAGTCCTGGACAGGGGTTTGAGGGCACTACAATTGTCGGTAGCATTACTCTTTGCTTGATGGAAGTCACACCAAGCGTTCTCTTATTTTCTCAAGAATGGTCTGTATGTTCTTGGGAAGAGAGGTATGATAAGATTCATTTCTTGTAGAATGTTCATCACTTGTCATAAATGCATTCATTGGATATCAAAGACTCTAGGGGGTCTAGGTTTATTTGGGGATGTGACATTGGTAGTGGTGGTCGTACCTACATTAGACTATGGAGGCTTTCATAGGCTCGTCTTTTGAGGCATTGCTCCTTCCAAATAGTGGTTACATGGTGTACTTATATCTTTTCCATTCTTGGAAAATGACTTGGAGGTGGGGTCAATTTGACTGCATTTCCCTCTTTCCCTTCTTTCTCGACGACATCATTGAGGTTATTGTTAGTTTTGAGCATTTTCTTAATTTTTGGAAGGTTTTAACAACAAATCCAACATAATATCATCCGTTAATTCTTTCCAAGATCATATCGATTTGTCGTTGTTCTCTTAGGAGGGAATTAATATCCTCGGTGATAACTTTCCATCTTTCATTAAACATGGATAATTTCTCATTTTCTCCTTGTTTGATGTTCTTCAAGCTTTTTTCTGGTCGTTCAAGATTGAGATGCATTGAGAATCGTTCTATGAACGCTGCAACCAGTTCCTTTATGATGTGTAGATATACTATCATTTACTGGTGATACCAGAGTAGAACACTGTCATCGAAGTACTAGGGAAATTAGTGGAGAATTGACGATTCTCCATGTCGCAATGGGGTCATTGCAGAAGTGTACATATTAAAAAAGATTGATGTGTCGCTTTTACCGATGTACTTGGATATGGCTAGAAGCTTGACATCTAAAGGAATAACTGCTTGTTCGTCAGTTTTCATACATATTTTCAGTCATAGTGTTCTTCAGTACTTATGTCCTTAGCCATCTTGTTTAGCTAGGCTTGTATATCTACCTACACGGCTTGAACTTGAGTAATCTGGCGTTCATATTCCATTAGAGGTCATTGGTCATCCATTGGAATTTATTTTTCATATGATCCTAGGGGCTTGAGTACCTCCTCATGGTGTGCCCATGTGGTTAGGTCGATATCCTCTTCGGAGTCTTCGTAGTGAGAGACTTCCTCTTGAGCTTGTTGACAAATATGACAGGGTTAATGGAGTTGAACATATCTGGGATAGGTCGATATTCTCTTTAGTGTCTTCGAAGATATATTTTGGAATGTAAATGAGATTTACTGATTCGCTAAAAAAGTTGTGATCAACGCAAATTGTTCTGTCAAATGTTGCAAAGTTGTCTTCATTTCCAAAATTCGGTCGTAAAGACATTTCAGGTACTTGGAGTTCTTCGGCCATCTAGTGGCGTATAAAACATCCAGTTTTTGGTCTATCTTTCTGAGGGTCATATGGGTTGTCGCATTCATGGACTATTGGGAAGAGAAATAGGTGAGGGGTTGTAGTTGTAACAAAGTACAATGCAATACATATGCACATAAGATGAATCCTAAAGAGTGAACTCCTCCTTTATGATTCAAAAAGAAAACATTGAGTTGTTATATAAAAACATTCGTTTAAGTTTGTAACAAACATAACTCTCTTGTTGATATTTTAAAGAGAGTCTTAAAGGAAAAATTATTAATGGAGGTCACATGTTTTAGGTTCAATTGTTGCCTGTTCCCAATCTAGAAACTTCCTCCTCTTCACTTTCCTGGACCTGCTCGTATTTTTGAAGAATGACAGTCAGATACTTCCTTTGCTTTTCTAGAATATTCATTTGGAAGGCGATGTGGCATTTCTCAAGATATATCACATATGCCTTGTGGTCGATTGGCCTGTCTATATCAAAGGCAACCTCTATGAAGCTATAGTAAATTTGCATGAGAAGGCTTTGGGTGTAATAACAAGTAACCCACTTTAAGCCCATAAGCATAATCATGGGTCTTTCGTCCATCATGAATATCATTTTCTTGATGGAATAAAATGTGAGTATTTCCCTGATATCGTCGTCACTCTCTACAAGATTTCTAGACAGTCCTTTATTCTTCGATACTGAAGAGAAGGTGTCATGATCTCTCTAGGACATTATGGCGGCAAACATGTAAGTTTGTCAAGCAGCCAAATGTAGAGTATCCAAGGTAAGCCTCTTTTGCTCATAGTGGAAGTTAGACATGAATTATTTAGGCCCATAAACGTTTCTGCCAGAATGATACCCGATGAGTCATTGTTCCCTCTACACATGTGGTATGCTGTCTTCAAGATTCTTGAGGAGTGTTTACCATTTATTGGCATTAGGAAGAAGTGAGCTAGTAGGATCGTTACCGTCAACATGGATGATCCTACTGTCAAAGGGACTTCTCCATTTCTTACTTCCATCTTGATCCATTTTTGGAAGTCGATGTATGTATTTGCAAGGATAATGTCGGATATTGTCCTGGCATATCCATACTATTCTTGCAAGAGCTTCTTTAAGGACATTGATTATACGAATGATTTCAGATGCAAAAAGTTCTTGTTGTCCATCATTAATATATCTTTGAATTCTTTTATAATCAGGCACATTTGCATTTCTCCCATGAAGTAATACCTTTTTACGAGGTTCCACCTTCTTTTCATTTTCATCAAGAAGGTGGGATTTATATTAAAGTTTATGAACCTCGTGATAGGAATGAGTCCACAAGATCGATAGTTCCACTTGTTTTCATGGAAAGCATCAATCTACGGAACCAGCTTAACATCCGTCAGCATGAACGAAATCCCACATTATA
Organism: Impatiens glandulifera; assembly: GCF_907164915.1. Classification (NCBI taxonomy): domain Eukaryota; kingdom Viridiplantae; phylum Streptophyta; class Magnoliopsida; order Ericales; family Balsaminaceae; genus Impatiens; species Impatiens glandulifera. Next base: position 41,146,979 of record NC_061864.1, read on the forward strand.
CCAATGTGCTTATACGAAGAGAATGTCCGTTGGTCCTACACATATGGCTCATGGATAAACTTAGGTTTTTTCCTTATCCCTCAACTTTTTACTTTTATTTTATTGGTTACAGAAAAGAAGGTTATCAGAAGCCCATCCTATTTATAAAATTGAGAACATCCATATGATACGATACATTGTGCCTTGGTATTGTTCTGACATGTCTATGTATTTCATGAATGATCTCACATTCATCCACTTACTCGTTCTAAAACATAGTACCTATTACTGTACTGTCAATCTTTTTCGACAATTCGGTATGAGTTCCATGACACCGTATGAGAGCCCAATTTCTCAAATGATTGGCTCTCTAAATTTGACTCTATGTGAGAGATACGACAACAAGTGGAGTTGACCATACCAATTAAGGCTCTAAATGAGATGGATTGCATGTGTGGAGATTTCTAGGAGTATATTCAGACCTTATGATCATGTGATCATGCTCATCATCGATTTTGAAGACGAAGTAGACAATCTTACGATGTTAACCTATGAGATAGGCTTCGATTGATTGGATGGATCTCTAGCTTCACTTCTATGTGAACACACTCTTTGTGTGCATGAGTAATGAACATCTTTGTTTGTATGAACCATGTTATTCAATATCTGAATGGATTTAAAAAACAAGTGTCTATTTCTTCTTTAAGATATTATTTGCATGACTAACAACATGGGTTGTCACAATTGTCCGATACAAACTACTTCTGAATTAGATTTGTTTAATTAAATGTCATATTTGTTGCATGTATGCATTAATAATTGATAAGTTCTTGTGAATGAATAAAATGGAGTTTTTCTTTGAATAATAAAAATCCAACTTAACATTTCCACCTCCATGTGTAGGACATGGAGATCCTCATCTTAGAAGTCTTATCTACATACATCAAATGTCACAAGGCGCATATAATCAATTTTCATCATTATGGTCTTGACCATATTCTGTCTTTGGGTCATGTTGAGGTTAATATATGTTTGATGGGCCATGACTGACATGAGTAGTAGAAGGTGTATTGATTCTCACACTTTTGCTATTGGGTATTATTGTATCGCTCCTACGATAAAGGAATTATGTGCTCTTTTCTAACCTCATTTGTAGAGAAGTTTTTCCTTTCTTCTGTGGAAAGAGAAATTTCTCCCATAGAGATTCTCAAAAATCACTTTTGGTACAATGATTAGGATTCCTGTTCTTTTGTTTAGAACGGGGCTCGATTCTTCGACTATGCTACAACCTTTTTGGATGTCATTCCAATGTGGATAATAATGTGTTTTTTGGCGTAAGACATTGGTCATCCTCTTATCACACTTTCTTTTGAATATTCATATCTTTTTTTGTCTCAATCATTTTGAGAAAACGATACACCATTGGGATGGCCATTGAGTTTATTTTCTTTTAATACCATGTAGCACTCACAGTTCGACCTACATCCAACTCTAGGTTGTCCGTAAGCCAAATTGTTCAATTTAAGACCATCGGTGTTCCATCAAGAATTGTATAGACTTGTGGCCAATCTTAAAGATTTTGTCTAATACAAATGTTATAGCTTACAAGCTCACCTTTTCAAAGCATTCTGGCTTACCCTCACTAGTGTTATTTGTCAAGAGTTATGGCTATTTGATGTTTCGATTGAATGAAGACAACTGAAAACCGAAACCAGAAAATGCCTAACTTTGAAAAAGGATAACATGACCTACACTTGACCATCTGGCTCACTCAAAATCTCAAGGTGTATCATAATTGGTTACCTATTAATGTACATTCAGTATAGACACGGCTAAGTAGGAAATTAAATTTGTTCAACTCATTGAATGAGTTACAGGTTTTTCATAAAATAAAAAACCATAAGTTACCTTTGTCAAAGGGTATATATGTGTTATCCCATTAATTTGGGCATGTTTAATCCATTTGCAAAGTTTACTATCTATACTAGAGAGAGAGTAACCTTGGAGAGTAAGCAACTAACTCAAGAATAGGTCCATGGAGATTCCGATGAGAAGTGTATCTTCTCCAGCGAAGTTTGATCCAGCGACGTTTTCTTTGGTTTAGTAGCTTCTTCAGGTAGACTTTGGTTCTTGTATGATATAGTTTATTCAGGACGTCAGTCGTACACCGACGTCCGATAATTGAATACAGTTTGATTAAATAATTTATTTTTTGTTAATTAGTTGATGATTGTTTGAATGATAATTGAATAATTGGTTAATCTTGCTGCTAGAGTCCTAGATTAGATTGATTCTTAGTTAGGAAGAGGATTAAATGCCAATCAAATACAAAAAGTGACAAATTAAAGAAAGGCAGTTGAGGATTTGAAAATGAGCGTACAGAATTAGTGAAAAGTAGCACATTTTGTGTGCAGCAAAAATGAGCAAATTTTGGGCAAGGAGGAGTGCGTAGAGAAGAAGACGAACAAAGTAATAGAAGAGAGACACCAATTGAGACTTGTGAATAAATTGATTAAGGAATTTCGGGTTTTAGTTCGGAGCTTAGTTTATTTATTTTGTACTCGAAACGATCAATTCCGAACCGATCTCGCCCCGGACCCGAACTGATCAGTTTGATTCATTCGAATACCCAAATCGTTAGTCCCACAATGCCATTCCCACTAGTTGTTTTGGAATTAATCAAAAAAACTAGTAGATTGTAAGTTTAATGGTTCAAAGAGAAGTATGAGGTTCAAGGCGATATGGATAGTAAATATTTTCTAGATATAGAGCTTGAGTAAAAGATTCTGAGATGTGCCTAATTTTTATTATTATGAAGTAGACGATGATAATTTATCCTGGGTCTCCATGATTTTAGATGGGTACCTTATTTTGAGAAAGTAGATAATGGAAGTTCGTCTTAGGTCTCCATAATTTTCTAAAGATATCTGCTTTTGAAAAATTAGACGATGAAAATTTGTCTTGGGTCACATTACTTTTTTTATTTCAGTCTATTGTTGGACTTTAAGAATAAGATATTCAGTTTGTGAAAAACAAGGTTATGATTATTTTAACATAATAAAGATTTTTTTAATTCTAGTTTATGTTCTTTCAACGGGTATGAACAACTATTGAAAAAAGTTGTGGAATATCTTTTACCACTTAAATAGCGTGGTTTCCCAATTTTACATGGTGTTATAAACTCTATAATTTTATTTTCTAAGGGCTATAGAGTGGAAATGGAGGTATGATGATTTACTCAAGAATCTGTCTCGAGCAAATGTAAATATATTTGTGAGTCGTAACTTTTTTATGGTGCGCTATATGTGATGGTGGAGATTATTCTTCTTCTAATGAGCTATTGAGTGGAAGTAGAAATATGAAAAATTATCACATTAATGGATCTAGCAAATGTAGAATTGAAATGTTGAACCGAATTATTTTTTGGTGGCTTTATTTTTTCTAGTTTAAGATTATCACATTATCACATTATCACATTATTTTTTCTATTTTTGGTGGTATTACTAGTATATTTTTTAAGAAATGTGAAATTCATCAAGGTGGAGATTGTTATATTTATAATTTATTATTATACATATCAATAAGTGCGGTATTCGCACTAAGTAGAGATTGATCGGTTTTAAACTCGTATTTGATTAAAGTTTATATATTGTAATAAGTTATGAATTTTTATTTTTTAATGGGCTTAGTTTAATCTTAACGAATTTCTATGTACTCATATAAATAGAGACATTGTAAAATAGACATACTTGGATCATTATTCAATTGAAAATCTATAGAATGAGTGACTCTCCGAGAATGTAGGTATTTGTTGTCCGAACATTGATATATCTTCTGTTCATTATCTTTGTCCCTATATTGTCATATATTCTCTATCACATATTAATAAATTAGTGTTTATTTATTTCTTTTTCCTCAACACAAGTTAGGTTTAGATTTGAAAAATAGTTTAAACATTCAACAAGGTGTGTCTAAATTTTATTATCGTTTATTTACTGTGAAAATTATATAGTTCAAATTTATTGCCTAAACGTAATTTAAATTCTAACGAAGTTATTTAAAAAAAAAAGTATGTAGAGCAGAAGTAGGTGTCTTTTTTTAGAAATTAAAGAATAATTAGCATGACACCCCATAATAATGATCTTTTATTAAACACAAGACGTTTTCTGATGGAAGTAGGTGTCTTTTATGGTTCAGGAAAGAGGAAGTTTATGTATATTTTTGTAATTGTTGTGTTGATTATCTAATGTCTCACTCTTTTATGAGATGAATTCACATACATGGCTAAAAAATTGGATCTATCATTTTTTAATGTTATTTGAACATGATCTTAATTAAGCAAGTTAAATAGTACAAACAAATTTTGAGTAAATCATAAGAAATTACATGTATTAAATTGTTGAAATTTCAAATGTTTTAAAATAATATTGTTCCCATAATACTTAGAAATTTTCCTAGTTTTGATGAATAGGTAATTGCTAATGATTTTTAGGATATAGTTTTTAAAAATTCATTCATAATTATAAAAAATTAATTATTTATGTAAAAATCACCATTATAACATTAAAGGAGAAGGAAGAGACTTAAATATGGTATCATAAGAAAATAAAAATTCACTCTTTTAAACTAGCGGCAATAAGAGGTGAATATTAACCTTAAGTTTATGGATTCGAGCCCGTCATGCGGAAAGTTCTGCACCTGGTTTAATGGGTAAGTGTGTTTTTAGCTACATACTTAATTCGTTGCCCATTGAAAATCCCTTTTCTAGCCTAGAGACAATAACAGGTGAATACTCACCTTAAGGTCCTGGGTTCGAGCCCGTCAGGCGTCAAGTTTTGCACCTGGTTAAATGTTTAAATGTGTTTACGGGTTATATACTTAATCCGTTGTCCCATTCTTCACTTGTTAAATCCACTACAATAAGTTTAGGGCACAGCTAAGAGGCCTAGGAAAAAAATACAGTAGGAGGAAGTCAACTAATAGAATATAATATTCTTTCCGGTGAACTCTCTGGCGGCCCTCCAGCGCAATTTTCGGCATCGACATCTAAATATTTTTCGACAGAAATGTAGATCTCCTCTCCATCTTCATCCTCCCAAAAAATCAGCCAATTCCGACTTACCATTTGCTCGAGATCTAATTTTTAACCATTTTTATAACTATACCGCCGCTCACGGCTGGTCACCCACGGTCACCGCAAATTCATGCAGTTTCCTTGGCGTCGTTTTGTCGATGTTCGTCAGTCCTCCTGGGAGTCGATGTTGCCTAAGAAACCCTTGTGAAGGTCATATTTGAACATTTGAGCTGCATGTGCAATCTGTTCTTCCTGGTGCATGTGCAGGTTTGTGCAAGCCTGCAATTCGATATTCCACCCTAGAGACGCAGTCCCAACCTACATATGCTGGTCAATTTCAGGTACCGGCGTCTTAGTCTATTATTTGTGGCAAGTCGCAGGTTGTGGTGGTGCAGGCCGCCACAAGGTGCTAGACTCCATATTTACCAAGGAGCTGGTGCATGGGTGTTGTTTCTCTATTGCTAGCAGCAGATCCACTATCATGGTCGCTTAGCACTGTGGTCGTCTATTGTCTGCGTTTCTGATTCTCTTATGGATGTCACTCGTCAGTCTAGTGTCTCAATCCGGACAAGGGGAAGCTCCAAGACTCTCTCGGTTTAATCTGCAAAACCAACTAGAGTTGGGAAAGAGAAACATGCTGAAAATTACTTTTTAGTGTCGGGCTACTCTCCCCATCCTTGTTGAAACTCCTGATGAGTATGAATGCTTTGAGACTAAAATGGCTAGTGTTGATCTAGTTGTTGATATTTTTGTAGGGCCCTGTAAAATGACAGTATTAATATTTTTGCTTAAATACTATTTTGATTGGAACTTTGGCTACATAGGAAATTTTTGGATACCATTAGTGCCTAGGGTGTTGATATCTTAGATAACAATTCCGCTGGTCAGATCCCCCGACTATTAGAGTTTTGTAATTTTGAGGGTATAACTGATATACAGTTTTCAGAGTAGGGTACCAACAAGGTTGGTAACTCTATGGATTACTATGATTTATAGAGTACCGAATAGAAAAATGACGAACTTTATACAACTCTGGGTAGGGATGATTCGTAAAGTTTAGAGCAAGACACTAATAAGGTAAATGAAAAGAAAAACTCAAAGAAGGAAATGGATGTTGGAAGCGGCCTCATGGCTGAAGTGCTTTCTAACTTAATGAATCTTGATTCATCAACCAATGCAAATAAAAACCTAACTGATGATAGGCTGAATCCGGATCCCCTTGAAACGGTTACCCATGTCACAACATTTGGTGGTGCTAAACTTGATCCCATTGGTACTCGGAGATCAGAAATTGGCAATCCTAGTCAAGCTAAAGCCGACAACAATGCATCAGAGTCAATGGTTGAGACGCGTACTAACGAGACCAAGAATTGGATCATGGATCGCAACTAAATTGCTAATCTGGTAGGCCTTAGAAACCAGATCAAAAAATTCTTCATCCTAGTCTAAAAACAAGATCTCGTAATGAGCAAAGAGAGAGCTTCACAAATCATCTTCCAATTTAATGTCCACTAGCTATAGGACTTGAACCTCCTCACTAAGAGAGAATATGACGAGATTGTCTCAAGGTCCATAAAGATCATGAAAAAACTCAGAAAATTTGTAACCACCAGGGTTTACCCCATTCGTGCAACCCCAAACCGTACCTGGTAAAAAAGCAACGTGTGTCAAGGACTCTCCAACCTTAACAAGGGAAAACTCTACATTGACAACTCCCTTCCCACAGTTACCACCCTTAGCCACCAATTCCATTTTGAACTCCACTCTGAGATTGAAGAAGAATGCATCCGTGCATGGGATTCTATCGTGGTGGGTCACTTTTTCGGGGGAGCCACAACTCCATTTAAAACGGCTAAAGACCATCTCTTTAGTCTTTGGAAGAAAGAAGGTCTCAAGAGGCTCACGCTCAGCGACTTTGGATATTATTTCCTCCAATTTCGCAATGGTAGCAAAACTAAGAAGATCCTTGATAACGGTTTCTTCTTTATAGTCAACCAATGCTTCAAATGTGTAAGTGGAAGGAAGGTATGGTCCTCGATAAAAGCCCCCAAAACTTGAGAAAATTTGGCTAACTCTTTGGAACATACCCCCACACCCCCACACTTATGCAACGCTAAGGCAATTAGCTACTTCGCAAGCCTCATTGGATAACCTCTTTGGCTCGACACCGATATCGAAGGAGACAATAGAGCATCTACCACCAGAGTAAACATTGAGATCCATCCAAAATGCACCCTTCCAAAGGAATTGGAACTAATGGACAGACTAGGAAACATCTATCTTAATGGAGTGAGTTACGAGTGGTTGCCTCTCAAATGCATCAACTGTAAAACCTTCATGCAGTCAATCCTCAAATTCCCCAAAAAAAAAACAGTTCACAAATATCAATGTCGACGCAGCTAATCTGGACAATGTCGAAGTCATAAAACAAAACAATTAGGAGGAAAATGCTACTTTGAGTAAAGCAACCAAAAATAGACTCTCTATCTTGAGAAGGTCCGATCAGGATAGTAACGACATTGGGTCTACTAAAACAGGAAACGAAGGAAGCCACAATGATAGTATGAGCAATGACAATACACAATACTCAAAACTCAGAAGGAACAAGATAAGACAGGAATGTCATATGGGGTGGGCGTGAATGTTACTAAAAAAACTCAGCAAGACCCAACATGAGCTAACTGAACTGAGGAATAACAAAGGTAATTGCAATATTGATGATACAATGGAAACCACGGTAGTCAGGCAGGTTATTAACACTCACAACAAGAACAATGGAAGTGGATTGGATGATGAGCCAAACATAATAGTCGATGATCAAACTAACAACCTCAATGAATAGAATCACGAGTAGGACAATGAGTGCGGTGAAGCTCACCATAAAAAAACAATAGTTAGAGGGGCAAGCACTGATCACCACATCTTCAAAATGCATGTAACACCATCGACGCAACAACCTCGGAATCCAATGGTTATAGAATATAGGGTTACAACACTATCCCCCTACCATAACCAAAGCAAACTCAGTAGAACCGAAAACATCACGGCTTAAAGAGGACAAAAGAAAACAATTAGAAGCAAGAAAGGAGAGGATATTTAGAATCCTAACTGAAATAGTCTTTAATGATCATCACAACCTGGACCATCAGAGATCTCAATGACCTGCTCAAGAGCAAGGAAATCAGGAAAATCATTGAAAAAGAAAAATCACAATTATTTGAATTATCGAGACCAAAATCAAGTTGAGTAATGTTGAGAACATTGGTTCACGCTGCTTCGCGGACGACTGGAAATTCATTCACAGCTCCAACAATAGATACGGTCGAATTTGGTTTAGTTGGGACTCCAATATGGTAGATGTAAAAGAAACCTATAACAGCCCCAAGTCATCATGGTCAAAGTCAGATGCAAGAAAACGCTCAACCTTCTCAACATTGCGGTCTAAAACAGTGACAATTCAGATAGTATCAAAAGAGCTCTTTGGAATAGCCTTAGAAACCACATCGATGACAACAAGCCTTGGACCATTTTGGGTGATTTCAATGGCACTAGACAGGTCAACGAAAGACTCCCAATTTCTGAGCTCTCCTTGGGTATACTCGACTTCAACAATACTATCCACGATTTGGGTTACATCGAACTAGCCTGCCATGGAAATTTCTTCACTTGTCCATCCACGCATGGTAACGATCACATGAGAAAGAGCCAAATCAACAGGGGGCTAATCAATGAAACTTGGTCCATCGAATTGCCCAAAACCCACATCCAAGTTCTCAGTCTTGGTATCTCCGACAATTACCCCACCATGCTTTCTTGGGATAAAAAAGGAAAGAACAAAACTTCCTTTCAAGTTCTTCAATTTCTAGATGAAAAGTAACGATTTCATTGGCATTGTCAAAAACGTTTGGATCGAACAAATTCAGGGTACAAAAATATACCAAGTTAGCCAAAAGTTTGCCCTCCTCAAAACCAAACTCTAAAATCCTGATAGAAAAATGTACAGTATCATATCACGCCGAATCTTTGATGCCAAGTCAAAGTTGGAAGCCATCTAGAACATCCACCTCTACCACAACAACACGAGCCAAGGGTACGGCGGTAAAAAAGAGGCCCTCACAGAATTCTACAATCTTAACTCCTATGAGAAAAGCTTCGCCCGCTAGATATCAAGGAAAAACTGGCTCTCGCTTGGCGACAAGAAAACAACTTTCTTATACCGGAAATGCTCCGCTAGAAACATTCGTAACAATATCATTCGTCTCAAGAGGAGTGACGGGAGCACAACCCAGGGACAGAAACAGGTGCACTTGGAGGCAGTCAACTTCTATTGTGGCCTCATCGAAACTAGAAAGGAACCCTTAAATTACTTGATCTTCCTTCACTAGATCGTCATAATGAAAGTCAACAGTTCTGACAGTAGAAAGCTCATTGAGATTATTAGTATCGACGAGATCAAAGACTCCCTTTTTAGCATGAAAGGAGACAAAAGTCCCAGGCCTGATGGATTCAAAGCCACTTTTTTCAAGGCCAACCAGAACATCGTCGGACAGACTGTTTGTGAAGCTATCACTGAGTTCTTTTGGAACTTTAAGATGCTTAAGCAATGGAATGCTATTGTCCTCAACTTGTTTCCAAAGAAACCCTCCCCTGAAATGATTCAAGATTTCTGTCCCATTTCTTACTGCAATATGACTTATAAAATTATTTCAATAATCATTGTAAAATGTTTTAAAGTTGTTATCTCAATACTAATCAATCCCGGACAATCTAATTTCATCCATGGCATGTCTATCTCCCATAACATCTTACTCATGTAGGGTCTTCTTAAAGGTTATGGATGGAAGTCCATCTCTCCACGTGTTACTTTTAAGTTGGACATCGAAAAGGCATTTGACTCCATCAAATGGAGCATTATTCACGATTTCTTAACTGCCTCTAGTTTCCCTTGTATCTTTATTGATTGGATTATGTAGTGTGTCTCGACCCCCCACTTCATTGTGAGCGTGAACGGTATTCATGATGGATTTTTCAAAGGGGAAAGTGGGGTTAGGTAAGGGGATCCCCTCTCCTCCAACATTTTCATCCTTATTAAGAAGATTTTTGAGTGCATTGTTAAAATGCTCCTAAAGTACCTCCCTTTTACTCACTACCATTATTACAAGCAAGAATCTATCACCCATATCTATTTTGCAGACGATCTTTTCATCCTAACGCATGCTGACTCTGTTAGAACTATCAAGGAGGCTCTCATAATCTTTTCTGGCGTTATAGGTCTCAGCATTAATTATAGCAAAAGCCTTACTTTCTATGGCAGCGTCAAAGAAGAAACCAAATTCAACTTATTCGGGATCATGGACATTGAAGATGAATCACTCCACGTCCTATACCTGGGCATCCCGCTCTCCTCTAAACAACTTCATATCTCGCACTATCGGCCTCTTATTGAAAAAGTAAAGAATGTTATTATGGGATGGGCTACTAAAACACTTTCTTGTACAGGTCGTAATGAACTGGTCTCTAGAGTCACTATGGGTATAATTGGATACTAGGCGCAGCAGATTGTTCTCCCAAAGAAAGTCATGAAAGAATTTGATCATCTTATGAGGAATTTCATTTGAGGTACTCATGGGCGTGGTGAGAAAAAAATCAAATGGACAGACACATGCAATCCCAAAGACGAAGGTGGAATTGGTATCAAGGATAGTGTCTCTTAGATCAAAACTCTCACTTATAGGTATTTCTAGGCATTGAAAAAGAAATAGGATTCTCTTTGGGTCAGATGGGTACACTCGAGGTTCATCAGAAAAGAAATCAACAACTAGACATGGAAGATCAAAATGGAGATGGCGTGGTCCCTTAAAAAGATTCTGAAGTTCAGAGATAGTGCGGGCAAGATCATCAACATTCAAATTGGTAATAGTAATGACACTCTGTTTTGGCATGACCCCTAGTTCAAAAACAGACTCATCATTCATAATAGTGTCTTCCTAATCACTAAAATCAGGCGGAAATGTCAATTGGCCACAGTTCATCAATTCAAGAGCGACGATTAGAACGGCCTTCTTAGGACTATTCCAGAAGTTGCAAGAATTCATGACGCACTTTCATCCTATCATCTGAATAACCATGAGGATGCTCATGTTTGGAGTGTCGAGAACAATGGTAGGTTCGACTCAAGGTCTTCTTGGGATTGTGTTCGTGATCATGGGGACGTTATCCAATGGTCCCACTTAGTGTGGTCTACCAAAACGATCTCCAGACACAAATTCATTTTATGGCATGCCTTTCGCGAGAGACTCAATACCCGTGATCGGATCAAGAAGTACATGAGCATCCCGGATCCTAAATGCCTCATTTGCTTGGGAAATGAGGAGACCATTAAACACCTCCTTGGGAACTTCCATGTCACCTCCTTTCTTTGGCGTAGATCATTCGCATCAATGAGTCTCCTTAGCTTCCCAAACGAATGGACTGACATGAAGGACCTCTCCATCACAAAGACCAAGGGCAACGACTTCAGCTCCAATACCTTTAAATGTTTTTTCGCCAACATTGTTTATCACATTTGGATGAAGAGGAACGCTGGAGTTTTCTCAAGAGTCCACAACAATTCAGACACAAACTAGAACAATATTATCATCGACGAAAACTCTATCATCCGAACGTGGAGGCGTATTCCCACAGGCAGAAGAATTAGTTAATCTGTAAAAACAGGAACGTCGCTTACGAGAAAGTCACCCTCACCACTGATGTCATTGCAGTTTAATTCTTAATTTTCATTTGTCATTTGTTATCTCTCATATTTTTATTATCCTTTATTCAGTTTAATTTTAGTTTGATTTCCTTTGAACTCATGTAACTCCTTTGCCCTTTTTTGGCTTTTTATTTAATTGACACTACGTCGTCTTTCAAAAAAAAATGAAAAGAAATCAAATCCAAAATGAGGGATCCAACTCAAAAACCAATCAAAACATTAGTGAACCTTGAAGTGCTCCAATAAGGCAATCATGTCTCCATTAGTGTCCATCGGAATCCCAGTATAAACATCGACAAACGTGATTGCACTATGAATAGATACATTTCTTGAATTTTTTCTTATAAAATTTGCGATTTCTCTCCAACTAAATAATCGCAAAAAGATGACAAAAATCAATGCTTCCGCCCAGCCTACCTAGAAGCCCATTCAAACATCTTAGCAGTCATTAATAGTTTTGGACATAAATCAATGAATCCTAATCAATCTCTATAATATATGGTTTTCAACATAAATCAATGAATCCTATCCTAATCGAGCTTTACAAAAGACTTCATATACTTGTCACTCCCTAATCATAACATCATGTTAGAGGTGGATTCCTCGTCTTTAAGGCATATGCGCCACGAGACTGCCATAAAAACATCATTTCTCGCCTAATTAATAAGTAACAAAAAGTATTAAATATTATTTAAAGAAACCAGAACTTATTGATGTAAATAAATAATAAAAATTATAAGCAATTATATATAAAAAAAAACAGCTATAATAAAGGACTTATTTATATGTTTTATCTTCTTAATTCCTTATATGGGAGTAATTGAATAATCAACACACATACTCCTACAAACATGCCTTGTCTTCACAATAAGACCATCTTGTTAATTAATACTTATTCTTGGTTATCTTTTTTTCTCTCCTTCTCAAGCATAATTCACCGCAATGGCTCTCTCCCAAGCTGAAGTAGAAACCGATGTCTCAATCCACTCAACATTCGCTTCTCGCTATGTCAGAACTTGTCTTCCCAGGTATTGATTAAATTAATTGTAAATTTAATTAAAACCATGAAATTTAATTCCTGTTTTCTCTCTTAAGCCAATCCAACATTAATATGATATTGATTTGAGCTTTTTATTTGTTTGTTAAAAAAATTGAGGTTCAAAATGGGGGAAAAATCCATTCCAAAGGAGGCAGCATACCAGATCATAAATGACGAACTCATGCTGGATGGAAATCCGCGGTTGAATCTTGCGTCTTTCGTGACCACATGGATGGAACCGGAGTGTGACAAACTCATAATGGCCGCTGTCAACAAGAACTACGTTGACATGGATGAGTATCCTGTCACTACTGAACTTCAGGTACACTAGCTATTTCATTCTTTTGGATTATAATGGGATAAATCGGGTGAGATCATTGTCCCAAATCTATCAAGTTCGTATAATTTTTACGAAACATTATACCTTAAATGTTATAGCTTTTCAAAATATAACAAGTCCTAGTTCTTGGTTATAGCTTTTTACGAAACATTATACCTTAAGCACAATTATATTTTAATATAAAAACTTCTTTGTTATTTTATTTGATATGAAATTTAATAAGATGTAATGTTGTTGCATTTTATGTCAAATTTATTCAAGAAAATTACTCCATCAAATATAGTGTATATAAGTGAGTATTTGGTTATTGGTATTCATAAAAAAAAAGGAAAAAAATATATATTTTGTTTTGTTCCTTTCACATGGATTTTGAATGATGGAATTGAGAATCCATAATGTAATATTATTATAATAATTATTATTTCCTAATAATGTATTGATGAATAAATGGTGTTAGGAGATTCTCTCTGAAACATAACAATTTTGAATATCTTAATCCGAGTTAAGTAGGATTGGATTGGCGGAGATGGTTCACCAAAAGTAGACTTCAACTGTGTATGATGAGACATAAGCATTCAAAAATATATATAAATCAAATTTTGGCATTAGAGTTAAGTAACTAAAATATTCCTAAATAAATGTGTAGCAACTATAGTTTTATTATTTAAATTTAGTTCGTATGTGGTTAAACTTGATCAATAAGTATGAGTACTTATTACCAAATGTTTCAGAATCGATGTGTGAACATGATAGCAGCCCTTTTCCACGCACCACTCGGGGAAGGAGAGGCAGCTGTAGGAGTCGGGACAGTAGGTTCATCCGAGGCCATAATGCTTGCGGGATTAGCTTTCAAAAGGCGATGGCAAAATCGAATGAAAACCCAAGGAAAGCCTTATGACAAGCCCAATATTGTAACCGGTGCAAATGTTCAGGTACACATCTTAATTAATGTCTCTAATTAACCATAAATTTGAAATCAGAACTATTGAAATATATAAACTTGATTTGGATTTTAATATTTTTGTTTAGTAATAATTTCGGCTCAATACTATCAAATAGCTCAAATATCACCATATACTCTAATCTAGAGGATTGAATAAGGTTCTAGAAAATTATAGAAAGTGTAAATAGATATAGTTCTAAAACTAAGATTATAATCTCACAATTTTTTTTTGTTATCCTCAACCATCATGATATTCACTTAAACGTTCAAAATTCGAATCAAACTTGTGATTTTTGATTTCTTAAGAACCACCATTTACACTTGAGCTACCTTGTTGGGTTGTAACCCTATTTATTGTGTAGACAAATAATATAAGAAAGGATTTTACTCTAAATCCTAATATTCTTTAACTTCTCCGACCACAAACCTTAATGCAAAATTTCTATTCAAGGTATGTTGGGAGAAATTCGCAAGGTACTTTGAAGTCGAGTTGAAAGAAGTGCACTTACGTGAAGGATATTATGTCATGGATCCTGAAAAGGCTGTCGAAATGGTGGATGAAAACACAATTTGCGTAGCTGCAATCTTAGGTTCTACGCTAAATGGTGAATTCGAAGATGTTAAGCAATTAAACGATCTCTTGGTAGAGAAGAACACCCAAACAGGGTATATTTACCCATCTTTTCATCATTTTGTTTGGATAATAAAAGAGTTATTCCTTATAATATGTTAAGACAACCCAAAATCATGTTATCTCAATTTAATCCAAAAGTTGGGTGATGTCAAGTTTTTTAGTTAATTTGTTTGTCGGTTGTTACATTTGTTTTTGCAGATGGGAGACACCAATTCACGTGGATGCAGCGAGCGGAGGATTCATCGCGCCATTTATCTACCCTGAACTGCAATGGGATTTTCGGCTTCCATTGGTGAAGAGTATTAATGTAAGTGGGCACAAATATGGGCTAGTGTATGCTGGAATTGGATGGTGTATATGGAGGAGCAAGGAAGACTTGCCTGAAGAGCTTATCTTCCATATCAACTATCTTGGGGCTGATCAGCCCACTTTTACCCTCAACTTCTCAAAAGGTAACCAAAGTTCAGAAGTTCATATATCCTTCATAATTAAAATGTACATTACTAAAAACATAGTAACATGACCAAATGACATTTTGCAGGATCAAGTCAAGTGATCGCTCAGTATTACCAACTTATCAGGCTTGGTTTCGAGGTAATTAAAATCCTCAAATGCTACAATATATTTATTTTTCAAAATGATATTTTTCTCACATCCTCTAATCTAGATTATATATAGTGTGGACTTTATAAAATTATCTTATATAGTTATTAAAATCAAAACAATATAACTAACTGAAACACGTGTTTTTATTTGTTTGTTTAGGGCTACAAAAACATCATGGAAAATTGTCAAGAAACTGCCCAAGTTCTCAAAGAAGGACTAGAAAAGATTGGCTCCTTCAACATAGTCTCTAAGGACATCGGAGTACCACTAGTAGCATTCTCCCTCAAGAACAACCATCAACACAATGAATTCGAGGTTTCGGATATGCTTAGAAGGTACGGATGGATTGTACCTGCCTACACAATGCCACCTGACGCTCAACATGTGACAGTGTTACGCGTCGTGGTTCGAGAGGATTTTTCTCGAACCCTAGCCGAGAGGCTCGTTAAGGACATGCAGAAAGTCTTGCACGAACTTGACACACTCCCTGCAAGGATCAGCGCCAAGCTTGAAATTGACTCTCATAAGAGCGAAAACGGTGAAAGAATGAAGAAATCTGATTTGGAGGTTCAACGTGAGATAACCACTGTCTGGAAAAGGTTTGTCATGGAAAAAAGAAAGAAGACTAATGGAGTTTGTTAGAAGTAATTATTCTTCTTTGCTCATAATTAATCAGCTTAAAGAGTTTCATTCATTCTTCTTTGGATTATTTTGTTATGTGATCTAAAAAATCTATTTTTGATTGTTGTTTGACCTAGAGTCGACAATTCTGATAGACACAAAAGCAAACCAATATTGCTGAGTCTTTGTTTTAATAAAGTTTTCAGACCATATTTTTTGTTTGTGAATTTTAAATAAAGCTACCAATCTTTGATAACACAAAAACTGCATTTCCTTTAGAAATGTTATATATAAACCAAATAAGTAATAATAATCTTTTTTTTTTTTATTTCGAAAAAAGTCTGTGTAAATGAAATAAATGAAAAGTTCTTTAAGCACGACCACTCAATTACAAAGAAAAAGTAAAAACTTACAAAAGAAACACATAATGATATTACGAATGATCTACATTGTCCTACTTCAATCGTTAATGGTTATGTGGTTCCATTCTCATAAAATTGTTCACTAGAAGACGACTGGATAATAACTCATTATTTGATGCTCGCCAACCTAACCTCATCACTCCATAATTCAAGAATGTGATGTCATTGCTCATGCATTTCTCATTCTTTAATTAGTATTGTCCCATAATTACCACGTTAAGTGAAGAGTTATTTTTTTGTTGAAACTTTAGAATTCAACATATTCTCCAAACAAAAAGTGGGGCGCAGTACAACCTTATTTATTAGATTTTTCATTATACTTGTGATCGATTAATCAGAATAATATAAGAAGATATTGTGCAAAAGGAACTAAAGAAAGTTAGGAGATCTTCCTACTACCCTTGATCTTTTAGAAACAAAGTTCCACATAATCCAGCTGGTACGTGAGTTCGATCATTAGGAGATCTTGAGATATTATGTTTTTCTAAAAACATTTCCTAGAATTTGAGCATAGATTCTCGATTAAATATTTCCAATGAAATTGAAAAGGGCTCGATTGAGTCATATAACAAGGGATGAACCCTGTATGTGATTTGGGTCACTAGAGAAGATTGTGTTATATAAGGAGGAACACCGTGCCCAATTTATTAGAGTGGTTAGTAATATATTATTATATTATATTATATTTTATTATATTATACTTATTTTATTATTGATCACTAGTAAAAAAATAATTATTATGGAGGACAGAATATCTCCGAGAAAAGGTTCATGCATTCGGTGAAAGAACTCAACGAGGGCAATAAACGCCCTCGGCGCGTCTCAGTGAAACAACTATCGGAGGAAATAAAAGCGTGTTTGCGAGGGCAGTGAAAATCCTCGGAAATAATAAAAGAGTATTTGTGAGGGCAGTTCTAATACCCTCGGAAATAATAAAAGAGCATTTGTGAGAGCAGTTCTAATGCTCTCAAAAATTTCTTTAATTTAATAACAAAAACATTTAAAATGCTCTCGGGTATATTTTGTTTTTAAGTAAAACATTTTAAAACCGAAGTTTACCTATTTTATACCAAACAATTTTAGACCTGCTACATACATAAATTATAAATACTGAATTTGATATATCAAAATCCCAATAATCCAAAAATACAATTATCCAATAAACTTCAATCTTCAATTCATTCAACATTATAATATCTAATAGACCAAAATACCAATTAACCCCAAAAAACATCATATACCCGATTGATCCGGTGGTGGAAGTGGAGGATATCTCGCCATAAACGCCGCCAACTGGTTTTGAAATTCTTCCCTTTGTCTTTGTGACTCAAGAGCTTGCCTTTCAATTTTAAGTTGCATTTCTTTCCTTTGTCTTTGTGACTCAAGAGCTTGTCTTTCAATTTCAATTTGCATTTGTCGTTGTGCCTCTTGAGCTTCTTTTTGTGCTTCTTGTGTGCTTCTTTTTTTAGCCTCTTCTCTTTTAGTCTCACGTGATCTCTTGTGACTCAAGAATTAAATCCTCCAGTTGTTCTCTTTTCAAACATAATTACAATATTAAAGTTTATATTGGTTAAGTTTGTTAAAATAATTACAATAATTTATATGAATACTAAGTCAAAATTCACAATATAATTTGTATTATTATCTTAAGGGAATCAATTCAAACATAGAAAGTGATTGATTAATAGTCAGTATAGAAATGAAGAAGAACTAACCAGAAAGGCTGATATTTTGCAAGAACAGATCCAACAGCAAAGAATACCAAAGACTGATATGATATGTTGAGCTCTAGTCCTCTCACTACAAAAAAAACATGTATTTGCGACGGAATTTATCGATGAAATTTCTGACGAATATATAATTTGGGACGTTCTTTTCATACATATAATTTTTTCGCAAATATGAGTGTCGTTAACACTTCTACGATTAAATATTTAGTCGGAAAATATTGGTGACGGATATTACGACAATATATTAGTGACAGAATATTCGACGATATGTGTGACAAAATTTTTGACGAATTTTCCTACGGTATAAATAATTATTCTTTTCAACCTTCATTCCTACCCTTCATCCCAAGTTATTTATGGGTATATTCGTCGAAAATTTTATATTTTTAATATTTTATAATTTATATTATATTTAAAAAAGTATATTGAAACTAAATAATACAACTAATCACCCATTATCACAAAATAACATCATCAATCATCTATTATCACAAAATATATTCAAATTAAATTTTAAACATAAGTCATTAAAACTAAAATATATATCAAATGATATTCTTGAAATTACTACTAATAGTACTAACAAAATCCATAAACACAATCAACTTACACAATCCATAAATGCAACCCATTGATTCTTTAAACACCAAGTATATATCAACGGGATTCAATAAAACTTCGACCTTCAAACATATATCAACGGAATTCAACAAAGTTTCATCTTCAAACATATATCAACGGAATTCAACAAAGCTTCATCTTCAAACATATATCAATGACGAGTGAACAAAAGCTCGAAACTGCAATCAATCTAAATCAAATTTAAAATTAATTATAAAGATGTTTTTATTACCTTCAAAATAGAAACAATAAATAACATAGTAAAATTGAAATTCATACCTTATCGTTGTCACTTCTTCCGACTTTTAAATGTTGTCATTATTTCGTTCATTTGGGCCTGCATAATTTCTTGTCCTTTTAGAAGAGCAGCAATTACAGCATCCGATTGAATCTTTTCTTCCTTTGTTTTCCTTCTTTCCTCAATCAATTCTTTATCTTTTTTTTCATTTCTTATTTTCGTTCTTCATCATTTTTCTTCAACTCTTGTATTGTATCCTCTAATATTGCAATTTTTTTTAGATTTGTAAAGATGAAGATTCTTGATTCATGAAACAGAAGCTTGCCCCCGTGTCCATGCCAAATATTCTCCCTTTTTTAGGGCCACCCACAGCTATAACCCATAATTCATCGCTTGTCATTTTGTTAGATTCGTCACAACTATCATTAACTTCGTTAAGATCCACAAACTTTTCCTAAAAATACATACAAATAATATTGTTCAAAACAAATATGATTCATTTTTTTAAACAATCTTAAACTGAAATAATATAAAAGTAATTTAATACCGCTGCTTTAGCAGCTCGTGGGCCACTCCAACTGCCATTCTTTTTTTGATATGTACGCATGAAAGTCTCCATTATCGTTGGTATCCTTCCTAACTCCACTTCCTAGATAAGAGAATATATAACATAATATAAATTGATATTTATATGATTTAATTCACAAAAGATATTACTAATTAAAAAGATTAACAAACTTACAAGCCGTCTTTTATGTGTTTGAATACTTATGAATCCTCCACAATATATGGACCCCTTAGATTTCTCAGAATTCGCTTTCCGACTTGTTTTTGCTTTTTTACTTTTATACTCATATTCAGGAGTTGCGAAAGTACTTTGCATTTTTTCCCAACTTTGGTCAGAAACGAACCATGGCTTTTTGTTACATCGTTTCGCATGATATACAACATTCCTTATTTTTTCACCCCCTTTTCTATTGAATATTCGTCGAATCTCTGATGTGTGAATCTCATTGTATTTGAAACGCAGCTGTCATAGATTATAACATATTTTTATTCATTTATTATAAGAAAACAAAATTAAATTAACTTACATTGAATTGATGCCACCATAATTCTTTAACTTCTAGTGGCACATCATTCTAATTAATATAGGGACCACCTTGCCATAAAGACGTTATCATTTTGTTCAATATCCTCATAACATCCGGTAGAAATCTATCAAAAGTATTAAAAACAAAATATATTATATTTGAATAAAAAAATAGAGTGTAATCAATGGAGAGAAAATTACTTATATAATCTATTTATATTCAAAATTTATAAAAATGTGAAACACTTACTTAAGTCTGTCAGGTTGAATTTCCAAAATATCATTTCTTTGTCCATATGAAGACAAAGATGGAATTCTTGTATCTTGTGTATTCTCTTCAGACATAATCTTCATGGAAAAAATAAATAATATAAATATACAGAATCAAGAAAGTTATGTAAAGAATTATTTGGCATGCTTTTACTCTAATATAAATAATCAACATCATCTTTATGTAAGCACCTGAAAATCCTTAATTTAAATGCTAAATTATATTATCAATTTAAAAAAAACATGAATCATTGCACTTTTTCATGATTACAACTCCATTAATACAGCTATCCAAACAAGAACGGTCTTCCAGCATATCTAAGCTATCCAACCAATGGAGAAATCAAATCAAATCAATTACTAGACGTTACTAAATCAAAAGGATTAAAATATAATTAAATCAATATCACTTATGGTTTTAATAAAGAAATACATAGAAAAAGTTATGATCCTAGATATATAACTGAAGTACTGATCCTACTGTTAAGATCTTTGTACTCTGAAAATGGAAACTGAAAGTGATTGATTGATACAAGCATGAAGACAGAGAATCACAACAAAACCAATGACTAGTATTATTTCCATTGCAGGATAAATAGAGAGACTTTCAGAAATCAATCAAGCAAGAAATCACAGAAGAATCAATCCCAATTTAGATCTAATCAAAACAGGAACATTATTATTATTATTATAATGATCATCATCATCATATCACTAATTGAAGAAGAAGAATCAAGCAGATGAAATAGGTGTAGAAATAGGTGTAGAAGTAGATGAAGAAGAAATAAACAGATTAATATAAAAAAGCAATCGAGAATTGAAAAAGAGAAAAAGAAAGGCAGTTACTACTCAATCTCTTTAGAACATCAATTATTCAAACCAGTTAGAACATTCAAAGTAAATTATGACGAAGACCAGACGTTACAGAAACAAAAATTAACAAATTTAAAAAGAGTGATTACATGCATTATGATATGAGTAGGGATTTTGGTTCCTTTCATGGCTATAGCAGTATTATGTGTTCTTATTTCAATGATCTGATTACTTGAAGCACATATATTTTCCTATTTTCCCAATCTAATCTATGTTTTATCACTTTCTTCAATAAAATCAAGCATTCTTCTTCATACATATACATACTAAGTGATTGTATTAGTACAATGTAATTTAGCTATCCAAATGGATCTAATATAGTTTTATTTTAACAACTTCCTAGCTGTATAGACATGCTTTATGATGACCTTTTGGACTTCACATTGTTCTAGAATAATTTTGTACTTGATTATTAGGCTTGGATATTTAGTGATTTGAATGGTTAGATTGTGGGGTCTCTCATATGGGTGCAGAAATTCTTGATCCAGAAACGTATTTGGATGGGATTTTGTTTGGATACTAAATTTAACTCATGATAGGTTTATTAATTACTCATCTAGATCCAGATAAAAAGACACATTAACTATGTTAGATGGTTTTGAATAACCTTTCTATCCTTATTTTATGTAAATCAGTAAATAAGAAAAGGGGTGTTAAGAATTAAGTTATATCAAAGATAATCATTTCTACAATTCTTAAATCATAGTAATAACAAGATGTTTGATTAATTCAACATGATCATAACAATTCCTACAAATTTATCAAAAAGAGAAATCTGATATGTTGCAAAGCCTACATGTACGTAGTTTCTTAGTGAAATGAAAAACAAAATAATAGAGGAATCTTACAGACGTTGTCGATTGATAGTCGAACGATCGATTCTAGGAAAAAAAAAGCCTGAAAGAAACAACGAAACCTACATCAAGCGTGAAACAGAGAACAATAATAGAGGAGATTATATTATTCAAAATAGAAGAAAGGAAGAGGAAGAGGAAGAGATATGTATTACCGGAGAGAACACCTACAACGTTCAATATCACCAACCTCTGGAAATTATGACAGTTTCCCTCATTCACATCCCTCAGCTTTACCATTTTATTGACAAAGAAAAGAGAAGTTCATCACATAAAGATTTTCTCAAATGAAGCAAATGAGATATTCATATCCAAACAATGTCTTAAGTTATACAACAAGCAATATAGTACCATCCATATCCAAACCCTAACAATACAGTGATTTTGGTTTATCTAAGAAGAAGATGGTGTAAACTGTATATTATGTGACAATATTGGTAGAGATGAAGTTAGATCGTTGATCTTAAAGATGCCTTTTAGAGCTGTTGATTGAAGGTCGAGTCGAAAGCTGATAAAATGAAAATCTAGATCTTCAAAGCCGACGAACAACGAAACTCTAAAACATGAAAATAGTAATTGAAAATAGATAGAGCTTACCGTTCAAATGTTGACTGTTGAATTTTGATTGAAAAAACTCTAATTCAATGTCGAATGTTGATTCAATGAAGAGAGGGAAAAATCAGTGAAGAAGGGAAAAATCAGTGAAGAAGGTATGAGCTTGAGAGAGCAAATTAGGGATTTGGGAAAACAGAATTTACAAAATGAAAAGTGATAGCTTCGATCACGCTACCTCTCTGCTATCTATATTTGATATAAAAGAAATATAGTCCCTAGACTTTAATAATGTTTACAAATTGGTCCTTCTATAATAAAACAATATTAATTAATCTAAGATCCCCTCCTCAAGATGAAGATCTCTTAGATTCATCTTGTCTCTAAGTGAATAGAATGCGGTATGCTCCAACGGTTTTGTAAAAATATCTACTTGTTGGACTTTTGAGTACACGTGTTGTGAAAGAACGAACCCTTGTTTAAATTGGTCTCGAACGAGATGACAATATATATCCAAGTGCTTGGTTCATTCGTGAAAGACTGGGTTTTCGGCGATATGAATCGCTGCTTGATTGTCACAGCGTAATGGAATTGGTAGTTGTACTGGAATCTGCAAGTCTTTGAGTAAAAAGGAAATCCACTTAAGTTCGTAAACAGTGGTTGCCATGCTACGATATATTGCTTCTGCTGTGTTTTGTTTTTTCATTTTCCATGAGATTAATGCATCACCATATTTTATACAATATCCTATAAGTGATCGTCGACTATCTGTGCATGTCGCCCAATCTGCATCTGAAAAACTCTCAAGTAACTTATTAGAATTACTAGGATAAATTAACCCCAAAGAAGGTGTCCCCTTCAGGTATCTCACTACTTGAAGGGCTGCTTCCCAATGTATTTGCAGTGGTTCATGCATGAATTGGCTTAGCTGTTGAACGCTAAAGGCAATGTCGGGTCGTGTAAAATTTAAATATATTAATCTCCCGACAAGCCTTATAAACTTTTCTGGTTCAATCAAAGTAGAACTAGATTTGCAGTTTAATTTCACACCTTTAATCATTGGAACTGTAGCTGGTTTACAACCAATTCAACTTGTATCAGCCATAATATCTAAAATATACTTTCGTTGATTAACATATATCCCAGACTTTTTTCTATGTATTTCCAGTCCTAAAAAATATTTTGCATTGCCCAAGTCTTTAATAGAAAATTTCCTATTAAGATATTGTTTTATCAGATTAATTTTGTCTAAATCATTTCCAACAATTAAGATATCATCTACATACACCAATAATGCAACAAAGGATTTATTAGTCTGTAAAGTAAATAGGAAATTGTCATGAACAGATCGTAGAAAACCATAATCAATAAGACATTTTGAGAATTCTAAATTCCATTGCCTAGATGCTTGTTTTAGACCATATAAACTCCTTTTAAGTTTACAAACCTGGTTTAGAGATGCATCCTTATAACCTTCAGGTGGAATCATATATACATCCTCTTCAATGTCACCATGACGGAATGCATTGTTAACATCAAATTGCTGCAAAATACAATTATTAGCAGTAGTTAAAGCAAAAAATAATCTGACTGTTACCGTTTTGGCTACCGGGGAGAAGCTGCTGTGAAAATCAATCACATCTACTTGATTGTAACCTTTGCAACCAAACGCGCTTTGTATTTTGAAACTGAACCATTTGGATTTAATTTTGTTTTGTAAATCCATCGACATCCGATTGCTTTTTTACCTTTTGGAAGTTGAGTTAAAATCCAGGTTTCATTTTTCTTAAGAGCAAAAAGCTCTTCTTCCATAGCTTGTTTCCAGTGAGATAATTTTTAAGCTTCTTTATATGAATGTGGTTCTTTAACCATAGAAATATTTCCTAAAAATTCTAAATACTCATCATCATCACACTTAGATGCATATGGATAAGTATTAGGAGTATATAATATTCTATCATTTTCAGATAATTTTGAAGTAGTATTCACAACATAATCATTTAACTAAATAGGGGGATTTTTTTGTCTTGTGCCCCTTTTTTTCTCGTCTTGTAAAACAGAAGTTTCAGTAATAACCGGTATTTCTGAAAAATCTGTATTTTGTAGAATTGGATTTTCATTTGGTAAAACAATATTTTCAACAGATTGATCTGTTTCATCATTTTCTATTTCAGATTCTGATTATTCTAAGATTTCAGAAGTTTCATCAAATACATGAGAAGAATTTTTTATTTTTTCTGTTGTATTTTCAGTTCTGAAATAGGGGAAAATGTTTTCATGAAAAATAATATCTCTTGAAACAACAATTACTTTTTTTTTTAAATCAAAAACTCTGTATCCCTTTTGTTTGAGGGATATCCAATAAAGACACATTTTGAACCTCTTGGTTCAAATTTTGTTTTGTATGGAACATTATTTTTGATATAAAAAAGACATCCAAATACTCTAAGATTAGAATAATCTGGTTTTTGTTTAAACAGTTTGTGAAAAAGATTATCCCATTCTAGTGTTTTAGAAGGAATTCGGTTAATGATGTGGGTGGCCATTAAAATTGAAAAGGGCCAAAAAAACTTGTGGCATTTTAGCTTGATAAATAATTGATCGAGCCACTTGTAAAAGGTGTTGGTGTTTGCGTTCAACTACCCCATTTTGTTGAGGTGTATAAACACACGTTTTTTGGTGTAAAATCCCATTTTTCCTTAAAAAAATTTGACATTCATGATTAACAAACTCATTTTCATTATCTGTTCTAATAACTTTAATGGGAAGATTGAATTGAGTTTTAATCATGGAATGAAAATCAATAAAAGTTTGAGTAACATGATTTTTAGTTTTAATCATAAATGTCCAAGTAAAATCTGCTATAATCATCAACAACAGTTAGCATGTAAGGACAATTAATAAGCGAAATTTCTTTGTAAGGACCCCAAACATCCATGTGAATCAATTCAAAACATTGAAAAGTTTTAGAAGAACTAGATTTAAAAGGCAATCTTTTTAGTTTGGAAATTGGACATATATCATAATGAACATTTTCATCTTTATTAATAGGATATGCATGTTTTAGTGCAACATCAGAAAGATGAACTAGCCTTTTATGTAGTAGTAAAAAATCAGTACATGTATTGAAAGTATTATTTTCTATAACAGATTTTGTTCCTAGGTTTTCTAGGATGTAAAGGTTTTGAATCAATTCCCCTTTTCCTATGATGTTGTTGTCTTTAGAATTCTGCAATAAACATCCAGTAGAAGAAAATTGACACATAATATTGTTGTGTTTAGCCAAATTAGAAACTGACATTAGATTATATGTGAAGTCAGGAACATTCATAACATCTAATAATTTTAATTTTTCAGAAAGTATAATGTTACCAATTTGTTTTACATGCTTAGTTGTTCCATCAGGTAAAAACAAAGGTACATTAGCTATGGTTCTAACATCAGTCATGACATTCAAATCTGAACAAATGTGACAACTAGCGCCACTATCAATTATCCATAACAGTT
The DNA here is from genome assembly GCF_907164915.1 of Impatiens glandulifera. NCBI lineage: Eukaryota > Viridiplantae > Streptophyta > Magnoliopsida > Ericales > Balsaminaceae > Impatiens > Impatiens glandulifera. The sequence goes on from NC_061864.1 coordinate 41,173,129, forward strand.
TGTTTTTATGATTATTATGCACATTAATACTACATGCACCTGTAACATTTTTTATAGAAGACATACCTTCGTAGAAAGTATCTTTTCCCTTTCCTTTTTCTTCGGCAAAGTAATTCTTTATCATCTCATTGAAGGTAGCAGCTATCTCACTTTTGTTGAGTTTTCCAGAGGACCTAGAGGAAGATTCTGGTTGATCTTCATAGCAAGAGAAAGGCGTATTAGAAAGGTTGACTGCATTCTTCGGTTTTTGTTCTTTATTTCCCTTTCACCAGTCAGGATATCCAATCAACTTAAAACATCCTTCTTGGTTGTGCCCCTCTTTCTTGCAGTTAATACAATATAGATCTTTATAAGTAAACCCTCGATTTCCTCCTCTTCTTGCATATTGTCTTCCTCCTCTACCTCTGTTACTCTTTCCATTGTTTTGTCCTTTATGCTGTTCAAAATTGTCCTTCATGAACATGGAAAAATTCTCAGTTTGATCGTTCATGTGAGAATGAACTTCTCTTTGTCTTTCAATGCTATGTAACATAGCATACACTCAATTGAGACTTGGCTTAGGATCCATAAGAAGAATTTGTTGTCTCGCATTGTCGTAATATTCATTCAAACCCATAAGGAACTGAGTAAGTTCATTTGCCATGTCTAATTGTATAACTAGTTTTGTCATTCTACAAGAGCAAGCAGTTCTTGGGTCGCAATCACAACTAGGTAACGGTTCTAAAACCAATAGCTCATCCCACAATTTCTTGAATTTAGAAAAATGTTTTTCAAATGTAAGAGTACATTGTCGTAGATTTCTTATCGCCTTTTGAAGTTGGAATGTTTGCGGGCCATTATTTTCTTGATACCGTTCTTTGATATCAACCCACAAATCAAGTGTTGTAGTCGTTTGTGAGTAGTTGGCTTTTATCTCTTCTGAAAGTGTGTTCAAGATCCATGATCGAACCAAGAAGTCCACTTTTTTCCATCGATCGAACTCAGTTGCTTCTTTTGGAGCAATACATGACCCATCTACGAACCCTAATTTTGATTTTGCTTCTAGAGCTAAACGAATACAACTACTCCATCCGATATAGTTTACTACGTTGAATACTGTCGTGCATATGATACTCCCTGGATTATCTGAGTTCCGAATATTAAAAAGATCGTTATTGTACCGTTTCTTGCCAACCATTGTTGTACTGCGTTGAACACCTTCTGCACTCGAAGAACTTGCTGATGAATCCGACGAAGATATCAAAGATTCAAAATCACTTTCTTCTTTATCTTTTGATTCTCTTTAATCTTCACAATCCTATTGCTCTAATACCATATGAGCTTGAGAGAGCAAATTAGGGATTTGGGAAAACAGAATTTACAAAATGAAAAGTGATAGCTTCGACCACGCTACCTCTCTGCTATCCATATTTGATATAAAAGAAATATAGTCCTTAGACTTTAATAATGTTTACAAATTGGTTCTTCTATAATAAAACAATATTAATTAATCTAAGAGAAGGAAAATCAGTGAAGAAGGGGAAAATCAGTGAAGAGAGGGAAAAGTTAGTGAAGGAGAGGAAAGGACAAGCGCGAATGAAAGTTTAAAAAAATATATTATGCACATCATTTTCGACGCCCAATATTAAATATATTATTTATAATTAATTTTCTATATTATATATTATTTAGGTTTCCACATAATATTCGACGTACCAAATTATCCACGCAGTTTTCGACGCACCAAATTATCTACGTAATTTTCGACGACTAATATTAAATATATTAATTTATTTTATATTATTTATAAATTAATTTTCTATATTATATATTATTTAGGTTTCCACATAATATTCGACGTACCAAATTATCCACGGAGTTTTTGACGCACTAAATTATCTACGTAATTTTTGACGTACTAAATTATCCATGTAATTTTCGACGACTAATATTAAATATATTAATTTATTTTATATTATTTATAAATTAATTTTTTATACTATATATTATTTATGTTTCCACATCATTTTCGACTGCCAACATTAAATATATTTATCTTTTATTTTATATTAGTTATAAATTAATTTTCTATATTATATAGCTAGTATTCACATGTTTAAAATAAATTGAAATAGGTTGATTTTAATATTAAAACAGTTTAATATTTTGGGATTAAATTTTTAACATTGAAGTTATTTTAAGTTTATCAATTTCAAAAAAAAACATGATCAAATATTTAGTCTTAAATTTATTGATACAAATAGACAGTTTTTTTACTAAATGAAATCTTGTTACATTTTTATAAATAAATCAGTTGTAATGATCAAAACTGAATTACTAATTACATAAAAACATACAACCAAATATCCATAAGCAATCAAAACATTTATCTATTTAATGAAGTTCAAACATGAGTTACAACAATTGTACTATGAAAATATAACACCAAATTCAAGTAAAATAATAAAAGCAACTCACAAGATATTTAATAGAGAACATAATCATTAACTTTAACATAGGACATAACACCAACTTTAAGTAAACTATTTTCTCGAATAATTGCCACATAATAGAATATGTCTACCAACTTTTCCAAGTGAAACCTGTTGAACATTAGCATAATAACATTGTTATTACTTACTACTCACTTATTTTATAGGAATTAAGGGCATATATTAAAATAAGGAATTACTTACATGTTCATGTTTCAAATAGATCATTGTCATCTTCAACGTCTTCACTTCGATCTTCATTATCATTAAACTGTAATTCTTCATGGACATTAGTATCAAAGTTATCAATTGTTTCATCATCATGGGCACCATTAGGATCACACAATTGTGCAATTTTATAAATTGGAATGTCAAATGATCCTATCATTTCATCTTGTTGGTACGATTTTTCGGTCCAACGCTCCACAACTTTAGTTCTAGCCTTGGCTTTACAAACAGCCCACCATTGTGTGTTGTCTTTCCTATTATTCGGATAAGGAGAGTAATACACCTGAACCGCTTGTTGCGCTAATATAAATGGCTCATATTTATTGTATGGCTGCGGAGGATTTATGTCAACTAATTTATATTTTTTATGAACATTGACTCCTCTAATTGGATGAAACCAAGAACATTTAATAACACTACCCGAAGATATAAACCTGTATACTCCAATTCAATAATTTCATCAAAAAAGCGATAATAATCATGATCAGAGTGCACACATACTCCACTGTTCATTGTAGATTTGTTTGATCCATATTCTCTAGTGTGCCAAACAAATCCATTAATGAAATACATATGCCAACTCATTGATGGGCTATTGGGACTCCATGCAAGGTTATAAAGCAACCCTTTTTCGGCCACAAGAATAGGATCGATAAGAATCTGAAATTGAATAATGAATTATTCTTAATATGTTACAAATAATTGATAATGAGAGCTTTATTTTAAATTCTTACTTATGAAGAAAATCACTTAGCAAAATTATCGACAACAACACGATCTAATTGATTTGCATGCACTCCTTCGAGTGAATTACAATATCTCCTGTAAATTAACATTTACAATAATATATTATGTACGTTTATAAAATAGTAATAATTAGTAACACTATAAAAAACTTACTTGTAGTACGGATCCACTTCAGGACAATTTAACAGAACATATGTATGTGCGGCTCGAAGTTCTTCATCATTTAAATATCGAGGCTTAGAACCACTACTTGGGCGTCCAAGGTAATTGAATATAGAATGTGTAGGGATAAAACTATTAATTGGACCTTCTGTGTTCCTTTGCGGTCTTTTTCTTTTTGAATTCGCGTGTGGTGCAAAAAAGTGTGACGCAAATGTGGATATTTCTTCAACAAGATAAGCATTGCAAATTGAGGCTTCCACTTTCGATTTGTTTTTCACTTTCTTCTTTAAATGATGTAAAAACCTAACAAATTATCATGTTATTAATAAATCATAAATAATATATATAGTAAAATAAAATATATTGTGTACCTTTCAAATGGATACATCCATCTATAATGAACGGGACCTCCAACTTTAGCTTCATAAGGAAGATGCACCAAAAGATGCTTCATTGAGTCAAAAAATGATGGAGGAAATATTCTTTCAAGGTTGCAAAGAATCACTGGAATATCAACTTCCATTCTTTTAACATTTGAAATACTCAATGTTGTTGAGCAAAGTTCATGAAAAAAGTTACTCAAACCTGTCAACGCGCCCCATACAAAATTTGGTAATAATTTTTTGAAAGCAATTGGAATCAATCGTTTCATAAAGATATGACAATCATAACTTTTCAATCCACTCAACTTGCATACATTAAAATCAATGCATCTTGCAATGTTTGACACATAACCATTGGGAAATTTTAGACTTTTAAGCCATTCAAGCATTATACGATTTTCTTCTTTGGTTAATGTATAAATAGATTTAGGCTTTGGACAATTACTATCGGGATGCACATACAACGAGGGACGATTGCAATGTAGAAATAAGTCTTTCTTCGAATTGATATTGTCCATTGTCTTTCCTTTCACATTCATAACAGTGTGAATGACATTATCGAAAACATTTTTTTCAATATGCATGACATCAAGGTTGTGACGGATGAGAGAATATTTCCAATAAGGAAGCTCCCAAAAAATACTTTTTTTTGTCCATTTATGCAACACACCGAAATCTGAAGGCGTGCCATTAAGATTTTCCATAGCCGTGGGCAAATCACACACCATTGACAATATTTCATTATTGCTAGGTCTTTGTGGGGGAGGTGACAACTCAATTCGGTCTTTAATGAATTTTTTTATCTCGTCTGAATTGATGTTGTTTTGGTAAAAACTGTCTATGAGAATCAAAGTAGCACGGCTTCATACAAAATTTCAGTCGAAACAATTTTGAATTTTTCATACATATATTACATCCATGAATCCCAGCAATACTCCAACCAGATAACATTCCATATGCTGGAAAATCATTTATCATCCATAAAAGAGCCGCTCTCATATTGAATGTTTGTCCACTTGATATGTCAAATGTTGGAACACCTTCCACCCATAATTGTTTTAACTCTTCTATTAACGGTTGCATATATATGTCAATATTTTTTTTGGATTTGATGGTCCGGCCACAATCAATGAAAGTAACATGTATTGTGTCTTCATACACATACCTGGTGGAAGATTGTATGGAGTCACCATTACCGGCCAAGAAGAATATGTAGACATATCAAAAGGTGAAAATCCATCAGCGCATAGTCCTAAACGAATATTGCGTTTCTCGACTAAAAATTCTGGAAATTTACGATCAAATAATTTCCACGCCTCTCCATCTGAAGGATGACACATCATGCCATTTTCAATATCATGTTGCGCATGCCACGTCATGTGTTTGGCTGTTACATTTGAAGCGTATAACCTTTGTAAACTTGGCGTCAAAGGCAAATATATTAGTTGTTTCCAAGGTTTTTTCTTTGTAGAGTTGACTTCATTTTGTTTGTATCTTGGTTGCAAACAAAACTTACAATGCTCAATTAGATTATCATCCTTCCAGAAGAGCATACAACCTTTAACACATACATCAATTTTTACAATTGGCAAACCTAGATCTTTGAGCAGTTTTTTCGCAGTATAATAATTTCTAGGCAAGTTGTTGTCACTTGACATTAGATCCCGCAACAATACAATAATGTCATCCATTGCACTTTCAGATAAATTGTAATCAGATTTAAGACTTATAAGTCTCGCAATTGCTGATAATTTTGTTTCTCTTGGGTGACCTGACCAAATAGGTTGATCTGCAACATTTAACACTTCCCAAAATTTGTCGCCTTCAATAGGTTTATCTACCGGAATATTAGATGAAGAACTCGCACCTTCATTTTGTATTGGCGGATCATAACTAGCTGCAGCATTGAAAACTATTCTATGGTACGAATTATTATCGTTAACGCTATAACTTGGTTCAACATTAATTTCGTCCGAAAACGGTACAAACTGAGTTGGTGCTTCCCCATGAAATAGCCACGTATAATAGTTCTCGATAAAACCACTACGATAAAGATGACTTTTACAAGTTTCTGAATCTTGAAATTTCTTTTACAAGTTTCTGAATCTTGAAATTTACGATTTCTGCATTTTCTACATGGGCACAAAATATTTCATACATTCATACCGTTAGCATTGTGCATAGAAAATTGAATAAACTCTTCTACCCCTTCAATAAATTCGTTAGTTAATCCTCGACGATCTGGTAAATTTTTGTTGTACATCCAAAGTCGATTTTCTCTCATATTATTCTACAAAATTGTAATTGCCAAAAAATTTAATTAAAATTACCTTGGATAGACTCTCATGAGAAATTTGTAACAATTATTACAAATCAATCAAAAATATTGACGGACATACTTGTATTATTCCAATAGAAGCTAAAGATTATTCATCAACAAATGCAAAATGATAAGCTCAGCTAAATCTCCAAATATAAGGACCGGATCTTTAGAAGACCTAGAATATAACCAAAATTTCAATAAAAAACAAAAAAAATCGTTTAAATGGGTTTCCATTTCATGTGGGAATCATCGTTTACAATGACTAATATGTTTTAGCAATACACACTTGTTGTGAAGAACTGGAGATACAAGGAGTAACAACAAGTATAGTTAGTAGTAATAGTAGTGACGAACAATAAAAATAAGAAACAAGCAATTCTGGTACACTGTTATTTACCATTGTTAATGAGCGAACCTAAACAAATCAAGAACTAAATCATCATCATCAACAGCTAAAGCTCCAACAATAATAATAATAATAACAACAATAGGCTCTAGGTTTTTGCATCTTTCCTGGAAGAGATTACTCCATATTGTAGCACTGATCCTCTTACAATCATATTTCATCGTCTTCATCCAGTTCTCAAAGTCTCCAATTTCATGCACAATCAATCAAATTTCAACATTTGAATTCAATTCCATTCCATGATTCAATAACTCAGAAACGCTATCAACCTAACAACTTAGGGGAGTAATATTAACTAATATAATAAATCTAAGGGATTACATACTATATGGAGTCCTATCAATTAATCTCATAATTGTTACACAAACACATAGAATGCATTAAACCTATCAACAATGAAACAAGGCTTCAATAGCTTCAAAAACATTTTAAGAAACACCAATAGTGCATTAAATCTATCAACAATGAAATGGAGCTTCAATAACTTCAAAATCATTTTAACAAACACTTAGAGTGCATTAAACCTATCAACTGTAAAATTTGGGTTCAATAGCTTCCAAATCATTTTAACAAACACCCAGATTGCATTAAACACATAACAATGAAATGGGGCTTCAAAATCATTTTAACGAACACCTAGATTCTATTAACCCTATCAACAATGAAATGAGGGCATCAATAAGTTCAAAGTTATTTAAAATCATTTTAACAAACACCAAGAATGCATTAAACTTATTCAATCCTTCAAAATCAATTTGCATTGCATTCATTACACCGATATCTATTAAACTGTTAAAAGATCAAGCCATTATAATCTAACACCAAGCAATCAAATCATCAAGCCACTATGAGATTGACCTTAGATTGAAGAATAACGGCTGGAACGAAGAACAATCGATCGGTTGAAACACTTACAATCGATCGGTTTTCGAGCTTGTAATGGAGAACGTATGACGTGACCAACACAAATATGTTTATGATTCTGTTATACCCATATCTCCAAACTCAATAAAAGATAAAGAAACCAGAGCCTTCATTATGTTTCATTATGTTGTTCTTTCTAAACCTAGAAAATATAAATGTTTGTCATTTACGGTGAAATTTATGATAAAAATGAATGTAGAAAATAAAGTTAAATATAAGTCGAAACGACCGTCAAAAATCTACAACGAATTTTGAACACTAATATTTTCTACGGAATTTTTGAAAAACTAAATAAAACTCCGAGACTAAACATTTTCGTCGTAAATATAATCCAAAATATAGTATAAATTAATTGACTGATTTTCCTACAAAAATTTACCTTTAAATTTAGGGACGATTATTGATCATAGGTAAAATATCTTTATTTATTGTGATGAAGTTTTTTTCATTTATTAATATTTCCGACGATTTATGTTTTTCGTGGATTAAATCGTCGCGATCGTCGTCACATATTTTCGACGCTAACTAAACGTCGATAATTATTCGTCGCTAATTAGGCGTTTTTGTAGTGTGTGTATATTAAAATAAACTTTCAGCAGCATTCCCAGAAAGGCTGAATAATGAGAACAATGGCTGAATATCTGTATTCATACTAATTTTCAGGATCTTTTATTTTCTATTCAAAATGAACTACACATAATACATCAAAAAAGAGCATAACCTTCTCCTCATCACATACATTACTTTTCATTTAATCGCAAAAATTCCAACCAAGTGTTAAACCCTAATAAAAACAGTTGAATTGAAGCTTATACATTATTTGTGATAAGCTATTGGATGGAGACCCAATGAGTGAGACTCAGTAGCTAGCAATTGGAAATTAGTAATCTTTCTAAGAAGCAAGGTGATATATAATAAAGCAAGCATATATATGGCGAATACAAAAACAAACATTGTCGATAATTAGTCAAAGACTGATACATCAAAAACGAAACTACATACTTAGATTCAGATCTAGATCCAGAATGAAACCCAAATCTAAGGTATAATTAAGAAATCCAAAAAAACATTCTAAGGACATGCTGAAAATGAAGTTTTAAACAAACAAACCCTAATATTGCTGAGAACCTGGTTGATTTCACTACATATGATATTTTAGAAATAACAAACAAACTAACACGGTTGATTTCAGAAAAACAAACAAACTAACTAAACAAACCACAATTGATTTCACTACATTTGATATTTCAGAAAGAACAAATAAACTAACACGGTTGATTTCTGAAAGAACAAAAAAACTCACTAAATAAACTAACCTGCAGGGCGAGGGTCGTTGGCTGGTCGGAGGACAGGTAGAATCTATGGTCGGGGCGGTGGAGGGAGGACGAACCGAATCGACAAAGGCTAGATGTGGACGGGCCAGAGGAATCAATTACGAAGGGGATATGTAATCAATTGCCCACATTTTCAGTCATCGACACATAAGTTACGAAGGGGATCGAAGATTTGTCGCGGAGATCTATGGCGAAGATCTATTGCGGATCGGCGGAGCAGGAGAGGCGGAAGCGAGAGCAATAGAAAGAAAGAAAGAAAGAAAAGGGGGTGAATCGGCGGAGCAGGAGAGGAGGAAGCTAGAGGAAGAAGAAGAAAGAAAATGGGGCAAATTAAAAGCCATTCACCGAGGGCATAAACGCGGGCCCTCGAAAATAGATTTTCGCCAAAAGCTGGAGATTAAAGCCCTCGGAAATAAATATTGTCTGTGAGAGATTCATGAAGCCCTCGGTGTCCTTCATTTTATCAGCGAGGGAATAAAGATGCTCTCGGTTATAATTATATTTCCGAGAGCATTTGATAGCTTTCGATGAGTCTCCTCGGTAATTACATATTTTTTTATTAGTAGATATAACTCAGCTATAAATATTTCTATCATCTTAAATAAGTATAATATTATTCTTTTTCTCTTTACCATAATATGGTATCAGAGTTAAAGTTTTTTTCTTGAACTATAAATTCTAGTCTTTTGGTGTCTTTATTAATGGTTACTTTAGTCATTGATGTAGGGATTTAATAAATCTCTATTACTTATTATTATATTTTTTAATAATATTTTTTTTCTTTCAAATAATTATGTTAATGTTCTTATTTTTTTCGTCAATCATATTCCTTAGGTTTATTTTCGGTTGTTCCTTTATCCTGGTAGTCAATGCCCATATTTTTATTGGTCTTAATTCAATCATATGTGTTTTTTACTTGTTATTTAGTCAAAACACTGTTATTTTTTCGTTAGAATGAGTTTCTTTTCAGGTGTTGTTTCACCCTAGCATTCTTTATCTATGAAATTCTACCTTCTTCGTTGATATTTTTTTATGCAACACACTGTCATCCCGTCGTTGAATGAATCTCGAGACTTACGAGTTACTTCAGAGTTCATTTGGTTGTCACTTCATTCTAGCATTCAATTTCCATGAGATTCTACCTCTTTGCTAATTTATCAGTGAACAACTTTTCATCTTATAACTAGATGGAGCTCGCGAGTTTCTTAATCTTGAAAAATACATCATCAACATCTCGTCTTTAATCTCAAGTTGTTCAAGTATTTTTCATCTTGTGTTTAAGAAGGGATGTTAAAATATAAGATAATATAGAATGTTGGGTCAAATTATTTTGACTAAGTATTGAAATAATTTACCCTCTGATATTTTGATGATGAAATAACTTATGAGTTTCGATACAGGTGTATTGAGACAACATGTCACTAGACTTGGATCTAATGAGGGTCATTAGACCGATCTTGATTTTCATTCGCATAAAATTAGACGCACAGTCTAACTCATCAGAGTTAGATGTGCAGTCTAATAGACGTGTAAATTAGACAGACGGTCTAATAGGTACACGGAATTAGACGTAAGTCTAATATATTCGGAATTAGACGTACAGTCTAACTCATCGGAGTTAGACGTGTAATCTAATATTTGTAATTAGACGGGTAGTCTAATTAATGAAAGTTAGACGTGAGTCTAACTCCTTCAGACAAGTCTGAGGTATAACCGAAATTAGACGTGTCAGTCTAACTTAGTGGAGTTAGACGTGTTAGTCTAACTCAGTGGAGTTAGACGTGTTAGTCTAATGGTAATTTAATAATTAGACGGGTAGTCTAATTAATGAAAGTTAGACGTGAGTCTAACTCCTTCAGATAAGTCTGAGGTAGAACCGGAATTAGACGTGTCAGTCTAACTTAGTGGAGTTAGACGTGTTAGTCTAATGGTTATTGAATAATTAGACAAGTGGTCTAATTAGTGAAAGTTAGACGTGCGTGTAACTCCTTCAGACAAGTCTGAGGTAGAACCGGAATTAGACGTGTAGTCTAACTCAGTGGAGTTAGACGTACCCGTCTAATGGTTATTGAATAATTAGACTGGTAGTCTAATTATTGAAAGTTAGACGTGAGTCTAACTCCTTCAAACAAGTCTGGGGTAGAACCGGAATTAGACGTGTAGTCTAACTCAGTGGAGTTAGACGTACCCGTCTAATGGTAATTGTAATTAGACGCGAGACTAATTCTATTAGACCAGGCTGTCTAATAGACGTTTCTCATTAGAAGGAGTTGACCTATTTTATTAGACTGATTTTCACAAATCCGTCTAACTGAAATACGTCTAATGCTCTTTTTAAGTAGTACGCTTGAATCTAGCATTTCTCCTACCCACGTGCTATAGCTTTACCCTACTCCACTTTCCAGTGAAGATTAGTACAACAGCTATATGCATCCAATCAAGGAATTACACGTAAGAGAATTTTCCTCACATTACCCGTTTTGCAGGTACATCCCAGATGGAATATTCGGCGCACTACCAGTTCGGTACGGCCACGATCCTAGTGCTCAGAACCTGCTGTGTACAATGGAGGCTTTCCAATGGAAGAGTGCCACGTATCATTCTTGAAGATTCAACCGTAAGCTTCTGCTCAGTATTTAACAAATCCTAAGGACAACGGACAATCTGTCTCACGAACAAGCGAACACAATGAACAAGCAATCTGATTTTGCAGAGAGAGAAACTTCTCAATCATGTTGCTTACTGAATTTATTCTGTGAAGCTTATTTCTAATTGTACTGTATGTGAATCGATAGAGAGAGCTAGAATCAAAGCACCTTTAGCTGAGTGATATTCTTCATCTTATAATTGAACAGAAAGTGTTCTGTTCAATAGTGAGCTAAGTGTGTGTAAACTGTATACGATTCTCATCATATTATAGTGAAACCTTCCGGTGGTTGGAAGAAGGGGTGACGTAGGAGAGTTTCTCCGAACATCCATAAACAAACTGTTGTGTTCTTCATTTTCTGTCATCTTTTCATATTTCATCGTGTGCTTCAAACCCAAGTAAACAATTCCGCCTTGAATCTTTTCAAGTGTTTACACAAGTTTGCGTAGAATAGAAATAGATATTAATCCCTAACATGATTTCTATTAAACTGTTTTTCATAAGCCTTCATCCTTAGCCAAACCCATGTCTCTATCGATAAAGCCGATCCTATCAATTTGTATCAGAGCCTTGTTTCTATTCTCAAGCATCAAGAACCCAAAGCATGTCTTGCATCAATGAAATTCCTCTTCTGTCAAAAGACAACTACGATATGTGGATGATAAGAATGCAAGCTCACTTGCCTGCTATTGACTATAAGGATTTCAAAGCCAAGAAGTGAGTGGACCACTGAAGATAAGGTGACCAACAACCTGGATAATGTTGTTAAGAACATTCTGTTCCAGTCACTCAATACGAATATGTTCTGTGAGATTAAGTCCGGTTCCACTGCAAAAGAAATATGGGATAAGCTCAGCCAGATCCACGGAGTGAACTCTCAAGAAAAGAACAACCATGAAGCATTCATTTGCAGTCAGAACAAGTCCAGATGGACTGACAGCGATTCTGAGGAGTCTCCCGATGAAAAAGAGAATGAAGCTGTAACATATCTGATGGCAGATGACCAATCTAAGGTAAATGATATCTCTGCACCAGAATTTACAAACGAGGAGTTAACTAATGCACTCAATGAAATGGCTATTGAGTACAAGAAGTTAACTGACTCTTTTTATGAAATGAAAGTTAAATATGAATCAACTATTCTCTTTTCAAAGCAAGAACCTGAATCAAATGTTTTTGATGAAAACATAACAGAGATCTCATCTGAGAATGAGATGCTCAAAGAACAGATTCAAACTCTTTCATTCGAAAACAAGAAAATGAACTATATTATCAGTGCATGGACAAGATCAGGAGATGCTGTCAAATATCAGATCAGCATGTTGAAACCTGCTAGATCTAGATCCGGTTTGGGATTTGACAGCAATGACCCTAATCTGTCCTGCAAAAAGTCAAAACCAAATGACAAGTTTAAGCCTATAAACTTTGTCAAAGGAAGCATGACTGACATTGAATTTGATCATATTCATGAAGAAGTGGCTTTCAAAAATGAAATAGTTTATGTTCCACCAACTGTTAGTTGGCTGAAGAATAAGCTAGAAAAAGCTAATAAGTCTGGTAATTTAAAACCTGACTTTATGTCAAGGAGTTTTAAAAAAAAATCTTCTTCAAAAGCTAAAGGATCAGTGACTAGCAGAAAGTCGTCTGCTAAGTCAAAAACATACGCATTAATCACAACGCAAAAAGGGAAATTCATTAGAATAACTCAAATATGGATTCCTAAGGGACTGATTGACAGAGGACCCAATTGAATGTGAGTACCAAAAGATTGTAAATATTTATTTATGTAGGTACAAATAAATGAAGGCCTGGAGGAATCTGTATGTTATAACTTAATCAGTATTAGTCAACTATGTGATAATGGTTTGTCAGTAGACTTTCAAACTCATGCATGTTTAGTTAAAGACCAAGATGGAAACATTTTATTAACTGGAAGTAGAGTAGGAAACTCATATAAAATGAATTGGCAAAAAGAGTCATCTGATCCTATGTGCATGATTGCCAAGAATGACCAGAAATGGTTATGGCATAAACGTTTGAACCATTTGAATTTTAAAACCATTAACAACATCTGTTCAAACAACTTATTTATTGGTTTACCCAATCTTCAGTTTTCAAAGGACAAGATATGCACTGCTTGCCAGTTAGGCAAACAGGGTAGATCATCGTTCAAAAGCAAAGGGAAATCACAATCCAGCTGTATCCTACAACTTTTACATATGGATCTTTTTGGTCCAATTCCTGTAAAAAGTATAGGAGGAATGAGATTTGCCTTAATTGTTATCAATGACTTTTCACGTTTTACATTGGTTGCATTTTTACCATCCAAAGATAAAACTGCTGAAAACTTGATTAAGATATTTAAAGGGATTCAGAATCAGAAATCTTTAAATATCACATGCATCAGAAGTGATCAGGGAACTGAATTCACTAACAGATACCTATCATCTTATCTTGAGGAGACTGGAATTAGGCACGAGTTGTCTAGTGACAAAACTCCACAGGAAAACGGCATTGCTGAGAGAAGAGTAAGAACTCTGAAGGAAGTAGCGAGATCCATGCTTGCTGAATCAGATGTTCCTCAGAGGTTCTGGGCGGAAGCTATTAGTACTGCTTGCTATACACAAAATCGGTCAATAATTATCAAACGTTTTGATAAAACTCCATATAAACTATATTATGGGAGAATTCCCATAGTTTCTTATTTTAATATTTTTGGGTGTAAATGTTTTATCCATAACAATGGAAAGGTTTATTTGACCGCTTTTGATACTAAAGCAGATGAGGGATTCATGTTGGGATACTCATCAGTAAGCAAGGCTTACAGAGTATACAACAAAAGAACACAGACTGTTGAAGAATCCCTTCATGTAGTTTTTGATGAGCCCGTTGAGAGCAAATCCAAGGAACTCATTGATCTTGCTGACAGACTACAAGCGGCTAGTCTTGAGTCTGTAAGTGAAGAAGAAGAAATCTTGGACAAGCGGATGGCTCTATCTGATCCTGTGGCTGGTCCGGTTGAAGCTCAACCAGATGTACAAACTCCTGTTCAACAAGAAGTTGAGAGTTTGGATGTCGTAGTGTCACCGGTTCAGATGACCAATCCTCTTGGTTCCAACTTCAGATGGAACAGAAATCATCCACCAGAACTGATAATCGAAAATCCTTTTTCTCCTCGAAGGACAAGACGTCAACTGATGGATGAAATGGACAATTCTGCATTTATTTCTCAAATTGAACCAAAGAAGATTGGTGAAGCTATAGTTGATCCAGATTGGATCAATGCTATGCAAGAGGAGTTAAACGAATTTGATAGAAATAAAGTGTGGTATTTTACTCTTAGACCAACTGACAAGTCAGTTATAGGAATAAGATGGGTCTTTAGAAACAAGCTTAGTGAAGATGGCTTAGTCATTAGAAACAAAGCTAGTTTAGTTTCTCAAGGATACAGACAAGAGGAAGGTATTGATTTTGATGAGTCTTTTGCACCGGTTGCAAGACTAGAGGCAATCAGAATATTTCTAGCATATGAATCATTTAAGAACTTTAAAGTCTTTCAAATGGATGTGAAAAGTGCATTCTTAAATGGAAAATTAAGTGAAGAAGTATATGTTGAACAACCCCCTGGTTTCGTAGATCATGTTTTGCCTAATCATATTTATAGGCTTAACAAAGCATTGTATTGTCTAGAACAAGCTCCTAGAGCTTGGTATGACACTTTAACCAATTTCTTGTTTGATCATGATTTTGTTGTTGGAACAGTGGATAAAACCCTATTTATATTTTCTAAATATTCTCACATATTACTAGTTCAAATACATGTTGATGACATTATCTTTGGGTCAACTAACCCCAAACTGTGTGAGAAAATTGCCAAGCTGATGCAGGATAGGTTTGAAATGAGCATAATGGGAGAACTTACATTCTTCCTTGGGCTTCAAATTCGTCAGTTGGAAAACGGAACTCTGATCAACTAGGCCAAATGCACCAAAGAAATGCAAAAGAAGTTATGTTTGGAGAACTTCTCTATTCTCTGCAGCAGCTACTCCAATGAGTTCTTCAGTTAAATTGGACAAAGATGAAGGTGGCCAAAGTGTCGATGTAACAGCATATAGAGGAATCATCGGTTCTTTGCTATATGTAACTGCTAGCAGGCCAGACATTCAATTTGCTGTTGGTGTTTGTGGCAGATTTCAGGCTGATCCTAAACTCTCTCATTTTACTGCTGCTAAACGTATTCTTAAATACTTAAAGGGAACTCAAAATGTGGGACTGTGGTATGCGAAGGATTCCAGTTTCAATTTAATTTGTTTCTCAGATGCAGATTATGCAGGATACAAAATTGATAGAAAAAGCACAAGTGAAACTTGCAAGTTCTTTGGAGATCGTCTAATTACTTGGTTTAGCAAGAATAAGACGTCAGTCGTCACATCTACAGCAGAAGCAGAGTATCTTGCAGCTGGTAGTTGTTGTTCTCAAGTTTTGTGGATTCAACAACAGCTCAGAGACTTTGGGATTGAGGCTGATGAATCTCCAATTTTCTGCGACAACACAAGTGCTATCGCAATCTCCTACAATCCTGTTCTGCATTCTCGGACAAAGCATATTGAAATCAGGCATCATTTCATCCGAAAACACGTCAATCAGAAGCAAATCCGTCTTGAACATGTTCCTACAGATCAACAAACTGCGGACATTTTCACGAAACCTCTACTGGAAGCTAAGTTTTCTCATTTTAAAAACATGCTAGGTTTTGTTGATCTTGATTGACGTAATTATGTGCATATTATGTGCATAAATTGAGGGGGAACGTATTGTTCAAAACGAAACTGAACAGATATGAAAGACGGAGGTCTTAATTTGTCATAAGGATTCAGAGTTCTAATAAACACAGCTACTTAGACTCTCTTCTACCTTTAGCATTTTCACCTCTATATGAAATCATTGTCTTGGTTATTTTAACCTACTTGGTTAGACGGATGCGTCTAATAGACGGACACGTCTAATAGACGTTAGACGTTTTTATGTCATGAGCAAGAGTATGCTCACGTCTAATCAGACACGCGTGTCTCACGTGATGTTATAGCATAATTAGACGTATACGTCTAATAGACTGATTTTTAAAAAGAAGTTGAAAATGTGAAAAGGAGAATAAAACGTCTAACTACTAGTGTAATTAGACTCTTCATCTTCTTGCATTTAGGACAGCTGTCTTTTATTGATGTCTGTTTGAGTCCTCTTTCCCGCCGAAAAATAAATCAGTCATTCCTCAAAAGAATTGAAGACACGTGTCTCTCAATATGCAAGGAATGATTAATATTTCTGACAACTTTTGCTTGTACACTTATCATTAAACGTTCTATTTCATGCTAACATTAAATGCTGTGTATTGGGAACTGTCTTTTGAAATTCTTGACGGTAGGAGCAATCATTAGCTTTTTTTACATGATTTAAAATCCTGATATTGATAGGATCATTTATTCTGAGAAATAGAAAAATCCTTAAAATCCATCTTCCTTTCTCTCTTTAGAAGTCGAATCGCTTAAACCCTTGTTCATCAAAACATAATGCTGCCCTTCCGACCAAAATCGATTCAAGTGGACTTTCAATCCGTATCCACTCTTGAATCTCCGGGCATGCATAGGATGTTCGAATCGCTAAAAGCTTCTGGGCTGAGAAGATTCCTCACCCCTCATGAAGCCTATCATGAACAACTTGTCAACGAATTCTTCCAAATCGCTAGCTTCTATCAAGATAGTGTTATTGCTGGAGCCATAATGGGCCAGATGGTATGGATCACAAAAGAATCTTTTGGTGAGTTCTTCCATCTCCTAAAAGAAGGTATTGATGATTTCTCAACCACTCATCCTAACCTAATGATTACGATGATAAAAGTCTTTTCCGATTCCCCTGAAGTAGATATTCATGGAAAGAAAAACCTTCTGAAGGTTGAATATGCTCTCTTAAGCGATATCATTTTGAAATCCCTTTTGGCTAAAGAAACTTCTTACAAGTATTGTACGAAGGTCTTTCAGATCATGGTGGCTATAACCAGGGGTGTTACGGTGAACTGGACAAGCTTCCTCTTCGGGAATCTTGTCAGAATGGTTGTCGCTAGGAAGAAGATTTTCGGCTTTGATGGTCCTCTCAGTTCTTTTCTCTGTCATCGTCTGAACGAACATTGTAAGAGTTTTTCCCCTTCCTTCTAAGATCCTGAACTACCAGAAAGTGGTAGATTATATTCAAAGGGTGGAAACGCTCAAGTCTAAGAAACAAAAAAGTGAAGACTCCAACTCCCCTCTAACTGCAGTCTTAGAGACATCTTAGGTTGAAGTCTATCCTGTCCAAAAGTCATGACCAGGAAGAAGAAGAAGAAGAAGACTAGTGATTAAATGTCTTTTTGAAGTTATTTTGAATGTTTTCATAATGTTTTTGGTAAACTTATCTTGGGTACATTGAACAACGTTTTGAGTGTTTCTTCTGAAAACACTCATATGTGATTAACATGGATGTTTTTGAATGATTACTTGCATGTCGTTTGTTTATTCATTTGTATGATGAATGCATGTCTTGATATATGTATGCAGGTTTGCAATTTCTTCATCTAAAAGGGGGAAATTGATGGGTCAAATTATTTTGACTAAGTGTTGAAATAATTTACCAACTGATATTTTGATGATGAAATAAGTTATGAGTTTCGATATAGGTGTATTGAGACAACATGTCACTAGACTTGGATCTAATGAGGGTCATTAGACCGATCTTGATTTTCATTCGCATAAAATTAGACGTACAGTCTAACTCATCAGAGTTAGATGTGCAGTCTAATAGACGTGTAAATTAAACGAACGGTCTAATAGGTACACGGAATTAGACGTAAGTCTAATATATTCGGAATTAGACGTACAGTCTAACTCATCGGAGTTAGACGTGTAATCTAATATTTGTAATTAGACGGGTAGTCTAATTAATGAAAGTTAGACGTGAGTCTAACTCCTTTAGACAAGTCTGAGGTAGAACCGGAATTAGACGTGCTAGTCTAACTCAGTGGAGTTAGACGTGTCAGTCTAATGGTTATTTAATAATTAGACGGGAAGTCTAATTATTGAAAGTTAGACGTGAGTCTAACTCCTTCAGACAAGTCTGAGGTAGAACCGGAATTAGACGTGCCAGTCTAACTCAGTGGAGTTAGACGTGTCAGTCTAATAGTTATTGAATAATTAGACGGGTGGTCTAATTAGTGAAAGTTAGACGTGCGTCTCACTCCTTCAGACAAGTCTGACGTAGAACCGGAATTAGACGTGTAGTCTAACTTAGTGGAGTTAGACGTACCCGTCTAATGGTTATTGAATAATTAGACAGATAGTCTAATTAGTGAAAGTTAGACGTGAGTCTAACTCCTTCAGACAAGTCTGAGGTAGAACGGGAATTAGACGTGTAGTCTAACTCAGTGGAGTTAGACGTACCCATCTAATGGTTATTGTAATTAGACGCGAGTCTAATTCTATTAGACCAGGCGGTCTAATAGTCGTTTCTCATTAGAAGGAGTTGACATATTTCATTCGACTGATTTTCACAAATCCGTCTAACTGAAATACGTATAATGCTCTGTTTAAGCAGTACGCTTGAATCTATCATTTCACCTACCCACGTGCTATAGTTGTACCCTACTCCTGCTCTACTTTCCAGTGAAGATTAGTACAACAGCTATATGCATCCAATCAAGAAATGCCACGTAAGAGAATTTTCCTCACATTACCCGTTTTGCAGGTACATCCCTGATGGAATATTCGGCGCACTAACAGTTCGGTACGGCCACGATCCTTGTGCTCAGAACCTGCTGTGTACAATGGAGGCTTTCCAATGGAAGAGTGCCACGTATCATTCTTGAAGATTCGACCGTTAGCTCCTGCTCAGTATTTAACAAATCCTAAGGACAACGGACAATCTGTCTCACGAACAAGCGAACACAACGAACAAGCAATCCTATTTTGCAGAGAGAGAGAAACTTCTCAATCATCTTGTTTACTGAATTTATTCTGTGAAGCTTCTTTCTGATTGTACTGTGTGTGAATCGAGAGAGAGAGCTAGAATCAAAGCACCTTTAGCTGAGTGATATTCTTCATCTTGTAATTGAACAGAAAGTGTTCTGTTCAATAGTGAGCTAAGTGTGTGTAAACTGTTTTTGATTCTCATCATATTATAGTGAATCCTTCCGGTGGTTGGAAGAAGGGGTGACGTAGGAGAGTTTCTCTGAACATTCATAAACAAACTGTTGTGTTCTTCATTTTCTGTCATCTTTTCATATTTCATCTTGTGCTTCAAACCCAAGTAAACAATTTCGTCTTGAATCTGTTTCAAATGTTTACACAAGTTTATGTAGAATAGAAAGAGATATTAATCCCTAACAGGATTTCTATCTAACCGTTTTTCATAAGCCTTCATCCTTAGCCAGACCCCCGTCTCTATCGATAAAGTCGATCCTATCATAGAAGTAAGATATTATCTCAATATAATAAATTATGATAATATTATTATTATATTAGTTTCCTTATAAGTTTTTTGGGGGGAAACAACTTAGCGTCATTTCATTAAAAATTCCCAAAAACGGAAAGAAAAAAAAACAAGAGTTTAAGAGTACATTCTAGACAGGCCTGGAATGATTTTAAAGTCGTAACATTCTGAATAAAAGCTAAAAAGCTAAAAACGTAAATGAATTATCTAATTACAATGCTTTTAATTCTAGTGAGTTCAAAAAAACGGTAAATTCAAGTTCCTACAGATATTCCAATTCTACTTTGTGCTTAAAATTCTTATCCACGTTCCTACGAGGGCGCTACAATCCGATACAATATCTTTCCATAACTCTTCAACGCTCCTGCGGTTTTTTCCATATACCCTTGCATTCCGTTCTTGCCAAATGTTATACACCACTACTCCAAAGCCGTTGCAAATATATTTCCCTTGGCTTTAAGTAGTGTCTCTTCTTTGATTTCATTCCATTCGCTCGGGAAATTGATCAGCTCCAGGATTTTATAGAATCTATTCCAAAGCTCCGAAGCAATACAACATCTTCCGAATAGGTGATCTATGGTTTCTTCATTTCCTCTGCATAGAAGACAGCTCGCGTCTGTGATGTTCATATACTTGCTGATACGATCACGAGTGCTGAGTCTTTCTCAGAAGGCAAGTCATAGGATGACTAGTGTCGAGGGATAATCTTCATTGACCATACAAGAGGAGCCCATTCTACTTTCTACTTTTTTTCCCGGGTTATCTCCCATATTTTCTTCGATACTAGCTTCCCATTGTCCTCAACTTTCCATTCATGAATATTTGATCTTTCGTGTAGTTGTATGTTACTTATATGATCAAGTATCCTCTGTCCTTATTGATTTCTTCTCAGGAGTGAGTCTCAATTCCCATTTTTAATGTCTCTAATTTTCGCTTCTGCGCAGTCCTTCTGATACGGGTATTTTGAAACTCCTCCTTGTGGATGATAGGCTGGTTTTCGAATCAGGGGTCATGCCAGAATAGAGTGCCTTTCCCGTCCCCTACCCGATGTCATAAAGATCTGCAATATCGCTTCTTTATTTAAGAATCTTTTTCAGAGACCAGCTCATACCTTCATAAATTTTGCAGGTCCAGATTTAGTTTCGTATTTCATAAACCTCGTATGCACTCATTTCATCCATAGTGACTCCTGATTGTGCTCCAAAGCCCACAGATGCTTGAAGATGAGAGCTTTAATCCACTCGATATAGTTCTTCAAGTCGATGCCTCCCTCGTCCTTCGGTTTGTAGAGAGCGGTCCATTTAACTTTCTTTCCTCCTCTTCCGCTACTGCCCCAGATAAAGTTCCTCATCAGTGTGTCGAACTCCTTCATTACCTTCTTCGGAATGACCATCTACAGCGCCTAGTAGCCAACTATGCATATGACCACAGTTTTGATAAGTTTGATCCTCTCTGAATAAGAAAGTTTTTTCGCTGCCCATCCAGATATCGTGTTTTTTACCTTTTCAATCAGCGGCTTGTAGTATGAGATCTCGATTTGCTTCGCGGTTAACGAAATTTCTAAGTACCTTATGGGAAAGTTGTCTTCCTTGATTCTCATGATGTTGAAGATGTCCTTCTTTGTTTCGTCCTTCACGCCTCCATAAAATGCTACACTTTTGCTTTAATTAATAGTTAAACATGTAACCTCTGAAAAGAACTAATAGTTTTAATGGAATCAATGTCTACGTGCGCCAAAATGAACAAATCATCAGCAAAGCATAAAAGAGTTACCTCCTCTACCTCAAAGAATGGGTGAAAGATGTATGGACGATTCTTTCGGATCATCGCGAAGATGCTCTCAAAGATCGCCATGATAGCTACGAAAAGGTTGAAGAGAGGGGGTCCCCTTGCCTTACCCCGTTTCCCCCCTTAAAATAGCCTCCGTGGACTCCATTGATGCTAACAACAAAGTAGGTTGATGAAACGCACTGCATAATTCAATCAATAAAAATCATAGGAAAAACATAAACAACCAGAAAGTTTTAAATGGCTTCCCATCTAATAGAGTCGAAAGCTTTCTTGATATTTATTTTGAAAGTCACTCTCGTGGATATTTTCTTTTCCCGTAGTCTTTTAAAAGGCTCTACATAAGAAGAATATTATAAGAGATTGTCCTACCGGGAATGAATGCAGATTGGTTAAGATTTATAATTTTTCCTATGACATTTTTAAATCGTTTAGAAATGATTTTTGAAATGATTTTATAAATCACATTGCAGTAGGAAATTGGTCTGAAATCTTGTACTTTCTCGGGTACCATAATGTTGGGGATCAAGGTTAGATCGTTGTATTTCATTGCTTTAATATCTTTCTGTTCTTGAAAAACTCCCGAACCCCATTAGTAACGTCTTTACCCACAACAGACAATTGTCTTTGAAGAACTGCGCATTAAATCCATCAGGACTCGGGCTTTTATTCCCATCAATACTAAATAGAGCTTCTTTAACCTCAATGCTCGTGACCACCCTTATCAGCTTGCGACTATCTTCTGCAGAGATTTTCCTATCAATAATATGATACAAGGTATTTAGGTGACTTTGAAGCTGCATTCTTGTACCCATAAACTGCCTATAGAAATCGATAGCCAAATCTTTTACACCCTTTTGACCTTGAACATATTCATCATCATCATTCTTCATCATGTATACACTATTTCTCATATTTCTAGCCTTGTATTTTCTGTAGAATAAAGTTGTATTTTTATCACACAACGAGAGTCAACTTTGTCTTGATTTCAGTCTAACAA
Source organism: Impatiens glandulifera (assembly GCF_907164915.1). Classification (NCBI taxonomy): domain Eukaryota; kingdom Viridiplantae; phylum Streptophyta; class Magnoliopsida; order Ericales; family Balsaminaceae; genus Impatiens; species Impatiens glandulifera. The sequence goes on from NC_061864.1 coordinate 41,196,056, forward strand.
AATTCTCTTCAAGTTGACTCAGTTTCCTGAAGTTTTCAAGCACATCCATTTTGTTTCATTGAGTTGTTCATCACTATCATCCCTCAATAACCTTTTTAGAACTTCTTAAAGTTCTTCTCTAGCAGCCAGAATTCTATTGGAGATATTGCTGAAATTCTTATTGTCAAAGCTTTGAAAATGATTTTTCAGAAGCTTAAGCTTCTTAGAAACTCTGTACATATTGGATCCCCTGACATCTGTACACCATACGCTTTCGAGAATACCCTTGAATTTGTCGTTTTCCAAATAGAAATTGATAATTTTAAAGGGCCTTTTGAACTTTTCTTCCTTTTCCTAGAACAATTTAATCGGGTAGTTATCAGATATACCCGGATTCAGAACGTGAAGTTGACTTCTCGGAAATTGGTTAATCTAGTTCTCATTTACTAGACATCTGTCCATTCTACTTCTTCTAATTTGCTCATTCCCTCTCGTCGAAGACCAAGTGAAGAAATTCTCAGAATTTGTAGGCTCGATACAACCCATATCTCTGATGTAGTCATTAAAGTCAATCATATCCCGAGTTATTTCAGATTTTGGGCTACGATTAGATTCGTTTCTGGTTACGTTGTAATCACCGAGGACAGGCCAAGATTTATCACTATCGATCCAGTTTCTAAGACAATTCCAGAGAAGTCTTCTGTCAGTGCTTGAGTTGCTACCATAGACAATAACAAGATTAAACACAATTTCTGTGATTTTGTCTTTGACCTCCACCAGGATTGCTTGATCATTCGAAAAGAGAGTCATGACCTCAACAACTTTGTTATCCCAGATAACCCAGATTCTGCCCATTTTGTCATTTGAGTTGTGAATGATTTCTCAGCTGCTATCAATACACAACTTGTTAACCTTTCAACGTTCCGGCTTTTAACTTTTGTCTCAAGAATACCCATAATAGTGATCTTCTTGTTCTCAATAATCCTCCTAATTTCTTTGTATTTCAGAGGGTCATTGAGTCCCCTTATATTCTATGTCACTATTTTCATGAATGGATATATGTGTTGGGTTCTTTACTTTCTGGACTATCATGGACCTCTTCATCAGAGAAATCGTAAGTATCACTTTTCTCGTTATCCTCAATGGCTACAGCTTGATTACATAGAATACTATTGTCATTAAAAGTTTTCTTATAAGTGTAATGTAATGTTTATATAATAGACATAACTCATATAACCAAGACATAACATTCAAAATAATTTCTCTCTTTATTTTAACATGTTAGAAGAAAGAGAAATAGAATAATGTTATGCATATATATTTAAGAGGATAGGGGTATTTCTACCTGAGTTATATTAATAAATATAATAAGTATAGAATAATAATATTATAATATATTATTAACACCCTTCATCAAGCTCAAGGTGGAAGAGAATTGAAGAACATTTGGGATTAGAGACTAAATTTTGAAAATACTGAGGATGAGATTTGGTAAAAATGTTGGCAATATGAGCTTGCGAAGAAATATGAATCAATTGTATGGTACCATTAATAACATGATGTTGTGTCATATGACAATCAATTTAATGTGTTAGGTACGTTCATGAAATATATCATTATGAGCAATATGAATTATCACAGAAAATATGAATAGTAGAGGAGGAGGAACACCCATATCTTAGAGTAACCATCATAGTCAAAGATGCTCAGAGGTAGTATTTGCAAGAGCACGATATTCAGATTTTGTACTAGAGCGAGAAACAATAGTTTGTTTTTAACTTCTCCATGAAATGAGAGATGTGCAAGGAAAGAAACAATAAATAGTAGTGGATCGGCGATCAGTTGGATCCCCTACCCAATTAGTATTAGGATATGCTCGTAGCTATAGAGTTGAAGAGTGAGAAAAATGTAGTCCATTAAATAAAGTTCCTCTAATGTAACGTAATATGTGAAGAACGACAGTGAAGTGGTATGTGCGGGATTTTGAGATGGAGAAGATGTCGATATAGGAAGTGTAGGTGGAATTAAGTCACATGAGTTGTTAAATGGTCATACACAAGAAACATCAAGAAACAAAGGTATGGTAGGATCACGAAAAAAGTGATTATGAGGTTCATTGACTCTAATTTTAAATAGAGTTGAAAACATCTTATGTTCCAAAATGATACACGACGAGAGATATGAATACATTGTCTAAATCCCAACACCAATATCTTTTGTGTTCGATTCCATAACCTAATAAACAACCTAATAGAATTCGAGGTTCTAATATGGTGTACTCATGAAGTTATAATAAAACAAAACAAACACATCCAAAATTTAGAGAGTTTGATAATACAAATCTTGAATAAAAAGACTTTTAAAAGGAGAGATGTTACATATGATAGGTGATAAAGTCTAAAACAACAAAAGTTATCGGGATAAGAAGACAAAATGAGAAGGGCTCTGACGAAATTAAGAAGGTGTCTATGTTATGTTTTGCCCGACCATTTTGTTGAGAAGTTCTAGGACAAGATCTTTGCATAAATGTGCCCTCTTGTCCTAGAAATTCTATGAATTTTGTGTCTTTGTATTCAATTGCATTATTAGTGCGCAAGATTTTAATTTTGGAGAAAAAATGATCCTGAGTCATATTAACAAACTGAATGTAAATAGAGGACAATTCACATCGAATTAATCCGTGTATAAAGAGAAAAATTATCAATAAATATCACATAATATTTCAAACCACCCATCATATTATGTGGTGCAGGATCCAAAATATTATAGTGAATCACATCAAAAGATGTTAAGGAATTAGAATCATTAGGAAAAAAAGATAAGCGTGTCCTTTAGAAAGCTCACGAGAAATATAATTAAAAGTGTCGGTCTTAATAGGGCCTAAAGAAACACTCAAATTAAAGAACTCAAACGATCTGTAGAAGGGTGACCTAATCGAGAGTTCCAAATTTAAGAAGTGATAGCTCCAACTAAAATTTGTGATGAAAGAGATAGAGAAGTGAGTTCAAACATTCATCTAACCTTACGTCATGTTCCAATGATTTTCTTTGATTGAGGATCTTGCACAATACACCTATTACTCGAAATGTTATGTTAATTCCGAGATCACATAGTTGTTCAACAAAAATAAGATTTAAAGAAAGTTATGGAACAATAAATGTTTCAAGTAAAGACAATATAGAAGTTTGAGCAGTATTAATAGTTTGAACATTCAAAGTAGTAGTATTAGCAATATGAACATCATGTGGAATAATAGGCTTTTTAGTGGATTTGAGAAAAGTGGATTCATAAGTCATATAATTACAACATCCTGAATTAAAAACCATGAGGTAGAAGTACCTGGTGTGGTAGATAACACGGGAGAAAATGTATTACCTTGATTTGATTGATGTTCTTGTGAAAGTGATTGAATGTCTTTAAGAGAGAATTTGAAAAAAGTGTTCTCTAATGAAGTATCTATGACAGAAACAACGGTAAAAAAATGTAAATTTAGAAGACCTATCCATCAAAGTTGAATCAATTTGAACATCATTATTCAGAAATAAATACACAAACCATAAATAGTCATAAAACCTAGAGTCTAAGCTCTGATACAAAGATTATAATAAAGAGATAAATTGTATTGAATGTTATGCCATGATTACATAGGTTATGTCTATTATATAAATATTACATTAATATTATAAGAAAACTAGTATAATAATATAATAATGATATTATTATAATTTATAATACGGTGATAATATTTATATATATATATATATATATATATATATATATATATATATATATATATATATATATATATATATATATATATATATATATGAAGAAAAAAAAACTAGAGATGTACTTAAGTTTTAAACCAACAATGAGAGAATTGAATTTATAAGACTCAGTCATGAAAAGAGATAGCATAAGACAACCAAAACGTAAAATAGCTAGAGAAACATTCTTCAAATTAGGTCATTTGGGAATAGTTAGTTGAATGGGTCTCTAAGAGATTTTAGACTTAAAAGAATTGGTAAAGTTTGTGTTTGAGTTTAGAATTTTGTTATATTAGTTTCAAATTATCACAATTTTAGTTTTTGAGATTTTATTTTAAATAGACAAATTAAATGTTTGTCTATTTGTCTTGACGTATTTTTCTTCTTCTTTTTTTTATTAGTTTGTCACATCTATACATTTAAGATATTTATAAGATATTTTTTTTATATATTTTCTTTAAGTAAAATATTTTTTTTATTATATACACATTTTAAACTGATGTGGTTTGGATGGTTAAAAAATGATTTTATTCTAGGAAAGATTTAGAAAAAATTAAAAAAAAAACAGATAGATTGGATATTTATGTTTACACACTTTTGTAATGACAAAATTTGTATGTATAGTTAACCATCTTGTATATATTTGTTTTCTAATTTGAGTATTTTCGAGATTTATAAGTTCTAAATTGTTGGATGAGGTTTGGGTGCATTAAAAATTGTATGGTAAGTTGAAAATTTTGAAAGAAAAAAAAATTGGTACTTTTTAAACTTTTACAAATCTGATTAATGGATGAAAAAAATTGGTATATTAAAGTTGAAGACTTACTCTTTATTATTTTATGACAAAGCTTAAAATGATTAAAATTGAAGTTAAAATATCATGTGAATAGTTACCCCGTTGAGTTAAAATGAAGTAAAAAAATATAAAGTCTCTTTATTGATTATAAAATAGGAATAGATTTGATATACTTCAAACTAAATTTTTTTTCAAATTTTCAGTGATTAAAAAAACTTTCATTTTTAATAAAGTTAACAAACCGAATATTAAAATTATTTTAATTGTATATACATTATTTGAGTCTCCAACAATTATTTCAATAATTAGATGACTAATTTAATCTATGAAATAGTTATATTCCATATTACATAATTTACCGTTTAATAAAAACAATCCAAATTGGAGGTTTAAATATAATTAACCTCTTGTAAGATATGGATTGGATTGTCTCCTTATACAATCACACCAAAATTTTCTATCCAACTAAGCACTAATGAATCTGAAATGGAGACTAGCTCGTGAAAAAGCCTAATTCTATTCACCCATCCTCCTAGACAATCTATCTTAATTTACTACACTCTATATCCTGCTTAACTAAAAGCATTAATTTCATAACAGGAAAGAAGTAATTAATTAGTACCATAATCACAAAATTAACTATATGGTTAATTATATTACGACGATCATAGCAAAAACACACTTAAAATAATATTATCGGGAAGAGAAATAGGGCGCATACAATCCAAACCAGATAGAAAAATAAACAAAAAATTAATAGATGTGACAAGCACAATTACTAGTTAATTTAAGTTAACTCCATGAGTCTGCATGCCCACTAGTTCTTATTCTTTAAGATCATTAAATCTAGAAAACCCACCATTCCTTCCTAGCTAGTTAAGTTCCTTAAATTTACATGATAACGCACAAACCGCAAGTTATCATCCCTCTTTAGTTCGCCATAAGAAACCTCATCTCATCGACTAAGACTTGTGGGAAGCCCTCAAAGTTTGGATCTCTGTTGATTACACCTTGCTGCCACTCCATTATGCCTTCTTCTCCATTAACATTTTCAATTGGAAAACTCATGTTATTATTGTTGACCATGTCTGCATATAAAAACTCTAATCCATCTGATGATCTATGTGAGTTGTTCCCATACACAACATTTCCATCTAACTCAGATGGAAAGGGAATCAAACCGCTAACTCCCCCATTGATCATGTTATTGTTTACCGTAATCTCTTGGGGAGTAGTGTTAGGGAAACCGAAGGGCACATAAGATGAAGGCAAGTCACGAAGTGTGTCATCCCGGGCTTGAAAATCCTCACCGTTTGAAAACCTACCACCGAGCTTGATCAGAAGTCTCCTCATGGACGCGTGATCATTGAATCGTGGCTCTTGGTTTGAATAGGGTATGGGTGCGAACGCTGATAGCTGATTCGGCCAGTATGGAGCGTGTCCATTTGTTTTGTCGGTTGGAGTAATGGAGTTCTCAGTATTATTGGCTTCTTCTTTGGATAATTTAGATGTGCTCCCTCTTCGAGCAGCACGTTCTTTGCGCTGCTTCCCAAGGAGTTTTTTCTTCAGTCTCGTGTTCCAATAGTTCTTGATATCGTTATCTGTTCTACCCGGTAGTTGAGCCGCAATAATCGACCATCTATATTCATTGTAACATTGAATATGAAAGAGATTAGCTAGTGAAGTTAATTAATGTGTTTAAATGATCACAAAACTCTTACTCTTATGATGCCCTAATTTATTAGATCTGGATTTAAAAGATACCCAATTATTAAAATTAGAACACTCATAAAATAATATATACCTGCTTCCAATGCTTATATAGAGGCTGCAAATTATGTTATCTTCTTCTTCAGAAAAACCACCATGCTTGATATTTGGGCGAAGGTAGTTCAACCATCTCAGTCTACAGCTTTTTCCACATCTTTTAAGGCCTATGACATATATATTTAGTTAAAAAAGAGCGATTTTTCAAAAAATATTGAGAGAGAGAACCAATAGAGAGCTATAAGGTGCATGAAATGGTGTCTAGGGTATTGAAGAAGATAGATTATATACCAATTTTCTGAGGCAAAGCAATCCAATTTCCTCCGGTGCCGTTTTGCTCAATATATGACTTGAGTCTAGCATCTTCCTCAGGAGACCATGGACCTTTCTTTACGTTAGCTTTGTCACAGCAAGGAGCTCTCCCCATCTCTCTCTCTCTCTAATGCAGTTCTTTCTTGATAACTAGATCTCTTTCTTGCTGTTAAATGAACGAGAGCGACTGTGTTCTTGTGTAGAGAGAGAGGAGGAGGAGAGAGAGATTATAATAGCTGGAAAAGGATAAACATGTTTTCAGGGACTGACATATGATTTAAAAAGTAGTACATAAAGGTGGCCCCTTTTTCATGTAGAAAATTCAATAAATTATAGGGTGCCAGAAGAGAGACCTGGGCTTCTTTCTTCTTGTCCTTCTCTCTCTAGAATCATTATGCGTGGGATAACTACTGGTCTTTTGTTTTGTTTTGTTTTTGTCCATCAACATATTAGACTCCACTCACCATGCTTTATTGCATTCAATGATTTAATAAATAATAAAAAAAAAAAAAAGTTCGTTTCTACACATCACAAGTCTAATAATCCTCATAACCCTATTGTACATTAACCAAACTCACTGTTTTTATCTAAAAGAAGCAAGTATAGATTTGTCTTAATCAACTTATATATTATACACTTGTATTAATAAATAGCTTCACAAAACAATTTTACTAATATATAAAATTTTGAATTTTAGATTTCAATACAACATAAGAGAAAATGGAGAACAATCTTTAAGGTCATCACTCTTGAAAACCAGATTAGCAAAGGTGTTTATAATAAACTTCTCATATTTGACAAATTCGTACTTGAAGGGAGAAATATATAATTAAATTAATAATACACGAGATAAAAATCAAAATTCCTCTACATTGCTTAAATGGCATCTAGTCTCGATGGCCAACAGTACCTTCTAATTAAAACGAAAAAAGAATTTATGGGATTTTAGGGTTATAAATGGCTAGTATAACTTGTTAATGCATAAAAAAAATATTATAAAGAAATGCATGAGAATAACATAAACAATAAATATGCACAAATTTTAATATAGTTCACAAAGATAAAACATGGATACGTCCACCTATAAGAGAGACTGTTATTGATAAGATTGTTACAAAGATAATGACATAATATTAGGGTTATAAAATGAGTTTATATAACACTTGGTTCTCTGAAACGAGAAACCCTAATAAATAGAGAATTAGGTCGGCCCATTAAAAAAACTCAACTATTTAAGTCTATTCAACAAATCTTCACCTTAAATTTAATTCACTCAGATATCCTAGGTGCATTAGTCAATGTCTAGATGACCTAGATGCATTCCTCATGTCGGATGACCCATATTCATTTGTCGTTGTCGAATGTCGCAGATACATTCGACAATGTCAAATGACACAAATATATTAGTCAATGTCAGATGACAAAGATGCATTAGTCAATGTCGGATGGCCCAGATTCATTAGTCAATGTCGGATGACCCATATGCATTAGTTAATGTCGCATGGCCCAGATATATTCATCGAAGACAAATTGACCAACTACATTAGTCAATGCGAGATGACCTAGATACATTAGTTAATGCCGGATGGCCTAGATGCATTAGTCAATACCCAGATGTCCCATATTCTCTCTCTCTTTTAGAGTTTCCCCTAGAGAAACTTAACAATTTCTAACGTTAATAAATCCCAAACAACTATTAGTAGGAATGTTGGAACTTGTTATGAGGAACCCGTTTCATGAACATATTAGTAGGAATGTTAACATCCCCTCTTGTAGCCTAGCGACAATAAGAAGTGGATACTAACCCTAATTTCCTGGGTTGGAGCCCGTCAGGCGGCAAGTTCTGCGCCTGATTAAATGGTTAAGTGTGTTTGCGGGTTACATACTTAATCCGTTGTCCTATTTTTTTAGTAGAAATGTTGACAGTTTCTACATTTTTTACCTTTCTCCCTACAAGTAATTAGACTAACTCCCAAGTATGATTCTTGTGAAATGATTCTATCTCGTCTCTCATTGATATAAACCATGGTGCAGCTATTGCAGATCTTTATGACATCCGACTAGGGGACGGGAAAGGCACTCTATTCTGGCACGACCATTGGTTTGAAAACCAGCCTATCATCGACAAGGAGGAGTTTCAAAATACTCGTATCAGAAGGGACTGCGCAAAAGCAAAAATCAGAGACATCAAAGACGGGAATTGGAACTTGCTCTTGAGAAGAATTCCAGAAGGAAAGAGGATACTTGATCATATAAGTAACATACAACTACACGACAAACCGGATATTCATTAATGGAAAGCTGAGGACAATGGGAACCTGGTATTGAAGAAAATATGGGAGGTAATCCGGGAAAAAGCGCAAAAAGTAGAATGGGCTCCTCTTGTATGGTCAACGAAGATTATCCCTCGACACTAGTTCATCATATGACTCACCTTCTGGGAAAGACTCAGCACTCGTGATCGTATCAGTAAGTATATGAACATTCCGGACACGAGTTGTCTTCTATGCATAGGAAATGAAGAAACCATAGATCACCTATTCGGGAGCTGCTATATTGCTTCGGAGCTTTGGGACAGATTCTATAAAAGCCTGGAGCTGATCAGTTTCCCGAGCGAATGGAATGAAATCAAAGAAGCAGCACTACTCAAAGCTAAAGGAAATAGATTTGCAACAAGCGTGTTCAAGTGCAGCTTTGGAGCAATGGTGTATAACATTTGGCAAGAACGGAATGCAAGGGTATATGACAGAACCCGCAGGAGCATTGACGAGTTATGGAAAGATATTGTATCGGATTGCAGCGCCCTCGCGGGAACGTGGAGAAGAATTTCAAGCACGAAGAAGAATTGGAATATCTGCATGAACTGGAATTTACCGTTTTTTAAACTCATTAGAATTGAAAGCATTGTAACAGATAATTCATTTACATTTTTATCTTTTTAGCTTTTATTCAGAATGTTACGACTTCAAAATCATTATAGGCCTGTCTAAAATGATCTCTTAAACTCGTGGGTTTTTTCCCGTTTTTGGGAATTTTTAATGAAATGACGCTATGTAGTTTCCCTCCCCCCCAAAAAAAAAAAACAACCATGGTGCAGCTTCAGAATCATATACAACTTCCTTGGAGGTGGATGGTTCAAATGTACTCATCTCATACTCAATAATTTGTAGTGCATAACAAACCATATCCTCATAACAGTATCTCTGAGGTGGTCTAAATCCAATTCTTCTTAATCGACCTCATGTTACACTCTGATGACTAATTTTAGACAGTTGAGAATCTAAATATTCATGCTTTTGCAGTTGATCCTCAACGTGGGGTTCTTTCTCCTTTTGTAAGGTAATTTCTAACTCCACATGTTTATTAACATTACAATTTTTTGCTACATATATCTCAATAGATTTAAGTACAAAATTCTCATCAAAGAAGACATTTCTATTCATAATAACTCTTCTCTCGGCTGGAGACTATACTTTGTATCTTTTGACACCATCTCTATAGCCCATAAATATTCATTTCTTCACTCTTGGCTCTAATTTACCCTCACTAACATGATAATAAACTATGCAACTAAAAACGTTCAGACCTACATAATCAGCATATTTTCTAGAACATACTTCGTAAGGTGTTTTGTAGTTATTTTTGTGTGAGGTCAATAATTTATTAAATAGCATGTTATAGTCATTGTTGCTGCCCAAAAACTCTTATCAAGTTTTGCATTTAAGAGAATGCACCTTGTTCTCTCTAGTAATGTCTTTATTCTTTTAGCTATACCACTCTGTCGTGGCATAAGCCTTACCGTGTGATGATGAGTAAAACATTCCGAACTAATCAAACTCAAACGAGTAAAACTCTATACCATTCTCAGTTCACAACCTCTTGATCTTCTTCTCATTTTGTTTTTCCACGAACGGTTTCCACTCCTTGAAGTATTTAATGACATCTCTTTTATTTTTCATGAAAAACAACCAATTCAACCTTGAAAAATCAACAATGATTGTCAATAAATATCTCTGACCTCCAAGATATTCAACGTTAGCCGAACACTAACATTTCCCCAAGATTCCTCAACAAATCATCAAATCAAAATATCAAATTTTTCCTCGAAAGTTCAAGAACACTAAAAAGAAATGTTGAATTCGGTATCGATACAAAACCAAATCAATTAGGGTTTGTTTTAATAGCTTGGATAATTAATTATTGTTGATTTGTTAACTTCAAGAATTTGGCTGTAAACTGTCTTTACGGACTTAGTAAAGCATTGTGAATTACTTGTAAGCTTCATTCTAGTAATTGACACTTCAAATTTTTTTTTGAAAAATAATGGGACGATGGATTAAGCATGTAGTTCGCAAACATACTTATTCATTTAATCAGGCGCAAAATTTGTCGTCTGACGGGTCGAAGCCAAGATCTTATGGTAAATATCCACCTCTTGTTTTCGCTAGAAACTTCAATTTAATAAAAGCCGAATTTGGGTATAAATTTCAAATTATTATGTATTGTTGTTCTTAGCTTGAATTGATGATCTAAATTAGTTCTTTAATTTTAATTTAACAATACACAATTTTTAGAAACAATCCAAATGATTAAAATGAAAAAACATAATTTAAAACATTTAAAAATATTCACAATTAAGTTTTAGTTCATTAACTGTTCAGGCTTGGTTTGGATGTTTATAATTGATTGTTATATCTTATAAATAACAATGAAGTAGTTGTGATTTATCCCTTATTTTAATTTATAGTTTGTTATTCATTCTAACTCGAAACATCTTACAAAATCAACCAAGTAAACTAAATTTAAAGTTAGAGAATACTCGAATTTTTCTATTATATTTGGGCAAATCATGGATTGTGAATTGATTTATGCTCTAAATTGGCTGAAATTTTTTCACTGCATGCATGCATTGATTCATATTTTCTCCAATTTATTCTGATTACACATGTGATTTATGGATCTCACAAAGTAAGTCTAAAAATTTGGAAAATGTTGACAATATTTGGTTGTATGTTTTTAGAAAATTCATAAGAAATTAATTATTGCACCAAAGGACTTATTCTTAAACAATAATTTAATTAACATTATGATATACCATTTTTTTCATGTGGTAAATTTTCCAAATTCAATCTCTAAATTGGTCAAATACTCCATTTAAAACATTCTAGAAAACTGTATAAAAGGAAAAGAAAATAAGCAAATCAAAAGAATATAATTTCCTTAAGTTTATTTTTGTCATGGAATTACATATACTTTGGAATATTATTATTTTTTCTAATAAGTACCTCTTTATTTATTCTATTTTATTCCATCCAAATCATGGGGATATATTGAAGAAAAACTAGTAACAGAATGAAACAAAACTATATAGATTATTTGATTGGAATTTTCTAACTTTATATGCATCTAAGGTTGAGATTAAAATAAAATCTAAGTATTGTGTTCTTACAAAATGATCAAGAATTTATAATAGAGATTGTCATTAACCAGCACGAGGGACATAACATCGATGATCTTTCCCGGATGTCACAAAGTACCGAACAAAAACATAATATCTCTATTTGTGATTCTAAACACACTACATTTTCTTTTTTTGGTTTTTAATTGAGAACAAAGTGTTATTTAAAAAAAAAGTCAAAGTTAGTAAAAAAAAAGTGACTCAGCCCTATCGTTTCCACCGCTATCGTTCGGTTCAGATAGGATAAGTCAACGTTCGGTTCAGGTAGGATATCAAATGGTCTTCCCGCCTCTATGGGAGAGAAGGGGGCTTCCTAACATTCAAACTTTTTCTGAGAAAGTCGAGCGCCCTAAAGTCCGGCCTATCGTAGGGCACCTATATGGATTAGGGCGTGAGACTATGATCCACAAAAGTATGGGACTCACCCTTTACTTGGGAATTGAGAGGGAAATGACTTAAAATTTAACTATTCTTCTCGTTGTAGCACCTATTCTTACTTATTCTAGCTTTTTCACCTGCTTTTATATCTTAAGCACTCCTTATCTACGATCAAGTTCCCCTTTTGGTACTAAGAGCACAGTCCAGAGAATGAAGTTATCACTTTTCTGACATAACGATCCCTGTCCTTCTTCTTAGTTTATAAACTAGTAGAATCGTGGGTCATCAAAAGTGGAAAGTTTATTGTTTTCATTCCTCACTTTTGTAGGCGTTGTAGATTCGATCAATGAACAAGACACGTGTTAAGTAACAATAAATAAGGTTTTCATCGTGCACCATTTTGGAGTAGGGTATCGACTTGATGAAGAAGACTAATTAACTTGCACTTAATTAGGCTTTAACAAGCCCATCACATGGGTTTATTTTACGAAGGATCAACTAGCTCCATTCCATGTTTTGTTTTGTGGTGTGTGCGTGGTCAGTTGATGAGGAGAAGTAAATGCAAAATGAAACCTATGATTATGATTGAGATCAAGCAATGCATATGAATAGAAAATCAAGGTTAAGGATCGATTCGAATTCGTTACAAATGAGATCAATTAGTTCATGAGTTGAACATGAAGATATTTGAAAAAAAAAAATATTTGAGTTTTCTAACCTAATTAACAATAAATTTGTGGGTTATATGAGATTAATTGCTCAATTAATTACTACATGAAAAATATCATATTAAGAATTAATTTGAATGTTAACTTAAATGAGCTTGATAATATTTTCTTGATAATTGTTGTTGTTATTGTTTGGTGTATGATGATTGATGTAACATATATAGTCGGCTTACTTATAGATATTTTTTTGGTGCTAAATAATTGTGATGAAATGTAGAAGGATCACTTATCTTAGTGAAATTTTTATTTATTTTGATTTTGATTTGGATGTGACATTTGATTTTTGAAGTTAATTGTGTCGGATAACTTTGATGTGTAGACTAAAAGAATCAATGCTTGTCTGGACGTGATATGGGAGTTTCTAGACATCATGAAGCGCACTTTGATCAATATATATAGAAGATGTGTTGTTTTTTGGAATCAAATGGAATCTACTACTTCAATTTAATTATAGTGTTATATATTTTTTTTCTTAAACAACTATATGCTTTTTATTATCATGTTATTACCTAGTCTGTAGGTTCTTTAGTTTTTGTGTATGTATTGTCGCCAGATCTTTTTATTTTTTAAAGAAAAAGGGCTTGTTTTTACTAATAATTTAATAGTTTTTTTTTTTACCTTGAGAATTTATTTTTCTTTTTTAGATAATTATGACAAATTATGTCATAACTTGTAAGGATTTATTTTTTTTTTGATGGATTTTACCATTTTTATGCTATGTTTACAAAAACAAAATAGTTTAATGAATTTTGTTTCACTTTTTTTTAAATAATTATACAAGTTAATATTTTTTTTAAAGAAATATATATATATATATAATAAATTATATTAAATGCTATCTCATTTAATTAAATTATTATAAATATTATGAGTAGAACTAATAGGAAAGAAAAAAGAGAGAAAATAACATTATTAATTTATTATATGCCATTCATGAGACTTAGTGTGATAATCCTAAATTTGAGAAGGTTTCATTTCTCTATTACCTTAACAAATTTTCTAATTAAGAGGCCTCTCTTTGTGCTAAGATTGAACAAAATGATAGAAATTTTGAAAATAGTATTATAGATTAAGTTGATTATTTTCCAACAACAAAATTTATATTTTGAATAGATTACATGATCAATGGACAAAAGTTGTGATAAGATCAACTGTAAAGAACTTGTTGAATGGAATAACAAAAATAGTTTCAACCTTAGACAATCCTACATGGAGTTAGTAAAGAAGAGAATGACTCAATCGTGTGGTAGTTGTATGAGACATTAACACAAACAATATTTTTTTTACAAGTTTGTATTGTATGAGTGCATCTTGACTGATGAAATAGCTTCGAATAAAGGGAAATGGTTAGTAGATGTCATGTTTCTTATATCAATGAAGAATCAAATGCGCATCTATTGCTACATTACTCATTCGTCATGCCGATTTGGGATCTTTTGCGACAACGATGGTTGAGTGAACCATGTCCAAGACCATCACGGGACTTTGGGAGCCATGGGTATGTTTATATAAGGATATTAGATTTAACAAAAATAGATGAATTATGTGTTGGAAAATCAATATAGTAATCCATTAAAAAATTTCCAACTCTTCTTTGTGACCGTGGACGACCGATACGTTTACTTCACAACGCTAATATTATGACAATAAGGGAAGTCTAATCGGGAAAATAAGTTGAGGTCGGTGGAGGAGATCGATGAAATCATTGATCTTTTTAAGAATTTTCGAGTCCGTTAACGATGTATATCATATATTTATTTGGTTGTGAACATTTTTTTGCTCCTTTCATATTTTTTTGTCATTAGACTTAAACAACTATCATTTATTTATATTATATTATATTATATTATATTAAACTTTTATAAAAAAATTTCTTTCCAAAACTCCCCATTATTACCTTCCTTGTGGAGGTGAGGAGGACCGAATCACTATTAGTATTTATTTTGGGCATGTTATAATAGGTTTCTTCACAATGGTGTGAGGCGGAATTAATTGAAATTTATATCATATACCTTACACCATGACTGTTTAATGTGGAATTAATTGTTCAAGCCCTTTCCAAAATTAACATTTTTTTTAAAAATAAATATATATGGTAAAAATAAAAGTTCTATTTATCATATGAAATTAAACTTGACATAATTTATTATAAGTTAATCAAAGTGTAGTACTAAAAGAAACAAAAATTTAAAAAAAAAAAATCAGGATACAAAAAAAATCGTTGTTCGAAATCGAGGTTAATGAACATCTATCTAATAATCTTTGATCTTATTTTTTCAAACATGTTTTAAACTTATAGTAAATAAAAATCATATGCTGCTGAGTAAATGTATGTAGTAATGAATTGATCTAGAGTGATAATTTAAGTGAAATAATGTAAATAAAAGAGGGAAAAAATGCAATATAGAGCTAGCTAGTCATTGTAACATAAGTTTCATTGTTGTAAATAATTGAAACATGTATCTGCATTAATAAATTATATTTCATGCATATAGCTAATACAATTGGCAAGCTTACTAACAGGCCGAGACATTTCTTTTATTGATTATTAACTTCAGCATTTATGTTGGAAGGAGAGAGACTGATGAATTGGTTGGATGAATGAATACTCATAAAACAATAGAATCTATTTCCCTCCCCTAAATGTTATATAAATCTAGCATGACCAAATGTTGAGCTTCATTTGGAAACATCTCCCACATAGGGAATGTTTTCCATTATGATTTCATCAATGTTTTATTATACAATTTCATATAGGAGACAAAATGGTACATAATTCCCCTATCTGTCTTTGACTACAACTGGAATGCCATTAATGTGATGGATGTTGATACTTACCAAATTATATTATAATTAACATATTAGAAATCAAATATATATGTTACTTTTGTTCTTACATATATTTTCTTATTGGAAAATCTAATATTTAAAAACTCCAATATTGCATTGGCTGGAAAAAAATGATCATAAGATAAAAGGAAAAATATTCATTAATCCTATCTTCATCAGCCATAGGGTTTCCGACCATAAGAGAATGGTTGATCTAATCATCTCCTAAAGTGAAATGTACGTACTTTCATACAACAAGGATAGTCTTCTCCTCACACCTACCCTCAAACACTAAAGGATCTAGAGGGCCAGAGATATTGTCTTTCATAGAAATGGGAAATTATTTGACAATAATAGCTTTGTCACCTTTTCAATTCATAACCAACAATTATATATCTACTTCTTCTATTTGCATTAAAAACAACATAGAATTGAACAAGAGTTTTAATACTTTACAATGACGACGACACATGACGTAGATTAAGTAGTCAATATATATATGGATGAGGATGGATGAGGAGTAGGGGTAGTTCGGTACGGTATACCTTAATATTTTATCAATACCTTATACCTTACCTAAAATTTCGGTATGCAAAAAATGCATACCTTTACCTTACCTTGATTTCGGTATACCTTGTTTCGATATACCTTAATTTCGGTATACAAAAAATTCATACATCTACCTTACCTTAATTTCGGTATACCTTATTTTCGGTACGGTATCGGTATTATACCTTTGATACCTAAAAAATATATTAATTTTTAAAAAAATCAATCTCATCGGTAAGATAGAGATTGCATATATGGATAATATTTCAGTATAATTATATTTTGATGTTATTCAAAAATTATATTTCTATAATTAAATTAATTTCAAATCTATTTAATTATTTGCTTATAAGTATTATATATATATTTATATATATTAACTTATAAATACTATTTCGGTATTTCGGTATATCTCGATATACCAAAATTTTAAAAATTTCATACCTTTATTGTACCAATAATTACAGAATCGGTATCATACCTTACCTTTTTTTCGGTATACCTTAAAAGTCGATATTTTCGATATATTACGGTACGGTATTTTCGATATACCTTTAATATCGGTAATTTTCCCCACTCCTAATAAGGAGTGATAGAGAGAGGGAATTTGAGAAAGGGAATGAGGAGGAAATGATGTGTCACTACATCACAGGTTAGAAAAAAGATAAAGGATTACGAGAGAGAGAGAAGAGAAAGAAAATTTGCGCCATGTCATTCCCTTTAAAATTCACTTTCCCAAATTCTCTCACCCAGTCATTTATATATATATATTTTGAAAAAACAGTTAAAATCAATTCATTAAAATCCCAAAAGTGGGAGAATCAAGAAACAAAGTTAGACAAATTTTAGATATGATTAAATAATGACAGTAGCAATCAAACTGTATCAAATCCTAATTATCTCAATCAGAATTTTTATTTACAAACCAACCTAATGTTTCAACATGTTGTCTTCCTCTTCCCTTTGTTCGTCCTCTTCCCTTTCACCTTCCCCTTCCTCTTCCCCTTCTCGTTCTCTTTTCTCTTGCAATGAAAGGGGGATGAACTGAAGAGGTTGATGAATATTGTCTATTCTAATTTTGATTTCTTTCTTTATATGAACCCGTTCTGATTTGATAGAAAAAATTATTATCCAGGATTTTCAGGATCTTCACCTTGTTATTCTCAACTTGAATTTCAAGATTATTATCTTTATTTCCTTCAACTTCAGCTTTGGAATTCTCAGCAACTTTGGATTCTATTTTATCAACCTTGCAATTCTCTTTTTTCTCTTGATTAACCTGAGTATCTTCCTTTTTATTTTCATCAGCAACCACTTTAACTTGATTTGATTGAGAATCCTCAACTATCTCTTTAACATGATTAGGATGAAGTTCCACCTCTTTCTTCGTACTACTTTCTTCTTGTACAAAATTTTCATTATCTTCTATTTAATGTTCTTTAACCACATTTTGCTCTTTGAAAATAGGCACATCTGTTTCATTTTCTTGCATCTTTACTTTCTAGCCTTTATGAATTTTCTGATCTTCTTCCTTTGTCAAATCAAATTTTGGACTTGCATGTTGGAAGGTATTATAAAAAGAGTTTCTGTCTGGCCTCCACTCATAAGCGATTTCCATTATAGTAAGTTTTCCTTTTATGTATACTCCAGTCATACTTTTCGGCAGCGTACTTCTAGGACAATGCTGTCAAACTCGCGAGTCGACTCGTGAACTCGTTCGAGTTTACGATTCAACTCAAAGAAAACGAGACACGAGTTGTAATAACTCGTTAGAATGTAAAATCACTATTCATTCGCGAGTTGAATCGAATCACTCGCTAAAATCGGCCGAAATCGGAAAAATTGTACCGTGTTGATGAAGGAAAAGAAACTTGAGTTATTGTTCTTTACCTTTTCATCTCTTTATCGTTGTCCCTTCCCTATCTTTGAACATTCTTTTTGACCTTCAATAATATATTAAAATAGAAAGATGGATAGAAGATTCAGAGAGAAAAGAAGAAAGATGAATGGAAGATTGAGAGAGAAAAGAAAGAAGATGGAGATGGCGCCGTAGAGGAGATGAAGATGTGGGGAATGTGGTTATAGTTAGGGTTTCTTAATATATATATATATATATATATATATATATATATATATATATATATATATATATATATATATATATATATATATATATATATATATATATATATTAAGAAACCCTAACACTATAACCACATTCCCCGTATATATTAAGAATTATATGTTTATATTAATACAAAATAAAATTAACTAAATAACTTATTCTCAAATATATATATATATATATATATATATATTTATTGAGAATAAGTTATTTAGTTAATTTTATTTTACGATTCGATTTTAATTTACGAGTTTACAAACCTTAAACGATTTTACGTAAACTATCGATTTTAACAGCCTAGTTCTAGGATGCACCTCAATGCTAATTCTAGCAAATGATAAGTGCTCTCCTCCTTTAGTAATTGAATCCATGTATAATGGTTTACCCAATAAACCTACAAAATGACTAAGTGCATCAGAATTGTACATATGTACAGATATATTTAAGAGCTTGAACCATATTTGTATAGTTTCTTTTGGCTTACTCAATAGGTTCAAGTCTTCAGACCATTTTTTCAATTTCATACCGTTGGATGCTATATATGTATGCCAATTTTCTAGAATTTCCTCCAGATTAGATCACATATTGAATTTAAAAAAATATAAATTATCGACATTTGCTGAAATCTTATCCAGTCCTTTTCCTTCACATTGCTTCAACGGTGTATCTTTAGTAATTGGGAAATATACTCTATTTTTCCCTATGTAGTTTTCCACAAGTACATTTTCTCATTCCTTTATATAGTTTTCCTCTACTTCAGTAGGCAATTTAAATTTAAATTGAGAATTCAATACTTCCACTTTTGTCTGTGTATTGCCCAAGTATATTTTCCCTTTATGGACATGATCTTCTGACTTTTTTGCATGTTGTTCTTCCAGACTTCATTAGTTTTCCATGACGAGTTGCTCCTGATAGTATATGACTTAGATTTGGAGCCTTCATCAGCTCCTTCATTGTAGCATGACCATTGAATAATTTCTTCATATTCTTCTTTTTTTGAGCAGATTCTAGTCTTGAATATAGCAGATGGTTAGTTGAATTGTAATCTGTTGTGCTTTCTCCTTATTTATGACAATTTCTCTCCTTTTGACATGCATAAGGAGCTTTGTAATCTAATTCTTGAGCCCAAAAAAATTAGTTCTTTCATTATAGCGTATCTTCCAAGCTCCTTCATTATCCGCCTGTTTTCCCGCATCATTTTCAATAGGAATTTTCTCAGTAGTAGTTAGAGCAAATTGCTTATTTGTGTTGGTATCATGCTGTTCTTTGATAACTTCTTCAACACTTCTTTCAATTTTTTTGACGGCTGTTTCCTTGATTCCTTTCAACAAAAAATCCATATTTTTTTAGATTTATTACTTTTGTTCTTTTCCTTCCTCATGATGGCAGAAATAGAGAAAAAGAATAAAGTAATAGCAGGAAACTTAAGAAATGATCACAGATAAACCGCAATCGAGGGCAAATTCCAGCGATGTTTACAAATGCACAAGAAACCCTATACTAGAGAAACTTAATGGCTTATTTATTATGCAAGATAATATTGTGTCAACTTTGCAGATCGGTCTGTGCCACCTGTGTCAATCGTGCCACCCGTGCCGATCGCACTTCCTTTGATAAATGGCGATTTCGGTACTGATTTGATGACTTCCGACTAAAAACAATATCATATCACCTAAAACGATCGTGTCGTATGTTCCTATCGTGCTGTCGTGCCGTGATGTGCCATCTGTACCGATCGCGCTTCATTAAAAATCTCCAGAGTTTTTTTCTCTGAACTGGTTACTTTTGATGTATATTAATATTTGTTAATTTATCTTTCTTAAGTCTGATGAACTTATTGATGAATGTGGTAAAATTATTGTTTTCCATTTTGTCATCTCAATGTTTTTTTTAACTTCCCTCTATTATTAGGGTTGGCAATCTAGTGAATCAAACGTTAGTTGTCACAAACCATTGACAGAGGAGGTTAGCTATAATCTCACATGAGCATGTGTACTGTCGAACACTATAATTTTTGCTCAGAACAACCGTGAAATTGATAGTTTTTTTAGCTTTCGGTGAATTGAAAGTTGCTAAAGTCATTCATCATGTTTGTGCTAAAGGGAAATTTAGGACATTAAACATGACGAATCCCATGTTAGCGTTGACTAATCTGAGTCGGTTTAGATGGTTTTCTATGTGATCTTAGGCTTAAAAACAGATTGGAAAAAATACTTACATTTTAAGGTGTAAAAATAGCCTAAATATCTCTAGGAAATTATTACAAAATGTAAGATAGAAGAAACTAAAGTCAGGCTCGACCGAAAGATAATGCAACCTATGCAATTATATAAGGTCTTTAAATAGCCCCATAATTTAAATTTATTAATTATATATTATAAAATATCTATTTTATCATATAAAATATCTATTTTATCATATAAAATTAATTTTTTTTTTATATATTTATTTCCATATAATATGTTAACATTTTCTCTTTTTATATTATATATAATAATATATTATTTTTTTTCCATATTATATAATAAAATATTACTTATTTCTATCTTCATATTATATATAATATAATAATATATTAATATATTAATTTTTTCACTCATTTTATTATTTTTATATATATATATTTTTTATTCTTAATATTAGATTCATTTTATATTAATATATATTGTAACTATTTTATATAGCTAATCCTAGTTTATATTTTAGACATTTTTTTATCTCTCATTTTGTATTAAATTAATTAATTAATTATTACGGTATATTTTTTCGTTTACAACTTATTATATTAATAATTTTAAATGTATATTTTGAAATATTTTTTATATATATACTAGTTAACATTGTTATATATTTAATTTGTATTTTTAATATAATTTTTTTTTATAAAATGTATAATTATTTTATTTATTTAAATTTTGTGAGGTCATAAAATTTAAATTTGCATTAAGTCTGTCGGGCGTTAATGACTAGCTAGTGGAGGCCATGCATCATGCAGGTGATTTGAACAGAAAATAATTTAAAACAAAATTCATTGATATTCACATATATATGTAGAGATTATAAAAATCCCACTAAAATTTTCAACATTGCTAGCTTAAAGTTGATATCATGACAATTTTCATGTGAAAAAATAGGATAAATGAGGTTGACAATAAGGAAGTCACATATTTGCCATCACATTTGTTTTTTTTCTCGTTGTTTAGATTTGATTGCACAATAAATGATTTGTTCATAATTATTCTTCCCTTGTTTAGTTCTTAGTGTGAGTTTGAGGGTTTACTACAATTCATTTAGTTTTCCCTTTGTTTATATACTTTTTTCTTTCAATTTTAATTGTACATATATGTTTTAAAATAGAGGCAAAACCAAACATGACAATAAAAATAATTGAGGGGGCTGCATCGAGTGGTTGTTATTTTGTATTTTGACAAGCACATTGATCTGTGAAATTTGATATTCCGCTTAGGGACACTTAATTAATTTGATTAGCCAATCTAAAAGTTGTCTTATTAAGGCAATTTATAGAGATTATTTGAGAAATTGAAGAAAGTATATATATATAAGTGATATTGTGACCGTCTTTAATATAATTTTCAAGATTGGATTAATTTAAAATGTCTTTTTAGATATGAGTTTGAGTTATAGTTTGAACAATTTAAAAGTACTTTTTTAGATTTTGAATTCAGTTTAAAAAGAAATTATTAATATTTAAAAAAAATTAACGTTTTATAATAAATGTGTAGTTTTGTAACCTCGGGAATGGTCCCCTCGTAACTTAGCATGAGTTTGGTCTACACGTGGCAACACAGGGAGAAATCCGAGGTGGCTTGAAGTACGATGCGTTTAAAACACAATTTAAATTGATCAAACATAACTAATTGAAAAGATTATCTATTTGAAAAAAGAGTCACCAATTTATTTTAGAAAACTTAGTGAAAGGTACGTGCATAAACGTACTTTATATAAGAATTTCTATAAAAGATTCGGTTTTGGGGGGAAAACGGTTAAAACCATTTCATTAAAATCCCAAAAGTGGGAGGGTCAAGAATCAAAGTTAGACACACCCTAGCTATGATTAAAAGATGACAATCAAACGACCCTAAAGAAACTGATTAGTAGTCATCAAACATAAGAAAAATAGAGATTACAAACAAAGATTAAAAAATTGTATCAAATCCTAATTATCCCAATCGGGATTTTTATTTTCATACCAACTTGATGTTTCAACATGTTTTCTTCATCTTCCCTTTGTCCTTCCACTTCCCCTTGCCCTTCCTCTTGTAATGAAAGAGGGGTAACTAAAGATGATGATGAGTACTACCTATTCTCATTTTGATTTTTTCCTTTATATGAACCCGTTCTAATTTGATAAAAAAGAATTATTCTTCAGGAATTCTGAGCTCTTCACCTTGTTGTTCTCAACTTATATTTCAAGATCATTGTCTTTATTTTCTTCAGTTTCAATTTTAGAATACTCAACAACTTTGGATTCCTCTATACAAACCTTAGAATTCTCTTATTTCTCTTGATTAGCCGGAGTATCTTCCTATCTGTTTTCATCAGCAACCACTTCAACTTGATTGAATTGAGAATCCTCAACTATCTCTTCAATATGATTAGGTTGAGGTTCCACCTCCTTCATCGTACTGCTTTCGTCTTATACATAATTTTCTTTATCTTCTGTTTCCTGATCTTTAACCACATTTTGTACTTTGATAATAGGCACATCTGTTTCATTTTCCCGCATCTTTACTTTCTAGCCTTTATGAATTTTTTGATCTTCTTTCTTAACCTCATCACAATTTGGGCTTGCATGTTGGAAGATATTATAGAAAGTGAATTTGTATGGCCTCCACTCATAAGTAATTTTCATGACAGTAGGTTTTCCTTTTCTGCCTACTACTGTCATACTATTGGGCAGTGTACTTCTAGGATGCACCTCAATGCTAATTCTAGTAAATGATATGTGCTCTCCTCCTTTAGTAATTGGGTCCATGTATAATGGTCTACCCAATAAACCTGCAAAATGACTAAGAGCTTCTACATTATACATGTGTGCAGGGATATTCCAAAGTTTGAACCATATCCGAGTTGTTATTTTAGGCTTGCTTAATATGTTCAAATCTTCAGACCATCTTTCCAACTTCATTCAGTTGGATCCAATATATGTATGTCCATTTTCTAGAATTTCATCCAGATTTGATCCCTTCTTAAATTTCAGAAAGTAGAGATCATGTACATTCACTGAAATTTTCTCCAATCCCTTTTCCTCCCATTGCTTCATAAGTGCCTTTTTGGTGACTATGAAGGAAACTCTATTCTCTAGTTTAAAACAAAATTCTAGAGAGATAAAGTGTGAGGCACAAACTTTGTATTCCTTCTTCTTCTTCATAGTGAAATATGGTGGTGACTGAAGTGGACGTAGCTCAATTTGAGTGTACCACTATAAATCTGTGTCTTCTTGTGTTCTTCTTTCTTGCATTTTTACAGATTGTTTCAAGCTGGTCGGATTTGTGAGATACAAATCCTAACAGATGTACCTTGAGAAATCAGTCTTGAAGTGGTACTGCACCTCAAACATTCAAGAAGTAGTCAAGAGAAGAGAGTTAGTTGCAGCTAACGTTAGACGAGGTGCCTTGCACCCGATCCTTAGCCAAAGACTGGCCAATTATGACCTTTTAGAGAAAACAACATGATTTGATACCAGGGTCAACATCCGATTGCAATAGATCATGGACTCCTACAGCTCTACTTCCATGTCGTTTATACATGGCACTGAGTCATCCAATGGTGATGAGCAACAAAGAGAGAAGCCCTTGACAGTGCATAACTCTCCAGATGCCAAAGAGTAGCTTTTCTATGTTAAAAAGTTGATGTTCCCTGCTGTTAAGCATTAACAACTCTCTTTTTTTGATGTGCAACAACCCCTCTTTGTTCCATCTGAGTAGTTGCCTCTACAAGTTACTAAGAAGCAACTCATCCAAGTGCTGAGTAACAACAGTTCTCCATTCCTGTTGAGTAGCCGGTTTCTTTAGCTGATGAGCATCACTCCTCCCCTGCTCATGAGAAGGAGCCCTCCTATGCTCCTGAAAGGCTTTCCGCCCCTACTTTTAAGAAGGAGATTTCTCAGGCTACTGTGCAGATATCTTCAAACTCTGAGTCGAAAATCAGTTCGGCATCCGAAACGCACCCTTCTGCATCTAAGAAGCATTCTCTCTCTTCTAAGAAGCAATCCCTCCTGGCTGCCTCCAATCACTTTGAAGAACCATCGGGATTATCAAAGATATTCAAGATGACGATGATCTTTCTCAAGCGCTCATTAAGGTGCCTACTCCTTGGGCATCTTATTCATCTAAAGATTTAATATCATCGGTTATCCAAGAAAGTACTCATATATCTCCTCTTCAGATTCTATCCGTTGTTTCCCAACTGAACAATTGGCTCCTCATTCTCTAGAGGAGTCATCTCGAGGAACGATGTATATCCGGAGCTTAATGCTAGACATCATTGCGCCTCTGTAACAGAGTGTTGTAGCAATCTATGTTGATTTGGAAGTTCTAAAGGAGCGGTCTGTTGCTACCTCAAAAGCATCGTCCTCGGCAGATTCGACGTAGGATAAAATCATTAACCATGTTTTGAGGAGTTCTCTTGAGGTAACGATCATCAAGGAGTCCATGAATAGGCTGAAGTCTAATCTGCTATCAACCTCATGTAACTAACACACGAATCTCTTCGCAAAAATTGATACTATCTATATGCAAATTGTCGAAGTAACAAACTACCTCAAGAATGAAGCAGACCATAGAATTGAAGATACTGATGCTTTTAAAAAAAGGGAAAGAATTCGAGGAGGAAGATTAGGTAGGGGAAGCTTGGACATGGAGGAAGGTGGATGTGAGTCAACAGGGAGCGGACTCGGAAAAAATTAAAAGGGGGATATCTTTACACTAATATTTTGTGTATTTATGTTTATATAAATATATAATTTACTTTAATTTCTCTGCTCTTATGACTTAGTTTTAATTTCATCAAAAATTGAGAAATTGTTGAATTAAATTAAAGAAAGAAAAATGAGAAAATTAATTAAACTAAGATTAAAGAAGAAATCTTTAATTAAGTTGAAATAAGGAAAACTATTTAATTGATTAAAATGAACTTATAATAATAAAAATCAATACAACTTAGTTTTGATGATGCGTTGTTAATTGAAAAAAACTAAGTTCTGCATATGTTTAATGCGTAGGTAAAGCGAAGAGGCACGAGCAACTAAGCTAACGTCGGTAGGGTTGCCAACAATAAAGTTATCTTCAACACGCTAGTAGAAGGATTCCTTCAACGTTTAAGAAGCGATGGAAGCAGGCTTGTTTCAACAGTAGGGTTGAAGAAGTGTTGACAGTAGTCTTGCCAACAGTACGGTTGAAGAAGCACTGGAAGTAGGCTTGCTTCAGTAGTAGTCTAAAGAAGCGCTGGTAGAAGCCTTCCTTCAGCGGTAGTCTGAAGAAGCGCTGGCAATAACCTTACTTCAGTAGTAGTTTGAAAAGCTCTAGCAATATCCTTGCTTTAGCAGCAGTCTGCAGAAGCCAATATCAGTGTCAACAGTTGTGTTGCGCTAATAGTAGAATGCCACATGACATACAACCATTAGAAAGTTGACACGTTTCTACGAATGATATTTGATTGTTGCTGCGTTTCAATATAAAAGGACATCAAAGTACAACAGCGAATCCTCTCGGTCAATTCACGATATCTGAATATTTGGCCTCTCGGTCAAATCAGGTATCCAAGAATTAGATTCGACCGTTGCTAATATATAAAGGCTCTAGAGTACAACGGCGAAAAAGATCAAGAAAAACAACAAGACAATAGAACAAACTTCAACTGTCGATCAATTTACTCTCTTTAGATCTTCTTTCATAAGTGCATTCTGTATTTCATTTATGCCAAGCTGAGAGATAATTTGTTTGTACTATTTGAGAGTATATTCAATATTGTAAATTGAACATAACGTTGTTTGTTCAACAGAGTGATAGCTAGAAGTTTAGAACAGACAGTTGTTAAAACCTGAGTTCTGTCTAGGTTAGTGTAGACACTATACAAATTAAAGTCTTTTAGTGAAATCCTTTTGGAAATAGAAGAAGGGGTGTCATAGGAGTTTTATCTCCGAACATCCATTAAATCGTGTGTTATTTCCTTACTGCATCTTCCGTAGTTTATCATCCGCTTCAAATCTCGTAAGCATTTTCTGCACTTGAATCCGTTCAATAGCTTGCTATGATTTTCCAAAAAAGAGAAACATAGTTTAATCTCTAAAGGATTAAAATCGCATTGAAAGTCAAGATTAGCACAACAATATTCAAGCCCCCCTTCTATTATTGTCACCGAACCTAACAGTAAGAAATTTTTGTTGTCCGTCATCAGAATAGTCTGGAATTCTTCTATGGTTGGGCACATAGATTTTTGATCGAGGAAGTAAGCTGTTTTGACAGGGTTCCACATTTGTTGCATCTCCATCATGAAGGTTGAATTCAATTTGAAATTTATGAAACTCATAATTGGGATGAGGCCATAAGTTTGATAATTCCATTCATTAGCGTGAATGTTATCGATCCAAGGGACCAACTCGACGTCCGTGAGCATGGGCATTGTTTGACTGCGATCATAGAAGAAGGAGGTACTGCAATTGTAAAAACAAGAGCAAATGCATATATAAATAAGATGACTTAGAGTAAACATGTCATAAGGTTTTATATACTTGCTTTACAAAACTTCCGATTTTACACATTTAAAAATTTCGGAGTTATGTGTTTGCTAGTTATTATACTACCGCCTTCTAACTTATTTCGTTTATAAAAGAAGTGTAAAACTAGAGCTCCTCTTCAGGGGGAGCGAGTTCGGCTGCAACAAGTACAGGTGAAAAAACTTTTACTCTCTTCTTACTCTTGTTGATGTCGGAACTCATTCATGATCTAGTCGATATAATTCTTCATGTCTTTCAGGATGCCCATCTTGACTGCATCGTTCACAGTTCAAGGTAGTTTGCAAAGTTATTATGTTCGATGGGCCTGTCTATGGTGACCACGCAAGTCACAACATGGAGGCATGCAGTCTCGTCTGAATTGCTTTAACAAATCGCTGATGTAGTAAGAAGTGATCTATTCGAGGCCCATAAGAATGATTATGGGTTGATCATCCATGAGGTAGACCATTTTCTTAATACCGTACCAAGGTAGAAGTTCACGTATAAAATCGTTGTCATTGACAGGTATTTCTGGGTTGGCACTCCTAATGCGTTGGCATTGGAGGGTAGTACTCATCACATTGCCATGAAGTAGAAGAGGTATACGTTTATTTTTTTCCAAGAGACATATGTAGAGAATGATCAAAGCCCCTCTCTTGTTGAGATAGTACGTGAAATATGATTCATTTAAACCTAGTAATGTTTCAGCTAGGATGATTTCATTGGGATCCTTATTTCCTCCTCTGAGGTGATAAGCCACTTACAGTATCTTGGAGGATGGCGGACGGTTTACAGTCGGGGCGAGGAGAAAGTGATCCATCATGTTTGTTATGGTGAGCATGGATGTACTGAATTTTAGTGGAATTTCTTTAGTTTGAGTGGCCAGGTTTATCCAGCGTGGAAGGTGGAGTATGTTTTGGCTAGAATATTGTCCGTTGTGGGCTTCGTGTATCTAAATTCTTCGAGGATTAGAAATTAGAGGGACATGAACTACGTGTAGGCTTAAGCCTTATGATATTCTTGTTATTGATCATCATGATGGCTTTAAATTCTTCGATGGTCGGACAGATTTGGCGATCACGTTGGATGAAGACCCTATGCACCAGATCTCATTTTCGCTACATCTCCATTGTGAAGTTATGATGAATTCGGAAGTGGGTGTATTTGAGAGCGGTACTAAGACTGTAGACTCGATAGTACCATTCCTTTTCATGGAAATTATGGATCTAAATGAATATTTGTTCTCTAAAAGAGACATTTAGCGATCGTATAATCAACTTGACAAACTTGTTGTTTGATTTTGATAAATCAAATATGCTTGGAGATGTTTATTATAATCTATTATAGATGTATGCATGTATAATAAATAAGCACGTACATGTTGACTTGTCGAGGCTTTGTTGTTTGGGCATATCAAACAACAGTTGCGTAATGTAACAAGGTTTTGTGTGCTAAAGTTTAGTCAAGGTTTGGGTTGGAATCTCTTCCAACCGTCGCTAAGGACGCATCTTGATGGATATATCAACGTTGAAAGGAGGATCCATTCCTGGTTCCTAGTTTTTCCTCTAGCTACATCTCTCGGTCATAAACCAGTATGATTTATCTTCACATAATTCGTAGAAGTATGGAATTCCGATCTGGTACATATTCACGTAATCCTAGATAATATACTCGTTTTGAGTTTCTAGCAATTATTAGGATATAGTCTAGGTACCCTTTAGGGCGATGAATCCTTTAAGGTGATCTATTGTGAAGGTTCTTTAAATGTTATAAATAAAATTTTATATAGCTACAATTTTGTTTATTATATAAATTAAAAATCCGTTCCCCAGTAGAGTCACCAAGAATGCAGTATCACCCGGGAATGGTCCCCTCGTATCTTAGCACGAATTTGGATGACACGTGGCAATACCGGGGAAGACCCGATGTGGCTTGAGATTTGAAGCGTTTCAACCTTGGTTTGTGTGCAATGTATCTTTGTTTTAAAATAAAATATTATTTTGAAAATTTTTGAGAATACTTCTGAATTAATTTATGTAAAAAAAATTAATTTATTCAAATTTTAATAATTTTGGGACCAAATAATAATTTGATTAAAACCCGGTTTAAATTAATCGAACATAACTAATTTAAAAGATTATCTATTTGAAAATAGAGTCGCTAAATTATTTTAGAAAAATCAATAAAAGGTACTTTTATAAACGTACTTTATACCAGAGTTTCTATAAAAGGTTCGGTTTTTAGTTACGCTCGAGATAAGGGTTTTGCGCTAGGTTCTCTACGCCTATCAAAGGACGATTTTATTTTTAAATAAAAGTATGTATATTACAAGATTTATTTATAACATTTTATTTTCTTTAATTAGTAGTCCGGGTCCTAAACAATGATAGATTTAGATTACGTAAATAATTGTATAAAATTATTTCAAAAGACGAACATGCAATTGCGTTGATATAAGATTAAGTGAAACCCTGAAAATTTATTAGAAAAGTGTTAGAATTTAAAAATAAATTCCAAACGGAACCTTAGTCAAAATATTTTTTTAGGAAATATTCCGAAAATATTTAAATATCATTTTTGACCTTTCAAGATTATTTGAAAATGGATTATGGTTCCAAAATTAGAAAGTTAATTTTGGAAAAGTAGAACCAAACAAGCCTTAAGACCGGAGTCCTAGGATTTGGATTTGTTTGTACCGATCTAGACTCGGACAAGCTCGGTCTAGATCAGGGCTCGGGATGCTCGGTCGAAGGACTGGAGGGCTCAGTCATGGGGTTTATGAGGCTCGGTCTTGAACTCAGGTTGTTCGGTCTTAGGTCTGGGAGGCTCGGTCCCAAGTCTGCCTTTCTCGGTCGTGAATCTAGGAGCTCGATCCCATGCCAGACATCGGGTCAAGGTTAGAAACTTCGGTCGGATTCCTCGGTCCCTACTCAAGAACACCAGTTGTAAGTCTTAGTCCTAACTCAAGAACATATGTCATTGGTCTCGGTCCTAACTTAAGAACATCAATCATTGGTTTCGGTCATAACTCAAGAACATCGGTCATTGATCTCTGTCCCATGCTAAGAGCCTCAATCCTTTACCTTTGTTCAAGAGGACCGAGTGTTCTTGAATTGGTTAAAAATTGCAGGTCTTGTATCTTTTGATATAGATCATGAAATCATCATAAAAATTCCAAAGAAAAAAAAAATTCGAAACATAATAAAAATTATGTTCATTATTTTTATTTTGAGTATTTTGGAGTATTTATTTTATTGTTTGAGCCATAAATTATACATAATTATTGTTTAAAATCATAATTAAATAACTTCAACTTTTTTTTTGGTTTAACTTGGGTAAAAAAACAAATATTTTAAATTTAATTTTTTTTTTAGATTTTTAATTATTTTTTTCTAATTAAGGTTTAATTATCATAAAAATTAACCCAAATTTAATTTTTAATCTATTTTTTTGAGTGATTTTTATTTTTAAATATTCAAAATATTATTTTAATATTATTATAATTTAATAATATTATTTATAAATTATGTTACATAAAATTTTCATTTTTACCAGTTTAAATCGCAATCACTAAACATAACTAATAAAATAGAATAACAAATACTTAAAAGTGAAAAGACAAGTGAATAAAGAAAAAAATGATTCAACTAAAGAAAAAGCAAAATCTTCACAATTATAACTATTTAATTAGATACAGATATCTTTTAAAAGAATAACTAGATTCCCTAGTAAAACGATCATAACCCCAAATTTAATTTTCATTGAAACGTCACAATGTGACAATATAAAGTTAACTTTCTTAAAATTCTAAATTTCTTCTATAACCCAACAATTCATTAAAAACTGATAGGAGGACTTTCTTAGTTCCACATCCTTCATAATCCCCAAATAGACATTCCAATATCTTTTGATAAATTTCTCTGTACAAATATTAATTTGTCAAATATGACTTTTACATCTAAATTTAAATATATATATATATATATTACATCTATTTTTTCATCCAATATTCTTAAAATAAACCTAAAAAATATATTATTTCCAAATGAGCCAAAGTATAATTCCAAATATAGAGAGAAAGAAATTAGGTAAGACAAAGGAGACAAAGTTAACACACCCACACCAAACAAGACCTAAGAACTTGGACAGCCTTTTGGTGCATAAAATTCCGTGATAAATTATGTTTGCGCATGACTCCATATATGTTCTACAAATAACGCTGAAATTAATGTTTTAAATTTGTCTATGTTAAATGTTTATGTTCTCGATCCAATATTTTTTACTTTATCTCTCTAAAAGTTTGAGCATTCCAAACGATTCTGTCTCATTATTCTTGATTTTTGTTTCGTCATTGTTCTTTTGTTTCTTTCATTCCTTTATTCTTTTGTCATGTTCTAATTCTCTCTCCAGATTATTTGAGGACAGAGAATGATAATGCTGGGATTTGGCTAAATAATTAAACTGATAATATATATATATAAAAGAATACATTTCTGTCTTTTCAACAGAAAATAATATGCAATAATAAATTTCTGCCTAATAAATCTCTGTAAAGTTTGAAGGAATATCCTTTTCTTAGAAAAACCAAAACACAAAGAGGTTTGTGCTTAGTGTTAAGCACAAAAATAAATTCTAATATATATACTTTTAAGGCTCTTTTAGTCATAACTCATTTCAGCCATATATTAATATTCCTATAGTTTTACTATATATTTTTATTAAAAAAATAAGTAAAAGTAGATAAATATTTTTATAGTTATCATGTTGTATTACTGAATTATGAGTTCATAAAATCAGCACAATAAAATTTAATTTTTTACTCGGAAGAGATCAAATCATTTACTACTAATGAAACTTTTTAGGGAAGAACATTAATGACCAAGAATGTTCAGATTTGAGCATT
This sequence comes from Impatiens glandulifera, assembly GCF_907164915.1. NCBI lineage: Eukaryota > Viridiplantae > Streptophyta > Magnoliopsida > Ericales > Balsaminaceae > Impatiens > Impatiens glandulifera. The sequence goes on from NC_061864.1 coordinate 41,228,384, forward strand.
AAGTAGTTGGTTGATCACGTAAATTTCAAGAATCAATCAAGTCTTGTTACTTGTTGATTCTTCTTGAAATATTGAAAGAATATTATGCTCTTATTGAAAACAAAAGTTCAAAAATGTTTCTTTTATCTAAGTGATAAACAGGTTTAATTTATTTACTAGTCGGATTCTGGTTGTCTTATTTTGTTGCTACCCTATTTGTCTTTTTTCTTCTTCAAATATAATAGTACCAGCCAGATAAGCTATTAAAACCCTTGCTCTTCAGTTTCGTATGCTCCTTTTTTTTAACGCCGGATCCTATTTATGAACTCGAACCCAAGATTTTATAGAGCTTAGGTATCTATCTCTTGTTGCCGCTACGATAAAAGATGAATACTTTATCTAATTTATTTATATATTTAGCATAAGAACAAATAATTTTTAGAAAGTTTTTCGACTTCACCAATAAACTAACTAAAACTAACATAATAAAACTATAGAAAAAAAGAGAACTTTGAGGGATCTTAAGCATGTATTAAAAAGAAGACTTAATGTATAAATATAGAAGATTATTATTTAATGATACAGATTATACAAATTGTCTTTTCTTTTTTAATTTTTTAGTAAAGAGAATGAGATTCATAAATATGAAATAATTTATTTTAATTATATTAAATTTTAATATATTTTAAATTATGTATAATAAAATATTATTTTAATCTCTACACAAAAAATTTTAAATTTGAAATGAAACAATTGTGGAATAATTTGGATATGCCCAAGCCCAAGCCAAGAAAGATGCAGGTCACTTTTCTAGTGAGAGGAGAAATTAATTTCATGTCAATTCAATCTTTTTGTTAAAGACATTTGGAATAACTAATGTTACAAAGATTAACATATAAGATAATAAAATTTGAACATTTATAAATTTTTTTATTTTTTTTTTAAATAAAGGAGAACTATCATAACTTTGACGGTCATAATTCATTCTTAAACTCAAAACGTTTTCAAATGGAATTTAACCCGTGACATTTTGGTCTCTTAAACCATCTCTTACCACCGAGATACCTTGTTGGGGTAACATCTATAAAGTTACTCGTTATTAATTAGGTTTCTAAAATATTAATTTAAATTAGATACTCAAATCTGCATGTTCAAAGTAACATTCAACAAAAAACGCACTTAGAGAGAGAAATTTTCTCTGGAGATTTTTTTCTCACATCGGGCACGACCGGCACATCAACGCCGCCGAAGCTTTTGACGTCGGAATGATCTCAAATTTCTCCAGCAGGTGCGTCTCTTTCCCCCTACAATCTGACCGAAGGAATTTCAATTTGAACGGAGGAATCGGGAGAAATCACGATTATAGTTTCTAGATCGGATATTTAGGTCGTTTTCAGCACGATCGGCACGATCGGCACAATCGGCACAATCGGCACGATCGGCACGATCGGCACATTCGGCACGATCGGCACGAACAACACAAACGACACGGATTCTCGCCGCGACCGCGCTTCTACATCGGAAGTCGGCCGCCATCCTCCAGCACCTTCGATCAGTTGTCGTGCGCCCTCTGGAACGTGTTCTGTTGTGCAAGGAACGGTCGCGGTCATCTTCTCTTACCGTTGTCCGGAGCATTTCGTCAAACCCCCTTCTGTAGAGACTTGACGTCGAATCGGCGTCGGTCGCCCTCCTCTTCTCACTTTTCGTTTACAGGTTAGTTCGAACCTCGGTCGGGACATCAAACCACACCGCGAGGCGCGGGTAGGTCTCCATTGAACTTCTTTATCGCCGTTTGAATCAAGTGTTCGGTCTGGAGGAAGCTTTCGTAGCTACAGACCGTTCCAAAATTGCTTAAACCCTTTCTTGTTTGAGCAATTATTTTCAAGCCCCTGTTCCGGTGCGATTGGTTTCCAATCGTGCTGTTTGCGCCCACCCTTTGCTGTAGAATTCCAACCTCTGTGGCTCCTTTGAAGATTAGGCAGTTTGCGCTTGATCTTTCCAATGAATGGTACGCGCCCGTCTAGTGTAATTACTCGGGCAAGGGGCGTCCTTCAAGTCCGCCCTGATGATCCTAAGAAGGTGCTGAAGGGGTCGTCGACAAGCAGCAAGGCTAGGTCTGATAGACGAACTCGCAGGTCTCTTAAAAATCCCAGGAAGCAGAAGCCAGAAATCATGGATGAAGTTCTAAACAACGGAGAAGATGCGCCTATTGATTCTATGCCAAATACAGCATCGGGTATGAGTTCTTTTCCACATGCTGATGAATTACATGAGAATAGTTTTATTGGGGATTCATACTGTAACAATATGCATGTTCATAATAGAAATGATAGGATTGAATTGATAGGAAAAGACAGTACTGCATATAAAAATGACAGGACTTTAATTCTAGAAAATTCTGTTGTTACTGAACTTGCTACACAGAATAGACCGTTAGAGTCGCTGGTTGGTACCCTAGACCTGACCGGTCATTCTGTTGGGAAATTGGATTTGAAATCTTGTCTTGTTGAAATTGATGACAATCGGGTCGCTTGTGCGGAAAATTCGGTCCCAATGTTGGAGATAATCTATCAAAAAGGCTCTAAGGTAATGCAGGAAAATGACATAAATTGTATAGGTTTATTGGGTCCTATTGAAAGCTCAAAATTGGGGTCTGTTTCTGAATCGGGTGAAAACATTATGCTGAGATTTATGTCTGTTTTGAATGATCCTACTGAAGTTGGTACTGGTGTTCTTATTGAGGTAAGTATGACAGAGCTGAATAAGACTGTTGATCGAGAATTAATAGGTTCAAAGAATATTACAAGGTCGGGGTCAGTTTCAGAAGCAGTAAAACATGACAGTTTGGGTAATTCAGGTGCAAAGAAAGATCAGAAAACAAATTTTACCGGTCCTGCTAGAGAGGATGCTAAACTGGGCAAAATATATCATTTTGAAATTGCCTCTACAGGGTTGGAGATATCAGCTGCTCAGAGTCCATTAGCTCCAAAGAAGGATATAATTTCAGAGTCTTGTTCTACAATGAGAAATCTTGCAAATCTAAAAGTCTCGGGTTCCATTAATGATCAGAATGTTAAGTCTACCTGTCCTGCTAAGGATCAAATGGAAAGTCAGATATCCAGACTATGTACTAGGCTTGAAAAAGGTTGGACAGAAGACACTAAATGCGCCCAGGATTCTGAAACTGAGGCTAAAATTGCAGGATCTTCTAAACAGCATGCACATCTAGCTGAAACTGTTAAAGGACATAGTCTAACAGAATCTGGAAACACTGAAGAATTATATCTGAGTTAGAGTTATTCATGGAAATAAATTCAGCTCAATTAGAAAAGCCTAATAATACAGATCTAAAGGATGATGAACTGGTCTTGATTGGTATAGCCAATGGTGAAAGTTTAGCTGGAAATTATATTGATTCGTTGATTGATGACATCATGAATGACAATCTGGGTCTGGGTATGGATCTCATGGAAGCTACAAATAAGTTGGGTCAGAATATAAGTCAGGATATAAGAGGTGAAGAATGTATGAAACTAGAAGAATTAGCCAACGGTTTTTGCTTGGCCGGGTCTAATGAGGGGTTAGCCAAACGATTTTCGTTTGGCCGGGTCTAATATGGGATTAGCCAACGGTTTTCGCTTGGCTGGGTCTGAAAAAGATAATTTGGTTGCAAAAAAGTTGGGTCTAACAAGGGTGGATAACATGAATATTCAAGTCATTGATCCTGAACACGCCGGTCTTGGACACACTAAAACTACTCATGGAATTGGTCATATCTCTTCAAATGTCGGTCTTAGCTCTTCAAATGCCGATCCTAGCTCTTCAAACGCCGGTCATAGCTCTTCAAATGTTGGTCCTAGATCTTCTAATGCCAGTCCTAGATCTTCTAATGTCAGACCTAGGTCTTCTAATGCCGGTCCTATCTCTTTAAATGCCGGTCCTGACATCACATATCCACCTTCTACCGGTCCTAATCGTCAAGATAATAAATCTACTAACAAAGCTATGAGCCACCGGTCGAATCAAAAGAACCAAAGCATAGATGTTGATTTGGAATCAGACGATAGCACTGACTATGATGAAACAATAATATGCGACCTCGAATATTATAAGTCCATGAAGAAGATATCGGCAACAAAGATCAAACCAAAAGCAAAGAGGCAAAATTCTTCCAAAACAAGTGCTGAAATTGAAAAGATCGATCAAGAAACGGGATCGAATAATTCTAAAACAGCTAAGAAGGGTAAAAATGGATCAAAAATAAAAGAAAGGAAAAACATGAAGGCAAATAACTCAAGTTCTAAGAAGAATGCTGAAGTAAATCCCAAGGAAATTGTGATACCCAAGGCTAACCCTAAGATATTGAACTTGGGTGCGTTTTCTCCACTCGTTAATCTGGATCCTGAAATGCCAATTGATAGCATTCAAAAGAGGAAAACTGATACACAAGAGAAGAACACTAAAGAGGATATTCTAAAGAAGATCGGAACAATTGAAGGCAACGGTTTTGTGGGAAATATAAGGGTTAGATGGGCAGAAAAGAACAAACAAGTCGGGAAAGATAGCATCCCTGAAACAGTCATCTCCTCAGCTCCTCCTACTGCTGTAATTCCTGACAAAGAAAATACTCAGGCTGATAACAAGGATCCTACTGCTGGTCCAACGTGGTCAATGAGGAAAAACGAAATAGCAAATTTGGCAGGACTGAGAAACCAAATGAAGAAGCTATTTTTCCAAATTAATAAACAAGAGATTACGATGCCCCAAGAAAGAAATGATCAGTTGAATGCTCAGTTCAACCGTCACTATCTAAAGAATTGGAATCTCTTCAACAAAGACCAATATGATGAAGTGATCAAGTGGACGGTTGACGCCATGAAGGAAATTTCGAAATGTAATAAAACAAAGGTGTACACAATCATGAGCAACCCAAATAAAACCTGGCAAGAAGGAAAGGTGTGGAATGGAAATGTCATGAGCGATCCAGAAAAGGGAAAATTCTAGATAGACACTTTATTCCCAAAGGTAATTACACTTGATCATCCGCACCGGTTTGAGCTCCCACCAGAAATTGAAGAAAAATGTGTCAAGGCATGGGAGTTTGTCATAGTTGGTCATTTTATGGGCAACATGAAGGCACCATTTGCTGAGGTTAAAAGAACGTTGATGGGTCAGTGGGAATCCTCTGGTCTAGAGAGGATCACAATCAATGATCATGGATTCTACTTTCTATCCTTCAGGAATGGCAGTGAAATAAAGTCGATCATAGAGAGCGAATATACTTTTATCAGGGGAAAAAGATTCAAGTTGTACAAGTGGAGCGAGGAACTTAATAGTAATCATAGACCGCCTGAACTTGAACAAATCTGGGTGAATCTCAAGAATGTTCCACCACACATGTGCAACCCGATGGGTCTTGCCTATATTTCAAGCATTATAGGCAAACCACTTATGTTTGACCCAGCAATGGAAGGCTACGAGCGTGTATCTGTGGCCAGAGTTAGTGTCGAAATCCATCCAAGTAGCTCTCTTCCAATCAAGCTTGAACTTAAAGATAGACTGGGAAATTTATTTGACATTGGAGTACAATACGAATGGAAACCAAATCGATGCATATGGTGTAGCACTTTCACACACGCTACGAATAAATGTCCAGTCAATAATAATCTAAAATTGAAGGCCAATAACAACACTCAAGTAAGCGATATCAATGACTCTAACCAGGCTCAGGTTGAGAAAAATGTGAACAGGTCTGAACTTAACAGCAATGAACGCACTGAGGATGATAAGATGGGCAACCAAAAGCAAGAACAGATAAGGGTAAAGAAGAAGATAGGAAAAAGAATGAAGTGGGAAAGGGTACAAGCTGGCCCTACTAACGTTGATCATATTGGTCATGTTCAGGGCACCGGTTCTAGGGATTCTGTTTTCTCAAGAATAGGTCCTATTCAAAATATCAGTCCTGGTCAGGGTATCGGTCCTGATAAAGTTGGACATACACACACCGATCCTAGAGCTTCTCATAAAGCTACTGTTCCTAGCCATATTGACCATATTAAGCCTGGTCTTGGACTTGTTGATCATGAAACTACTCAAGCTACCGGACTTGCTACTACAGGTCCTGATGAAAAATGTGCAACTATTGCTGATCCCGACTATATTGGTCCCGATACTGGCACAAGTCCTATTATTGTGGATGATACTATTGTTGGTCCTAACTCCACCGATCCCAATACTCAAAGATCTATGGGACGGGGAATACTTGGCCCATATGAAACAAGCAAAATTGGATCTGAAGGCACTCTAATAGGTCGTGAGTCTACTCTTCACAGTTCTAGGAATGCAAGCAAGAACCGAAAAAACAATGTCATCAAAATTCGAAATGACCTGATCCTTGGGCTCAGAGCCACCTTTCGAGATGATGAACAGGAGAATCTTAGAATAAGTAATAAAGAAGCTCTTGAGAATGGACTAGGAAATCTTGGGTTTTGTGAAATCAAAAGATCAAGTGTAGAAGAAGACAATTTGGTCTTGAATAAGGCAGTGAGCCTTAGTTCTGAAGTAGGGCGAATTAAAACCGATAACAAACATGAATCCAGTAGTGAAGAGGTTCAAAGTCAGAAAAGACATACTAAAGCAGAACAAGATGAAAATCGAAGACAAAGCAGAAAGATCCTGGATCCAGAAGCTACTAAATCTATCACGGGAGAAGATGAGATCTACCTGAGGCAACTCTCACTCAATGGCAATAGTATTCCATGTAATCAAACTGTATCCATTGAGGATAGTGAGGCAAGTGATGCTTATGATTTCTCTGATGAAGAGGTCTAGGACAGTCTGGAAAGTCAGGAACCCAACACTTATATTCATTCATGAATATAGTGACATGGAACATAAGGGGACTCAATGACCCTCTAAAATGTAAAGAAATCAGGAGGATCATTGAGAATCAGAAAATCACTATTATGGGTATTCTTGAGACAAAAGTCAAAAGTCGGAACGTTGAGAAGGTTAGCAAACTGTGTATTGATAGTAGCTGGGAAATCATTCACAACTCAAATGACAAAACAGGCAGAATTTGGGTTATTTGGGATAACAAAGTTGTTGAGGTGATGACTCTCTTTTCGAATGATCAAGCAATCCTGGTGGAGGTCAAAGACAGAATCACAAGAATCGTGTGTCATCTTGCTATTGTCTATGGTAGCAACTCAAGCACTGACAGAAGACTCCTCTGGAATTGTCTTAGAAACTGGATCGGTATTGATAAATCTTGGGCTGTCCTCGGTGATTACAAAGTAACAAGAAATGAATCTGATCGTAGCCCAGAATCTGAAATTACTCGGGATATGATTGACTTTAATGACTGCATCAGAGATATGGGTTGTATCGAGCCTACCAATTCTGGGAACTTCTTCGCTTGGTCTTCTACGAGAGGGAATGAGCAAATTAGAAAAAGTAGAATTGACAGATGTCTGGTAAATGAGAGTTGGATTAACCAATTTCCGAGAAGTCAACTTCATGTTTTGAATCTGGGTATATTTGATCACTGCCCGATTAAATTGTTCTGGGAAAAGGAAGAAAGGTTCAAAAGGCCCTTTAAATTTTTCAATTTCTGGATGGATAATGATAAATTCAAGGGTATTCTCGAAAGCGTATGGTCAACAGATGTCAGAGGTTCCAACATGTACAGGGTTTTTCTGAGAAGCTTAAGCTCCTGAAGAATCATCTCCAAAGCTTTGACAAGAAGAAGTTCAGCAATATCTCCAATAGAGTTCTGGCTGCTAGAGAAGAACTGGAAGAGGTTCAGAAAAAGTTATTAAGGGATGATAGTGATGAACAACTCAATGAAACAGAAAGATATGCGTTTGAAAATTTCAGGAAACTGAGTCTGCTTGAAGAGAATTTTGTTAGACAAAAATCAAGACAGAGCTGGCTTTCGTTGGGTGACAAAAACACAGCTTTCTTCTACAGAAAATGCAAGGCTAGAATCACGAGAAACAATGTGTACAGGCTGAAGAATGATGATGGTAAATATGTTCAGGGTCAAAAGGGTGTCCAAGATATGACTATTGATTTCTATAAACAACTTATGGGTACAAGAAAGCAGCATCAAAGTCACATGAATACCTTGTATCAAATTATTGATAGGAAAATCTCTACAGAAGATAGTCGTGAGTTGATAAGGGTGGTCACGAAGGTTGAGGTTAAAGAAGCTCTGTTTAGTATTGAGGGGAATAAAAGCCCGGGTCCTGATGGGTTTAATGCACAGTTTTTCAAAGATAATTGGTCGGTTGTGGGTAAAGATGTTACTGATGGGGTTCTGGAGTTTTTCAAAAATAGGAAAATGTTAAAGCAATGGAATACAGCGGTCCTAACATTGATCCCCAAAACTGTGGTACCTGAGAAAGTACAAGATTTCAGACCAATTTCCTGTTGCAATGTGATTTATAAAATAATTTCAAAAATCATTTCTAAACGTTTTTAAAATGTAATAGGAAAAATAATAAATCTTAATCAATCTGCATTCATCCCCGGTAGGACAATCTCTCATAATATTCTTCTCATGCAGAGCCTATTAAAAGGCTACGGGAAAAAGAAAATATCCCCGAGAGTGGCTTTCAAAATAGATATCAAGAAAGCTTTCGACTCTATTAGATGGGAAGCCATTCGAGACTTTCTGGTTATTTCTGCTTTTCCTATGATTTTTATCGATTGGATTATGCAATGAGTTTCATCATCCTGCTTTGTTGTTAGCGTCAATGGAGTCCACAAAGGCTATTTCAAGGGTGAAAACGGGGTAAGGCAAGGGGACCCCCTCTCTTATTACCTTTTCGTAGCTAGCATGGCGATCTTTGAGAGCATCTTCGCGATGTTCCGAAAGAATCGTCCATACATCTTTCACCCATTCTGTGAGGTAGAGGAGGTAACACATTTATGCTTTGCTGACGATTTGTTCATTCTAGCGCACGCAGACGTTGATTCCATTAAAACTATTAGGGCTGCACTAACGTTCTTTTCTGAGGTAACAGGTTTAACTATTAATGAAAACAAAAGTGTGGAATTTTATGGAGGCATGAAGGACGAAACAAAGCAGGACATCTTCAACATCATGGACATCAAGGAAGGCAGTTTTCCCATAAGGTACTTAGGAATTCCGTTAACTGCGAAGCAGATCGAGATCTCACACTGCAAGCCGCTGATTGAAAAGGTAAAAAACACGATATCTGGCTAGACAGCAAAAAAACTTTCTTATGCAAGGAGGATCGAACTTATCAAAACCGTGGTTATGGGCATAGATGGCTATTGGGCGCAGCAAATGGTCATTCCGAAGAAGGTAATGAAGGAACTCGACACGCTGATGAGAAACTTTATCTGGGGTAGTAGTGGAAGAGGAGGAAAGAAATTCAAATGGACCGCTCTCTGCAAACCGAAGGACGAGGGAGGCATCGACTTGAAGAACTGTATCGAGTGGAACAAGACTCTAACCTTCAAGCATCTGTGGGCTTTGGAGCGCAATCAGGAGTCACTATGGATCAAATGGGTGCATACGATGTTTATGAAACACGAAACCAGCATCTGGACCTGCAAAATTCACGAAGGTATGAGCTGGTCTCTAAAAAAGATTCTTAAACTAAGAAGCGATATTGCAGATCTTTATGACATCCGACTAGGGGACGGGAAAGACACTCTATTCTGGCATGACCCTTGGTTTGAAAACGAGCCTATCATCGACAAGGAGGAGTTTCAAAATACTCGTATCAGAAGGGACTACGCAAAAGCGAAAATCAGAGACATCAAAGACGGGAATTGGAACTTGCTCTTGAGAAGAATTCCAGAAGGAAAGAGGATACTTAATAATATAAGTAACATACAACTACATGACATACCGGATATTCATGAATGGAAAGTTGAAGACAATGGGAAGCTGGTATTGAAGAAAATATGGGAGGTAATCCGGGAAAAAGCGCAGAAAGTAGAATGGGCTCCTCTTGTATGGTCAACGAAGATTATCCCTCGACACCAGTTCATTCTATGGCTCGCCTTCTGGGAAAGACTCAGCACTCGTGATCGTATCAGTAAGTATATGAGCATCCCGGATGCGAGATGTCTTCTATGCATAGGAAATGAAGAAACCATAGATCACCTATTAGGGAGCTGTTGTATTGCTTCGGAGCTTTGGGACAGATTCTATAAAAGCCTGGAGCTGACCAGTTTTCCTTGCGAATGGAATGAAATCAAAGAAGCAGCACTACTCAAAGCCAAGGGAAATAGATTTGCAACAAGCGTGTTCAAGTGTGGCTTTGGAGCAGTGGTGTATAACATTTAGCAAGAACGGAATGCAAGGGTATATGACAGAACCCGAAGGAGCATTGACGACTTATGGAAAGATATTGTATCGGATTGCAGCGCCCTCGCGGGAACGTGGAGAAGAATCCCAAGAACGGAGCAGAACTAGAATATCTGCAGGAACTGGAATTTACTGTTTTTTAAACTCACTAGAATTGAAAGCATTGTAAACAAATAATTCATTTACGTTTTTAGCTTTTTAGCTTTTATTCAGAATGTTACGACTTAAAAATCATTCTAGGCCTGTCTAGAATGATCTCTTAAACTCGTGGTTTTTTTTTCCTTTTTGGGAATTTTTAATGAAATGACGCTAAGTCGTTTTTCCCAAAAAAAATAACATTCAACAATAAATCAACTTAAGAGAGGAGTAGACTACTAATATATTATTCTCAAGCTTACCATCCAACAGATTTCAAAGTCAATCTCTTAATATAATTTCCCAAGGTAAGAATTATTTTATAAGTTGGATTTTGGGCTCATATTTTATTAGAGTATATTGTAATGAATTTAATTTTTTAATGCCCTTAGAAGTAGTAGTTTAGTTTTTATCATTTTTAATGTACTCCTATAAATAGAGTAATAGGATCGGTGCTAAGAATAGAGACTAGGGTCTGACTATTGTGAACAGCTTACGATAAACGATTCGATATTAATCCTGTTAGAAATTAATATCTGTTTTTATTCATCAAAATTTATTCGAACTCTTGAAACAGTTTCAAGTGCGGAAGTGTTCGTCGGATTTGAAGCTTTGAACCAATGAAAGATGAATGACAAAAAGTAAAGAACACAGGGAGTTGTTTATGGATGTTCGGAGCAAACCCTCTTACGTCACACCTTCTTCCACAGCCGGAAGGATTTCACTAAATTGTTTGAATTAAATACAGTTTACTAAACTAGTTAACACTCTGTTAAACATAAAAATCTCTATTCAACTTACAATATTATCAACAATATTCTCACAACAAAACAGTAATTTGATTCTTTCTCTCTTGAGCTTAATGATGTGAGAAATCAGTAAGAGCAAGAGTAAGCTTGTGAATTCAGTTGATGAAATGATCCAGTGATTCGTCCATTGTCCTTGAGCATCTATTTGTATTAGAAGGACACCAACGGTCGAATCTTCTTCATGGACACGTGGCAAGCGTCCATTGGAAGGCCTCCTATAATATCAAAAATCTGCAGATTCTAAGAAAATGGATCGTGGCCGTACCGAACATGTAGTGCGCCGAATATCCTCCCTGATATTGTCTTGTACAAGACAAAGCGTTGGAAGGACATTTGTGTACGTGGGGTTCGTTCATTGGATACAATTAGCTGGCTTGTTAGAGTGCACACAAGTGAGTGAAACAGAGTAGTAGACAACTAGTTGATCGTGGGTAGACGTATGCTAACTTCAGACGGTTGCTAATGTGAGACATTAGACGTGCTCCAATAGACTTCCAAGTCTAAGGGGGTTAGACGTCAACGTCTAACTACACGTTCTATTAGACCAACAAGTCTAATGGAGTTAGACTACGACGTCTAACTACGTATCTGTTAGACTGCGACGTCTAACTACATATCTATTAGACTACAACGTCTAACTACTCATCCCTTCAGACATGTCTGAAGGAGTTAGACGTCAACGTCTAACTACGTTTCATAATTCCCATTAGACTACCGCGTCTAATGGAGTTAGACTGCAATGTCTAACTACGTATCTATTAGACTGCGATGTCTAACTACGTATCACATTAGACCATCAAGTCTAATGGAGTTAGACGTCAACATCTAGCTACGTTTCCCATTAAACTACCGTGTCTAATGGATTTAGACTGCAATGTCTAACTACGTATCTGTTAAACTACAACGTCTAACTATGCATCCCTTCATACTTGTCTGAATGAATTAGACGTCAACGTCTAACTACGTTTCCCATTAGACTACCGCGTCTAATGGAGTTTAGACTGCAACATCTAATTACGTATCTGTTAGACTACAACCTTGCAACATCTAACTATATATATAATGTTGAAATATTGGATCTATCTTATCCAATTAGAATTTTTTTTTTAATTTTGTGTAGTGACCCAAAAGTGCTTAATCAACACTTCGTTCTATTCCTATATACATATATTCACTACTTGTAGAGATATTGCTTTGCTAATAAAAAATGTTTTCAAAATCAGAAAAAGTGTACTAGAAAATGTATTTCAAAATTGGTGATGAGTATGACACTTTGTTTAGGCAATATCATTTTCATTGCCATGAAGACCACCCTTATTTTATGTTTGGAATTCACAACAATTAATTTAAATCCACAATCCATATATATTAATAATTTGAAACTTTTGAGATGGCAAAACTGAGGTTTTTTCTTGATTCCTCTCCTAAGAGATGGATCCTCTAGAAAACTCATTCCAAAAATTTTAATTTAATGATAATTATGAATGGAAGTTGACAAATATGAATAAAATTTTGATTTCTAAATATTATGAGTTATTAGGGAGAAAATATGAATTAGTTTTTCGCAAAATGTTTCAATACACCTATTCACACTTTGTTTTTCGTAAAATGTTTCAATGCACAAATTCACACTCTAGATAGCTTTTCTTAGAAAGTTTAAATAAAAAAAAATCAGTTACAAATTCAAATTTACTGAGGATTCGTGAAAATAGTGTACAGAAAAAAATAAAAACTTTCAATTATCCCTATTTCCAAAAGATCTTGTATTATAGTTTTTTGGCTCAAACTGAAAAAAATATAAAAGTTGATAATTCCTTTAAGAAATGGTTGAATAATTAAAAAATGAATTATTCATGAATACAAATTTCAAGATTTTAAAGAAATGATTATTTAAATCGGGCCCTTGGATAAAGCCACCAAGTCCTTTGGGCCTTAGGCAGCCCATTCCAAGGACGTCCCCTAAGCTGGCCTTACCTAACTTATTGGAACCTTAATGACATATAATATAATAAATTATCATCAAAAGATAGAACATTCACGCCTTTCATTTCATTTCCTATTTTAGAAAAGAAAAACCATTGCATAATTAGTAATAGAGCGATATTTATTTTTTTTTCTAAAACAAAATAGAAATATTTTAATTCATACAACACCCACACAAATATGTTATTTATCTTTTTCACTATTGTGTTCTTATATCAGATCATAAATGAGACAAATGGTAGGATCTCGCACACAATCTACATAAATGACACTTAGATTTAACTTGATTATTTCCAAAGGGCAGTCTCGTATAATTACTAAATGTTATTTGAAACTTCTCTTCTGATATCAACTTACATAACAAAACTGATAGGATCGGTGTAACCAATAAAGATTAGGGTTTGACTATTGATAACAGTTTATGACAAACGATTCGATATTAATCCTTTTAGAGATTACTATCTATTTATATTCTTCACAAATCTTTCAAACTCTTGAAACGGTTTCAAGTGCGGAAGTGTTCATCGGATTTGAAGTTTTGAACCAATGAAAGATGTATAACAGAAAATAAAGAGCATAGAGAGTTGTTTATGGATGTTCGGAGAAAACCTTCATACGTCACCCCTTCTTCCACAGTCGGAAGGATTTCACTAAAATCTTTAAATCGAATACAATTTACTAAACTAGTTAACACTCTATTGAACAGAACAATCTTTGTTCAACTTGCAATATAATGAACAATATTCTCACAGCTAAATAGTGTTTTGATTCTCTCTCTTTTGAACTTGAAGAATGTAAGAAATTAGTAATGCAAGAGTGATTCATTAAGTTAACTAGTGATTCAGTTGTTGTCCTTGAGCATCTATTTGTAGTAGAATGACACCCATGGTCGAATCTTCTTCATGGACACGTGGAAAACATCCATTGGAAGGCCTCCCATAATATCAAAAATCTGCAGACTATAAGCAAAGGGATCGTGGTCGTACCAAACTGGTAGTGCGCCGAATATCCTCTAAGATATTGTCTTTTACTGGACAAACCGTTGGAAGGATATTTGCGTATGTGGCATACATTCATTGGATAAAATTAGTTGGCTTGTCAGACTGCATAGGAGTGAGTGAGCAGAGTAGAATACAACTACTTGATCATGGGTAGACGTATGCTAACTTCAAACGGCTGCTGAAGCGAGGCATTTGACGTTCTCCATTAGACTGCCTAGTCTAAGAGAGTTAGACGTCGACGTCTAATTGCGTGTTTCATTAGACCACCAAGTCTAATGGAGTTAGACTGCAACGTCTAACTATGCATCCCTTCAAACTTGTCTGAAGGAGTTAGACGCCAACGTCTAACTACGTATCTGTTAGACTCCAACGTCTAACTATGTATCACTTCAGACTTGTCTGAAGGAGTTAAACGCTAACATCTAACTACGTTACCCATTAGACTACCACGTCTAATGGAGTTAGACCTCAATGTCTAACTACGTATCTGTTAGACTAAAACGTCTAACTACGTATCACTTTAGACTTGTCTGAAAGAGTTAGACGCCAACGTCTAACTACGTTACCCATTAGACTACCATGTCTAATGGAGTTAGACCTCAAAGTCTAACTATGTATCACTTCAGACTTGTCTAAATGTGTTAGATAAATTAGAAATTCAATTAGTAAGCAATTAACTATGTGAAGAACTTAACCAAATCCATCGTTTGTGCAGGATAAAAGGAATCTGGAAAGCCATGAAGTTCAAAATGCAGGAATCGGTAAAACCTAAACCGGCATCGGTAAAACCGAAACCGGCAACGTTCTCCTTCGGCTTTACAAATCGGTTTTACTACTCAGTCCGGTTAACAGATGTTATGAAGACGGTGCAAATCGGATTTATCTTCGGTTTTCTATTCAAGAAACGGAACAGGTAATGTATCGGATTCGGTGAAATAAATCGGTTTTACCGATTTATACAAGTTTCACGAATTCATTCACGGGTTTATTGCACGATTTATTTTAAAGACGACTATTTTTAGAACAGTTGAGTTTCGAAAATAATTGATTTTGGATTCTTAATAAGTTAAGGTAGTAATTTGTCTATGTTACAACACATAGGAAAGTTATTATACTTAGAATATTTAGGGTTTTATTTAATTAATTACCTTGAGTATTTAAAATATATATTTTACAAAATATGTATTAACGTTTTTATAAAAGTTTGATAGATTAGTTTGTTAGATTAATTTGTTAGATTAGGTTTTGCAATTTAATTATTAGACTTAATTAGTTAGCATTTTATTATAATTACAATTGTTCTTATAAATAGGAATAATTAATAATAATAAAATTGCTTTCTTTAATTGTTTGTTTTAATTTTATTTCGTGTAGGATAAAGTGAAGATTCAAAATAAAAAGGGAAGAAGTTGCAAGAATGAAAGTTTCAACCGTGTGTGGAAGAAAAGATTGAAGGCTTGGTCATTTTTTTTTATTAAAAACTAAAATGACCAAGTATTATATCATTATTATTAAAAGCTTAAATCATCTTGGATATTACTTGACATTTAGTGACATGTCAATTGGAGATTGGTCAATTTTTTTAAACATTTGTATATGTTTAAAAGAAAAATCATATTCCAACATTGAAGTGTGTTAAATGGGTTTGGGCCCTAGGGTTTCATAGTTTTGCCTATAAATATTCCCTTTTAACACCTTAACAAAGGGTTCTTCCTCTCTCTCTATAATTTTGTAAGCTTCTTAACTTCACCTTTAGTTTTTGTCTTCATATAATAAAATTGTTTTTGGTTTTTCAATTATATAATATGATTGTAGGTATATTATTAGCTAATTAGTTCTTTAACTTTAATATATGATTTATGTAAATATTAATAACATATCATATAAATAAAATAAAATTTAATTAAAAAAAACAGAAAATTTAATGTAAATATATAAGAGGTTTAAAAAAAATTGTTTTCTTTTGTACATTTTTATTATTATTATATTATTATTATTATTATTCGAATAATTAGATTTAAGATTAAAATGTTGAATTATATATTAATAAATTTTTATAAAACTTTAAGGGCCATTTGAATTTATAGAACTCTAATTAAAATAAATTATTTTCTTTGAACAGTTTTATTATTATTATTATTTGAATAATTAAATATTAATAAAATTTTATAAAACTTTAAGGGCCATTTGAAAAACCTAATTAAAAAATAAAAATAAAAACAATTTTTTTTTTACAATTTTATTATTATTATTATATTATTTTTATTATTTTAATAATTAGATTTGAATTATATATTAATAAACTTTTATAAAATATTTGAATTTGAAAAATCCTAATAAAAAATAAAAAAAAATAAAAAAATAAAAATTTGTTTTCTTTTTACAGTTTTATTTGCTTTAGTTTTCTTTTGTCTTTCTTTATTTTTTTTTTTATTTTTTTTTTATCTCATGCGATGTTTAAAATGGAAAAATTTTAAAATGTAAAACGTAAGAAATTTAAAAAAGGCCAAAAATAATTAGTAGAGACCTTAGGGGCGTTGTGGGACATAGCGTCTAAAAAACTCTTTCCCACACGTAATCAAACGCCGAACTCACATCTCTTAATTTCCTAATTTTTGAAATTAGGTGTCGACCCTCTAGTCGTGAGGTTAATTAATATTGAAAAAAGTTTAAAAAATGTCTATGACATACTTCCCATTAAAAAACTCCAAATCTTTCCCAGATTCGACGGGAATATAAGATATAGAGTTGTCTACAAGCCTCATTTTTAAAACTTCAATTTTTCAAATATTAAAATTATTTTCACTCACGTTTTCAAAAAAATAATTTTTTTAAAAAGTGTCCCAGAATTTTCAAACTAGTCGATCAAAAAAATTAAAAAAAAAATCGATTACATATTTCAAAAAAAAATTACTAATAACTAAGAACAATTAAATAATTAAATAAAATAATATATTTCTCTTTTTGTCTAGTTAAAATATATGTGAGTCTTGTGTTACAATAAACCATATTCAATTTAAAGATTTGTATATGCAGGCAGACCTCTAAACCTATATGTGTTTAATCAACTATGTTACATTTTTTTATTAATTTTAATATTATATATATATTTAACAAAAAAATAATACATTCAATAATTAATTATAAATAAACAATCTATGTATAATAGTATACTAATCTTTACATAACAAGATAAATAAAAATCATTAAACAACATTTTGTAATTTTAATTGACAATTCAATGAGAAATTAGTTAATTAACATACTAATGTATCTAAAATCATAATAATTGTATCTAAGATACTGAAAATCATGAATTTAATTATTATTAAAAATATTTTAAATTAAAGTGGAGCAATTAAGATTGAATTGTTTGTTTTCTTAAATTTTAAAAATCATTAAGAAAAGTATGATATTTTTTTTAATTAAGATAAGTATGATATATATATAAGAGAGAAAATTTAAAAAGAAGGAATTGAGAGGTAATACATGTCATAATTTGATTATTAGCTAAAAAAAATTAAAAAGAATTCTCTGATCATACTTTTTTTTATTCATTTTTCCAAACAAACACTTTTGATGAAAAATTTAGGCTAATTTTTACTATACAGATTTGGAAGGCAATGTTAATGTGTCTCATGTTTTCTATCATCTCTCTATAATATTCATCTTTAGTGGGACCCTTTCAGTGGAACAGTTATCCTTCCCTCTTTCAACGGCAGCGGCAGCGAGGACTGCTTTGAATATCTTCTATAAGTGTAAGGACCACTAACAACTAAAATTATACAAATCTTTCTTCCTATACAAGTAAAGCACAATAACAATAATAATAATTATTATTATTATTATTATTTATTTAAGAGTTCCATATAAACAAAATTAATAACATCTATAAAATCAAAATAAATAATCAATAATCTAAATAACAATTTGTATAAATAATTTATAAAAATAAAACTCTCAATTAAAAAATTCAGCAATTATTAAATTTGTTGAAGATTTCTTAAAAAATGAACGCATTTGAGTCCCGAACGAAACGATAATGATTGAAGTAGAGTTTGTTAAACGAAGTAATGAAATGATGTCGGAAAAGTCTATACAAAAAATTGTAAGCGGTAGTTAAAATTATTCTTAGCTGATGATTAATAAACAAAGTCGAAAAAGGTCATGCCAATCAAAAATGGATCATCTACATATATGGCCGAAATAGTGAAAAATTTATACAAATCATTGGAGAATACTTGTAAAAGGTCCTTCTCCTTATGCAATATCAAATCTAATAATTTTTTATTAAAAAAATAAAAAATAACTCAATATTTGATTATTTTATTTCCTTTGTTGCTAGAAGTGACGAACACGAACTTGGAAAAAGAATATTACTAACAGAATTGGTGGGCATGAACGGAAAATGACCCACCAACAATTGAGAATATTATTGAGGCAACAAAAATTCGATACGAAAAAACCGATCCGATTAGTAGGATGTCAAACCGAACAAAACAAAATATCAACTCATATCTAAGTGATAAAAAGAAAACCGACGTAAAACTTCCGATGCTACAAAAGCAATCGGAGGAGCTCATAAAAATTGATTTCTAAACGTTTTTAAAATTTTTTTTTTTAGAGAAAAAATAGAATGTTAATTACACTAGTATCTTAATTAATTCATAGAGCTGTAAACCACATTTTATTCATCTTATTTTATATTATTTACCATCGATTTTTCCATATATATATTTAAAGGAATTAAATTATTTTAAAATTATTTGGACATATTTTATCCACAGCTTATCGTTAATATAAATCTAATCATTTTAATACAAAAAGCTAAGGAGAATAATATTTATATGTTATAATAATATCGGAATCAATTCTTAGAGCGGTATAAAGTGGTGGTACACAAGGAGTATCTGATTCTTATATATTAAAGGGAATAACTATCCAAATTGAACCAAAGAAAAAATAAACCAAAAATCTTGCACAAACAATTATATAAATTTGTTTGATTTTTTATGAATGTTATGAAAAGATTATGTGCTGAATTTTGTTTATAATTAGGAAGTGTACGACAAATTCTCAATCATATCAACTATTTCACTAAGTATAGTATTGCAAAAAGAAAACATTAGTAATATTTTCTCAAATTTTTTATAATGTTTTTAATCAAGATATAAAATCACATAATAATATAGTTTTCATTTCAAACATTTTACCACAATTAAGTTTATTAGAATCCAACGAAAACAAATTAAATAAAACAATCTCTGACCTTTTTTTATAATATAGATTAAGAATATAGTATTCTAGCAACAAAAAAAAAAGAATACATTAGGTATTTATCATATGAAAAGAATTAAGGTAGATAGTTTTTTTTATGAAGGACAGTAAGTAATGCGATTTGTACAGTGATCTTATAAAAATAAGAATTAGAATTTCTTTTTAAAAGGGTGAGACAATTTCATTAATCATATATATATATATATATTTATTCATAAATCATTCATATATATATATAATAGCGAATTTTTCGACTTATTAGAAGAAATATAGTGGAGATGTGGAAAATTTGTAAAAGCATGAAAATTAATATATAGACGAGGAAAACAAACAAAACAACTAATTGAGTTTGGGAAGATTGAAATCCAATGGCACCAACAAGATTGAAATCTTTGTCTAATTGTTTTAAAATATTTTCTAGCTAGGTGTTTACAAGTTGTAGTTTGGGAAGTATTATATTTTAAACCAAATCAAATTAATAGTGAGGAATAGTTTATAATATGCTACCATGATCTAATTAATGTTAGAAAATAGTTTCTTGTGCTTTTTCTTTTAATTTGATGGAATTTTCATATATGAATCATTGTCAACTTTGTCATAAGTTTGTTATATATAAAAGTTGTGTTAATTATCTCAAAATATATATTTAATAGAGTTAGTGGATTGAACGGCCATTCTTATAGGAATGACAACTTTTCTAAAATAGGGATCCATTATGAAGCTTGGTAACAAGAACAAAGTTGAACTCAACAAAATACAGAAATTTACTAAGAATTTTGGGAGGAGTGACTAGAAAAGGAAGAAGAATAAATCAAAACTTGAGAGAATTTTTATTTTTTTTATGGTGAGAACTGGGATGCCCATAAAAAAGGAGTCAAATATTGCAAAAATACCAAATGTTTAACAATAATATACTAAAACCGAAATTAATTCAGATAATAATTGGCAGAAAGTATTTAACAAATGAAAAGACATACAATCATATATGCCCTCTTTGACCTTATAAGGAATAATAAATAATATTGCCAATAAATTTCATAATTTTTTCCAAAAGTAAACATGAATTAAAGGTGTAACTAGTTCAAAGTTATTAGCACCCTTACAATAACAAACAATGAACTCATCAGTAGATATCAGTGATTAACAACAACATTAACAATTGGAATAGCCCAAGAACAGTATCAACTTGAAACCTCCTGCCTGCAGTACTCGAGAAGATCACTATATCAAACGGAGCCGGAGGAGGTGGAGCTGATGTGAAGTAGACAAACCTAGGAGGCGGTGGAGGATGAGGAGGAGGAGGCGATGGTGGTGGCGGTGGAGGAGACACCAAAATCGGGGCACAAGATGGAGGCGGCGGTGGTGGAGGAGGCGGCGGTTGTTGCTGGCTACATGGATCGATACATGGACATTCGGAGCACTTAATGCTGATTGGAGAATCAAACGATGCTATGGTATTCTCCTTTTGCTCCGTGATTAACTTTGCATTAATCACTTGACTACCCAAAACCATAAAAGTGAAGATAATTTGATGCCATGAATACACATGGTTTCTTGTACTTGGCCTCATTTTTTGTTTAATTACTCTTTCAAAAGCTTTGTAATGCATGTGCATGTGCATAAGACATGTAACTAGATAGAGAGTGATATAGATTATGTGTGCCCAATATATGAAGTGATTATGGCTAGTGCGGAGATGGCTGAAATATAGCTAAGTATGTGGCTTTATCACAATAGCTGGTGCCTGGTGGCCTAGGGGGGATATATTCGTGATGTGTGGAGCAAATAGCTTTGCAAATTTTGGCTGTAAAGTTAGGTATCTATTATTTCTTTTATCTTATTATTTTATGATTTTTTGAGCCCTTTTGATACCCTTGATCATGATAGGAATTGAGTTTGGCATGGAATGATTTATTTGATTTAAAGTTCTCAATCAATTTATGATCTTTAACCTCAAATCTTTTTGAGGTTCCTTTGAGTCTTCATTTAATTTTGAGGGTTTATTTCAATTGAATTAAAATTTCGTATTGTTGAGTCTCTCGTTATTGAGTTGAGAACTCAATCATAATGGAAGAATTGGAAAATCTTATATATTATTAGTTAAGAAGAGTTTGTCTTGACAATAATGGTGGGAATCTATAGATTTTGGAATATTTTTCAAACTAGTTATTTGTTTTTGTGTAAATATATATATAATTATTTTAGGTAAAAATTAAACTTTTAACATTTGATCTCTTAAAAATTATTTTTATCACTTGAATTATTTGAGTAGATTTAACATAATTAGAATAATGTATAACTTAGTAGGTTAAATCTACTAAAGTGATGTTAATAAAATAAATAAATTATCATTATTAAAAGAATTGTCTTATTTTGATAATAAAATAAAATGTATGACGTGTGACTATCGCGTTTATGGTGAACTAATAAATAGTTCACATTTTAATAAATAAAAATAAATATGACACTTTAATTAGTAAATGAAATATATAACTTAAGAATTCCAATATTTTGGAGTTTTACGCTAGTAAAAATAGTTTATTAACCAAAAGTTTATTATGTCGGTAAAGGCTATAAATCTGTCGGTAATATACCTTTACCAATAAGTGTTGAACCTGTTGGCATCTGTCGGTAAAAGTGTTAGACCTTTAGCCGACAGATGTATAAATTGTCAGTTATGTGTTACCGACAGATTTATACATATCATTCAGCAAAGACTTTTCCGATAGATATGATTAGATTTGCCGACATTAATTATTTAATGATATTTTAGCATATATCGTGTTTATTTTAATTTGGATGATAATAGTTTGGATATGTAAAAACCGAACAGGTTATTTAATCTTTATTCAAGGTAAATATAGAAAGATATGTTGAAATCTTTTGGCAAAGCCTATACCGAAAGATTTGTTTAAATCTTTTGGCAAAACCTGTATCGACAGTTTTCAACAAATCTTTCGGTAAAGTATAACTAGGGTAATGCCGAAAGATTTGTTGAAATCATTCGGCAAAGCCCGTACCAAAAGATTTCAACAACTCTTTCGGTACAGGCTTTGCCAAAAGATTTCAACAAATCTTTCGACAAAGTGTAACTAGGGGAATGCTGATACATTTCATCAAATCTTTCGGTATTTCCACTAAATAAAAATTTAATAGTCTATTCGTTTTTTACATAGCCTTAATTTGTTATCAGTCAAACCAAAAGAAATACAATATGACCCATAAGCAAAAAAATCATTACATTTCCAAAATTAAAGTCAATCAATACGTATTACAATTGTTTTTAAACGTACTAAGTCGGGGTGGTGGTTGATTCTATAACTGTGATAATATAAATGCAATATGTCGTTAGATTATACCAATTCTGCTTGCGTTCTCTCGTCGTTAGTTTGAATCACCTCTCATAGTTCAACGACCTGCCCGAAGGTGTTGGTTCTCCTCCCTTAGTGACGTCCCTTGTTGTGAATTGTTGCCCCTCCGTCAATCCCCGTGAAAGTGCATTGGTCGCACGCCTGACCCCATACCAATCACCGTCCCTTGTCATTGGGGTCCAAACACTCTCTCGGTCACATCAAAGTCAGAGATATCGAGTGTGTTGTTAATCACTTGCTCCATCTCCACCTGTACATTTAAAAGTTTAATTGTATAAGCTATATATATAGTTCTATTAAATTTTCAATTAAACTTATTTATTAACTTACCATCTTCTCTTATGACATTTGGTCTGGCGTTGGGGTCGGATTGTCTTTGGTGGCTCTTGTGGTTTGAGTCCTTTTGAACCTCTCTATAATAGTCAATGGACGTCCTAGTTTAGCCTCCTTCTCAAATAAATTGTTCATCAATAAATTAGTTACATTATTTATAGTAGATTTAATTGAATAATGTACATACATATTCTTCTTTTACTCATGAAAATGGTTTACTGCCCGTATGGAGAAAAAACCTCACTTACTTTTTGTTGCCAATATTCATAATGCTCTTTTTCTACATTTAAAATAAAAATGAAGTTAGAGCTAGTGCCGTCGGTAAATATTTCAATTCTGAAATTGTACGTACCTTGAAGTTCTTGGTGAAGTAGTGGTGTCTTTAAAGGAACTCCCAATATGTTAGATCATAGCATGGTGGGGAATGCGCAAGTACAGCCTCCTCATCTCTATTATGAATCTAAATGTAATCATGACTCAAATCGGAGCGCCGCCTATCCCATATTTTCTTAGCATGTGACATCCAGGAATATCTGAATGTATCTATAGAGATATTTGTACTCTCGAATGAATCCTAAAAAATAAAAACCATCAAATATTATAAAACTATATTTGAATGTTAATTAATGTTCAATTTATCACCATTATAGCATGCCACAATGAATCCAGTTGTTCGGTACTCAAAGCTATCCACTTTATCTAGCGACACGAGATGAGTGCGGGGTCTCGCACTATCGACCCCACATGCCTAGACCACATACGCTTAGAATCCCCATCTGGCCTCCCATCCAAATCTATGAAGCTTAGTGGCACCCTCGATCTCTAGGGCCTTCTCGCAAGCATGATATTCTTGTTGCGACCTCATCTCCGCGTGGAGTAAGAACCTATAAAAGTAGAAAATTAATATTATTTGGTCAAAATTAAAATAAACAATAAATATTAGTAAAAACTTTACCAGTACCAGTAGTTTCTGAAGTGGACTAGTCATGTTGATCCTCATGCTACTTCTGTTCATGCTCAATCTCCTAATCTTCTTGCTTCTACTCAGCCCCGAATATGTACTATAAATGAAATCCCCAGCCTCATCCTCCTGTGGATAGTGGTTTGGTAGGGTAGAAGCTATTGGACCAGATTGAACACCTAGAGCCCTGAATGAAACACCCGATCCCCTGAAGGCTCCCTCTAGGTCCTTAAAGACCCTCCTCGGGTCATATGGTCTCCTACTTGTGAAATCATCCCCTAAATGTCTTGGTGAGTTTTCTTGGAATGATACATGTTAACAAAGATAGTACGATCATATACATTTATTAGTATGGAATAAATAAATAGGAGGAGAAGTATAAGGTAAAACACTAATTTAATCTTAATCTTAACTAGATATTTATAAAACGTGGATTTATTTTTGTCAGAATCTTCCAACAGGACGTAGAATACTTGTTTTGCTTGACTTGCCAAATTATAAGGTTCATGTTTTTGGGTTTTTTAACTCTGGTTGACATTTATACTTTTGAAGCCATATTTATCCACTTTCACCACGTTACCTAGAATGTGCATCAAACCACTTACACTTGAAGAGGACAACCCGTCTATGAGTCAAGTACTGTACTTGGATTATGTCCGTTAAAACTTCGTAGTATGATAGAGTATTAGATCCATTGTTGCCTAGAACAACAACTCCGTTGTTTTGAGTGGTCAGACCTTCGTCATGTTTTCTATACATAATTTGTATCCATTCATTATATATAAAACAAAACTACATTGGTACATAGTTAGACTGGAGCTTAAGATCTTAGGTATCTTGATATATCGCTATCGTCTATTAATTGGGCGACCTATATACATTTCAAAAATTATTCATAAATTGTAGAATCAAGTTATCAGATATGCATGATTCTAGTATCTACTCACTTTATGCTTAAAATAGCTAGCATACGTTGGGGAAATTTCTCCACGGGACTCCATGTTATTGCAATCATGCACATACTCATTGCACATGTGTTTAATAAGAAATTATAAAATCATATCTTTAATGCTAATAATTCGTACTAACATAGAAATACAAAATTATACATGTAAAATGGTTCTACTCGGGGCAATTTTTCAAGATATATGAATGAGCCATATCTCGATCGCAATAATCCAAGTTGTATATTTTTCCGTTGGATAGTTCTTCCATTGATGAAAATGTTAAGTAAAAATAGTTAATTAAGTATAAGTATTAATTAACAATTAAATAAGAATTTAATCGTGTTAATTTAATCCTATGAAGATTAAAGAAAACCGGAAAGAAAAAGACACTCGGTACTAAATTAAAGATGGTTTTTTATCAAAGTTCGGCATTATGCAAAAAGGCACTATTCGGTTTTATCTATAAGTCGGCTTCCTACAAGATCGATTTTTTAAAATGATGTATCTTGTTATTTGGCAGTTCGGTATTATATTGGACATATCAGTAATTTGTGAATACACGTGTTCATCATTTTATGAAATCGATTTTATACTGAAGCATAGTCGGCTTTATCCTCATCGGCTTTATAGTAAGGGACGCGTCCGACATTTTGCAAATCGGCATTTTACAAAGGGACGCATTTAGAATTTTGGAAATCGACATTTTGCAAAAACACGCGTCCGGCATTTTGCAAATCGGCATTTTGCAAAAGCACGTGTCCGGAATTTTGCAAAGGGACGCGTCCAGCATTTTTCCAATCGGCATTTTGCAAAAGTATGCGTCCAATATTTTTCAAATTGGCATTATGTTGGAGCGCTTTCGACTTTCTATGATTAATACATTTTATTAACCTCGGTACTACACAAGGTCGCTTCCAGTAATTACAGACGCCGGCCTTATAATTCCCAGAAAATTGTTTTCATTTAAGTGTAAAGACTGATGAAGACCTTTCTGGGAGCAACACAGTTATGATAAAAAAAAAACCAAAGATAGGTCAAATTTTTTGAGATACATATTCCTTAGAGATTGAAATCACATTAATGAAAATCTTGGCTTATTATTATCTAAGTACAAACAAGATCAAAGAGGATCATCCCTGTGTATTTTTTTGGAACTCAACCAATCAAGATCAAAACAAATGTTTTATGAAGCAGATATAGCCGTTGCGCAGCAAATATATCCGTTGACATCTGCCTACTTAAGAAGATAGAGATCAACCTTTTTACAACCTTTTACCTTTGAACAATCGGCTTTACAACAGTTCTCAAGCTCTCAAAAGTCCTTCAAGCTTTCAAGTTCACTAGTGTGTTACAATTGTATTACAATCCTACCTATTCTGTGTGAGTTGGTTAGCATTGTAAGTTGACAGAATTTGTTTCCGTTCAATAGAGTGTATGTGCTATGAGTTTGAAAATAGGCAGTAACTAAGTCCTGGTTGTTCAACTGGGTTTTGTACAAGTGTTGAATCTAACCAAATCTTCTAGTGGATATCCTTCTCAAGGTCGAGAAGAAAGGGTAACGTAGGAGCTTTTACTCCGAACATCCATAAACATCTTTCGTGTACCGTGTTCTTCTCTTTTGAATCATTCTAATCCTGTTGTGTTGCTTCAAGCCGAAACAAACACTTCCGCATTTAAACTTTGTTCAAGAGTTTGTGGTAGCTTGCGTGGAGTAGAAACCGATATAAACTTCTAACAGAGTTACTATCAACTGAAGTGTGTGTAAGCGTTCAACTTTGTGAGACCCCCGTCTCCATCGTCGATCTCGATCCTAACAAGTGGTATTAGATCAAGGTTTTCTACTATCAAACACCAACAAAAATCTGAATCATGTCTATGGTTGTCACTACCAAGGTTCCCATGTTCTCAAAAGAAAACTATGTTGTATGGAAGGCAAGAGTCCAAGCTCGTATTCTTGCCATAGATGATGACATGTGGTTTGTCATTGCCGAAGGCCCGATAAAGATTGAGAAGGATAGATCTGAGTGGACCAGTGAAGATAAGAGAAAGAACAACCTCGAAAACCTGTCCAAAGATCTTCTTTACGGAACTTTGGATGACAACATGTTCAACTACATCATATCATGCAAAACTGCCAAAGAAATCTGGGAGAGGCTGACTAGACTTTGTGAAGGGAATGAGAAAACTAAAGAAAACAAAATCATGATTGCCACACATCAGTGCGATAATATTAAGATGCGTTCTAAAGAAACGATGTCTGAATTCAATGGGAGATTCAGCAAGATTATCACTACTCTCTCTACACTAGAAAGACTTACACAAATAGAGAAGTTGCAATCAAAGTCATGCGTTCTCTACCTAGGGAGTGAGATATCAAGACTATAGCAATGATGGAGTCAAAAGACCTCAACAAAATAGAGCTCTACGACTTGCTAGCTGATCTAAAAGCCTATTAGTTCGAGATAAACTCAATAAATGAAGATGAGCCATCATCCTCGAACGTAACTAGAGTATTGGTGCCATCCGTGGAGCCAGCAGTTCTTGAGCCTATCAAGTCAGCTGAGCAGTTCAGCGAAGATGCAATGATCCTACTCGTAAAGAAGTTTGGAAGATTCATGAAGAAAAATCCATCCAACTCATCTTACCACAACAACATTCATTGTTTTCACTGCTAAGCTGACTTGATAGGCTTAAGAACTACAAGTCTGAATGCTGAAAGCCAAGGAGAGACGACAAGAAGCCAGTTAATTAGAAATCTAAGGATCGGAAGGCGATGGTGGCAGAGGAGAGAAACAACAAATGGACTCAAAGTGATTCAGATAGTGATAATGAAGAAGTCAGGTGTTTCATGGCCAACGATGAAGAGGTATTTGACTTTGGTCTACAGAGGTCTGCTGGATACAAATCCGGTCTATGATTTGACAGCGATGACTTAGACAAGTCCCATAAGAAGTTAAACTCATTAACTGACAAGCTTAATCCAATAAGATTTGTCAAAGGGAGTTTAAATGATACTGGAACTGATCCAAGCAGTATGGATCAAACTTTACAGCAGGAAATAATTTATGTTCAGCCAATTGTGAGCTGGCTGAAACCTAAGTTAGAAGCAGCCAGCAAGTCTGAAAAACTAAAACCTGGCAAGAAGTCAAGGAATTTTAAACAAAAATAATCCTATAAGGTTAAGGGATCAGCTGTTAGCAGGAAGACATCTACTAAGCCAAAATCATACGCACTTATCACAACACAAAATGGGAAATACATCAAGATAACTCAAATATGGATCCTTAAGGGACTAATTGAACGAGGACCCAAGTGAATGTGGGTACCAAAGGATGTAAATATATTTTTGTGTAGGTGATACAGGGTAGCTGCATGGAGGAAACGTGGAACACACTCTTTTGAGAACATGCTCCAGAAGTTCAACAATTGGCATATTTGCCAATTCCACAGACTAAGTGTTTCTTCCCTAAAAATATTTTTGGTCTTGAGGACCTCAAAATATTTATTTATTCATTTTGTAAATATGCATAAATTGAAGGGGAAATTTAATGTTTAAAATGTTCAAACAGATGCACTCAAACGAAAGCTTTAATCGGTCTATTAGGCAAGGACGTCTCAAAGAAAAGCAAGTAATAGACTCATGCATCTAATAGACTCCTATTCAACCTAGACTCCAGAATGTATAAGCAAATGAGACGTCTAACTACGTGTGCAGTTAGATGCTTCATCTTCGGACTAATTGAGGACAACTGTCTTTATGCGTTGTCATCTAATTTTTCCGCTTAAACATTAAGACAGTCATCTCTTAATGACTTCAAGACGCGTGTCTTTCAATGTTGGGGAAAATGACTAATATACCCTTAAATATTAAATTATTATTGGTTAAATTCAATTAATGATGACTTCCTTTCGGAAAAGGCGCCCAACATTAATTGGTGGGCCCTCTTTGTTAAAAGTGACGGTTAAGACATGTGACTTTTCGGATTCTATTTAAGGACATCGTGCATGCGTTCGAAGTTTTTATGCTCACAAGTTTCTCAAGAACCTTAGTTTTTCTCTAACTTCTCTCTAAGAAATCGTGTTCATCTTCATTCTTTATTCTCAAATGGCTAACACGAAACCTATTACTCTTGGTCACAACACCTTGTAGGTGGACTTTGACTTGGTTTACACCATTGATCAATAGAATATTGTTGATATGTTCCGCTCCTTGGAATATTCTAGTCTCCGAAAATATCTTGGCGGACCGTTTGTCTTCTACGAAAAGGAAGTGTGAGAGTTCTTCAAGATGGCAAACGTAGTCAGAGATTCGATTACGGCGACAGTCAATGAAACATATATTTCTTTCAATGAATCTGTCTATGCTGAGTTTCTTGAACTTCCATCGGAGGGTCACACCTTCAATCTAGCACTTCCAGCGGAAACCATCATGGAAATGAAGATCGCTTTCTCCAATGATGGCACTTCAATCAGGCTAAACGGGAAGAAGAAGGCTCTAAAGCCGTATTTCATTCTATTAAATGATATTGTGGCGAAGGCTCTTCAAGGTAGAGCAGGTTTCGTTCGACATGTGCAGCTAGGACCGTTTTGACTATATGACGGCCATTTCTAAATGTATGCAAATCAACTAGGCATCTACGTTATTTTCTAATCTATGTTAGTTGGTTTACTCAAGAAACAAGGAGAGTATAGGCTTCTCATCCCAACTCAGATGGTTTATGAAGGGTTTAGGGGTGTCTATGGGCGAGGATAAAGCTATTAACTCGAGTCGCATATTCACCAAGTTTTCTATAAAGAGAACTCTTGCGAGAATGAAGCTCTCGAAGGATATGGTTTCTGGCTCATTCAGCCAACAAACAGGTGGCCAGTCGGTCACTCGATCTAAGCGACAGGTTACTTCCATTTAGTCTATAGGGGCGAAAAGAACAAAATCTGTAATGGAATATGCGGCTAGCACGAATAGCCAAAAGAGTTCTTTAAAGAAGGATTTTGGAGTAGTTGACTCTAGGGCAAGACAAGGTCTTCCTCCCCTTGCTGATATCCCTATTCAATCTCTTTCTCTATCCCCTAGCCCGTTAAAGAAACCGGCTAAGTCTTCTGGTCATGTTGCTGATCAGACGAAGACGTCTAAGGCGTTTAAAGTATCTAAGGCATCTAAGTCGTCCAAGAAATCTACTAAGGTAACTTCTTCCTCTTCTCTGGCCTCAATGCCTATTATTGATGTTCTTGTGATGGAACATGTTGAAGGGACAACTGTTGAGCCAGTTGGTCTAAATAGTGAATGTATTGATAGGTTTTTGTTGCATGTCCTTCCCGAAGAATTAGTAGCGGTTGAGGCTATTGGTAAGGATGAGATTATTACTGAATCAAAGCAGGTTATTGCTCCAGTTCCTGCTGCTGTTTTACCATCTGAACAGGCTCTATTTTTCCGAATGTTAAGCCACTCGTTATTGAGATTGTTGAACAAAAACCCAACGTTAAGGGAAATAGTGTTTTGTCTGAACTCCCGGAAGGGGCCTTGTAAAAGATTATGTCTCCTCCAGAAATTATGAGAGCACCTAGAGGCGCTTGTGGCATAACTATCGGTGAACCTTTATCAACTCCTAAACTAGTTGTGGTTCTTGAAAAAGGAAAGGGAATTGCCAAGGAAACTCCGGAGAAGGTTTCTGAAGCCTGTTGTAATGTTAACCTTTTGATGGAGGAAATAGAAGTGAAGGATGCTAAGAAGATCAATATCTTCGACACTTGGGTGAACTACATGTTAACCACTCAATTTTATGAGATATTCTTTGGAAGGGAAATTGTGAAAAAATGGAAAAATATGATAAAGACAGAGAAGAGAGTCCTAAATGGGCAAAAACTGATGAGGTCTTTGAGGCCTTCAAAAGAAAGGATTTGGTGGTGGCCAATATCATGGGACATATTCTGTTTGCCATGATTGAGAAGAGAAAGGCCAATTTCAACCTTCTTGACAGGGATACTCCTGCAGAGCAGAATGCTTTGAAGCGACTGGACCTCATTATGAATAACTATTGCTCGACAGTCCTTCAACATGTTCACGGAACTAGGTCTTCCAGGTTTAATCTATTTCATGACTTGTCTAGTGAAGACGAGCCAATAGATATTTTTTGAAGAAGATCAATCTATTTCAGAAGAAGATGAGCAGGTTGTTGCTCATCTTATTGAGCTGGCCAACATATCATTTGAGGAGAAGTGGTTAATGGCCCAGCAGATTGTTGAACAGACTCTGGTCTTGGTTCAATCAAAATTTATTTTAGAAGAAGAGGAGGTTGTTGTCGAAGATAATCAGACGCCTACTCAACAAAAGGAGACATTTGAGGTGCCTCCTCCTATTGAAGAAGAAGAATATTTTTAGTGGTTGAAGAAGAATCAACAAAGATTGCTGATAAGTCTCCTGAATCAGAGGCTAAGGGAACCCTTGAAGGAGGAAGATTCCCTCTACTGAGGGGGAACAAGCTGATAAAGATGAGTCTTCCTCGTCCTCATCTTCGAAAGAAAGTCCAATTCCCTCTCCTCCATCAACCCCGATCATAACACTATCAGACATTATTGATAAAGTTGATGAATTACCTCTTTATTCTGAAGGTATTTCAGAACAGATTCATTAGGTATGTGTCGACATTCTCGATGATCAAGAGAAGTCCAAGGATGCATCCAAGGCTCCCACTTTTCATTCTAAAGATAAAGAACCGGAGCGTTCTTTACAAGTTAATGTGCATGTGAGCTTGATTCGTATTGCTCCAGCCTACTCTCAAGTTGTGTCCTCTACTGCACATTCTTCAGAAGAAGCTTCTCTTAGAAGAGCAAAATTCTATAATTCTATGTTGGATGCGATGAGCTCCATACAACAGAACATGTTGGACATGTAGTCCAGATTGGCCAATCTTGAGAAGGGCTCAATTTCATGCAAGGAAGTTGTGTCTTATATTCTTTCTACTCAAAAAGAACTAGAGAAGACTATGAACTCAACATCGTTAACTTTATGCACACGAAGTTAAAGAAGAATTTCTGTAATAGACAATCTGAGTAGTTTGTTGAATCCAAATATCTCACCCTGGAGCTTCATCAAGATGTTAAATCATTAATGGGTCTCTTGCGGTCCCAAATGGTGAAAATGTCCAACGCAATGAATAGAGCTGAAACCGAGAAAATGGATCAAGCTAACTCTTTTGCAAGGTCTATTCAAGCTGTTGAAGTGGCTGAGGTAGCTGCTGCTAAAGAAAAACCTATTATTGAAGTTGATAATGTTAAAAAGGGGGAATGTAGCTTTAAAGGTGGTATCTCAAGAGGTGAAGCTGCTAGAGGAACCCAATCGAAATCAAAACGCAAAGCTTCTAAAGAGAACAAAGAAGGTTGCAGACAAACAAAGAGATGTCCAAGTCGTGGAGGCGACAGAGGTGGTGGAAATGGAGGCGGTTGAGGTGCTATCACTAGATTCCACGACATCCTATCGGGCAACTCTCTACTAGAAGGCGAAGCTGATCCAAACGTGAAAAGGGAAGGACCATAAATCTCTTTCTTTTCTTTTCATATTTTAAAACTTATGTTGTAATATTTTGGTAAACTACTTTGATTTATATCGTATTTGATAGGTGTTTACATTGCTTTATTAAGATTGCATGGTTTTAAAATCATCAAAAAGGGGAATTTTTGGATTAAATTATGAACTCATTTGATTTTGATAATTTACCTTAAATAATCAAAAAGGGAGAAATTTTTGGAGAAAATTAAGTTGTTGGGAAAAATTAAGTAAAGAGTTAATTAACTTAGAAATAAACGGAAATTATGAAATATTAAACAAATGAATTTTGATGATGTTTAAATATGAAAGAAACTAAGTTGTCAAATTGTTTCTGTGCACGTGCATCAGACTATGTTGAATTAGACGTGGTCTAAGATCGCTAATTAGACATGTTACGAAGTTAGACGTTGAAGTCTAATAGATACGTAGTTAGACGTTGAAGTCTAACTCTATTAGACATGGTAGTCTAATAGGAAATGTAGTTAGACATTAGCGTCTAACTCTCAGACAAGTCTGAAGTGATATGTAGTTAGACGTTTTAGTCTAACAGATACGTTGTTAGACGTTGAAGTCCAACTCAATTAGACGTGGTAGTCTAATAGGAAACGTAATTAGACATTGACGTCTAACTCCTTCAGACAAGTCTGAAGTGATACGTAGTTAGACGTTGTAGTCTAACGGATACGTAGTTAGACGTTAAAGTTTAACTCCATTAGACGTGGTAGTCTAATAGGAAACATAGTTAGACGTTAGCATTTAACTCCTTCAGACAAGTCTGAAGTGATACGTAGTTAGACGTTGTAGTCTAACCGATACGTAGTTAGACATTGAAGTCTAACTCCATTAGACGTGGTAGTCTAATGGGAAATGTAGTTAGACGTTAACGTCTAACTCTTCCAGATAAGTCTGAAGTGATACGTAGTTAGACATTGTAGTCTAACAGATACGAAGTTAAACGTTGAAGTCTAACTCCATTAAATGTGATAGTTTAATGGGAAACGTAGTTAGACGTTGGCGTCTAACTCCTTCAGACAAGTCTGAAGTGATACGTAGTTAGACATTGTAGTCTAACAGATACGTAGTTAGACGTTGAAGTCTAACTCCATTAGACGTGGTAGTCTAATAGGAAACGTAGTTAAACGTTGGCGTCTAACTCCTCCAGACAAGTCTGAAGTTATACATAGTTAGATGTTGACGTCTAACTCTCTAAGACTTGGCAGTCTAATGAAGCACATTTAATGCCTCGCTTCAGCAGCCGTTTGAAGTTAGCATACGTCTACCCATGATCAGCTAGTTGTCTTCTACTCTGCTCCACTAACTCCTGTGTAGTCTGACAAGTCAGCTAATTGTATCCAATGAACGAACACCACGTACACAAATGTCTTTCCAACGGTTTGTCTAGTACAAGACAATATAAGAGAGGATATTCGGCGCACTACCTGTTCGGTACGGCCACGATCCATTTGCTCAAAGTCTTCTGTACTCTTGTCCTATGGGCAACCTTCCAATGGACGCTTGCCACGTGTCCATGAAGAAGATTCGACCGTTGGTGTCTTTCTACTACAAATAGATGCTCAAGGACAACGGACGAATCACTGATCCACTGTTTATCAATCTTAAGAGCTTACTCTTGCACTTACTGATTTCTTACATCATTCAAGCTCAAGAGAGAAAGAATCAAAATACTATCTAGTTGTGAGAATATTGTTCATAATATTATAAGTTGAACAGAGGTTGTTCTGTTCAACAGAGTGTTGGCTAGTTCAGAAAACTGTATTTGATTCAAAGAGTTTAGTGAAATCCTTCTGTTGTTGAAGAGGGGTGACGTAGGAGAGTTTGCTCCGAACATCCATAAACAACTTCATGTGTTCTTTTACTTTCTGTCATGCATCTTTTATTAGTTCAAAGCTTCAAATCCAACGAACACTTTCGCACTTGAAACTGTTTCAAGAGTTCGAAGGATTTGTGAAGAATAGAAACAGATATTAATCTCTAACAGGATTAATATCGAATCGTTTGTCATAAGTTGTTATCAATAGCCAGACCCTAGTCTCTATTGGTTACACCGATCTTATCACGAGATCTTGTTGCTTTTATTAATGTTTTTCTCTTTAAGTAGTGCAGTAGATATGCATCGCAGCAATATAATTTTTGGCTAAACTAATCAAGATCAAGTATGATCAAAATCGGTCTAGTTGGTTCACTAAATTGTCACATGTCACATGTCGATATTGATGACACCATTTTTTACTAAATGTATAGCTACATGGTTGTCAAGATCAAAGTAGGCCTTTCCAAAATGTGGAGATTCTTATACTTTGTTTTGAGTTAAACAATATAAGTGTTCATCTAAGGAGTGTAGCTTACGTCTATGCTAATATAGAAATGAATCTAGGATATTTATAGTATTATACAAGGTTGAAAATGAAATTAAAAAAAAAACAAAACTTGAAATATGAGAGGATGTAAAATAAGGCATAAATTTTAAAATTTATCCGAATTATGATTTACAATAAAGGATCTGTTAAGAAAAATGTTAAGAAAAATATTAGAAGCATGTAAGAATTTCTTTGTAATTTTTAGAGTTATAAAACTCAATTTATGATATCACAAAGTTAGTAAAAGTTGAGAATAATTTTAAACAATTGTTGAATTTTTATTTTTGGTTAAGAAAATGTTCTTAACCCTTTTATATTTTTGGGGATTTCTTTAAATTGTTTTAGTGTGTTTAAATTAGAAAAGAAGTCAAAATAATGAAATGAGGAAACAAACGGGCCTTAAGGGAGGTTTAGACTAGCCTCGGGAGGTCCGGTTCGGTCACAGATCGAAGCTTCAGGTGGCTCAGGGGAGGCAAGCAAATTTGCCACTATTAAGAGACTCATAATAGCTTTGGGATGTGGAAGAGAGGTTCAGGACTCCGAGGCTAGGTTCAGGAGGCATCAACTAAAGAGGGAAAATTGGATTTCTTAGAAGTTTAATGGTATATTTGAGAGGTCATAACAAGTTTGGTAGTAAGTTTGAGAATTGTTATAACTACTTCACTAGAAGGAAAAGCCTCTCAACTCAAGGGCGGAGCTATATAGGGGGCTCTGTGGTTCAGGGTAACTTTTTTAAAACAATGTATATATATATATATATATAATTTTTTTAATAAATAGGCTTTGAAACTTCATTGTATAAGAGAGGTATTATTTTTGTCACGATTTTTTTTTTTCTTTCTTATTTTCATGTTTTATTTTATTTTTTCTATGTTTTTTAAATTGAGTACTCTTATCTATTATTAAATTTTGTATATTTATTTGTATATTTATTTTATTTAGTAAAAATATTTATTACTCATTATCATATTAGTGTAATACCTATAATTTTTTTTAATCAAGAAAAAAATAAACTTTTGGATTAGCCCTTGTCTCAACTTATCTACCACCTTATTCATCGTGACAAATGGAATGGCCATGCGGACATCACGAATATATTTTTTTGTTCAATTAATTGTTCGGCGATCCTCCGAATGGCTTAAGTTCTTGATCACCAACGTCAACTCACAAATTAGCTTCCTCGATCATCAATGGTGTAGAGAAGGTAATCGTATATCAACTTTATTTCTACAATAGTTGTGAGGAGGACTTCCCATCGATTCTCAATCGGTTGTAGAAAGAATTCTACAGACGTATCCTACCTAGACAATTCCGACGAAGGATTCAAGCATCTGGCAAAGTCTAAACTCGCGTTTGGATGACGCATTCTCGATGTTCATTTGATTTAGAATATACTTGCATTGATATCCCTTGGATAAATGAATAATGTGTGTAACCACATCCCTTGGATAAATGATCTTTGTGGCTTTATTTTGGTAGGTGGCCAATTATAAATGGTTCACTTTAGTTGAAGTTATGTCCGGTTGAAATTTGAGCACTTCTATGTAGTTAACCCACATTGAGTGATGGGTTGGGACCAGTTCCAATGCATTGCTATCCATCGGGATTACAATTTTGGTAGTAATCTCCTCGTGTGAGGTCATGTACAACTTCACAAATCTAAGGTGGAAGACGTAGTGTCCTGAAACGGGCATAGGTTGCTTGCGTGCTAAACTAGGGTCGATATGAGTTGTATGACTAGGCATGGTTAGTACAAAATCAAAGGTAACTCAAATGCCTTAATTTTGTAGCTCATAGACCGTAAATAGTTGAGTATAGTTGAACTTCTCTTTAGTGGAAGTCAAGGCTACCACCGTTTAACTCCAATTATTTCAATGTATTGATCATTGTTGTTCCTAGAAACGTCCTGAAGTGTAACGATTGAGTGACAATTTGGGTTCGATGTTGACTTGTTTCCCTTCGTTTTATGATTAATTTTGCACGTTATGGGTCTAAAATGGTTTATTATACCTTCACGGATCTTTATTAGAATTCGAGCTGCCCTAGATGATCCTCGTGTGCACCACTCTTGCCTTTGATTGATGATTCGTGGCACTTCAGGATA
Source organism: Impatiens glandulifera (assembly GCF_907164915.1). Lineage (NCBI taxonomy): Eukaryota > Viridiplantae > Streptophyta > Magnoliopsida > Ericales > Balsaminaceae > Impatiens > Impatiens glandulifera. The sequence goes on from NC_061864.1 coordinate 41,265,553, forward strand.
AATGATGGGTTGAGACTTATACATCCAACGGCGGAGCTTTGTTGCCCAATGTAAATCTTTTAAAATATTATATATTTATATATATTTAACATATACAGCCTTGTCTAATTAGCTTTTCAACTAAATGTTATACATGAGGTAAATAGTTTTTTATATTTTTTAATTTTAAATTATTTCAAAAATTTATAAAAAAAAATATAAATTAATAATAATAAACAAGAAAAGTTAAGTTGATTTGGTTCAGTATTTAAATAAATAAATTTATTCTAAAACGATTTATATGCATTAATATTTTATAATCGTAATTTTGAGTGATTAAATTCATTAATTAGACTTGTATATTTTTTTATTTATATATTTACTTTTTTATTATTTAAAACTTAATTAATTTAACTTCTCATTTTGTTTTAATATATATATATATATATATTTTTAAATAGAATATTTTTATATTTTATTAGGTTTCGTATATTTATTTTATTTTAGTAAAGGTATTTTTGGAACTGTTTAATTAATACGTTTACTTATTACTCATATTAGTGTAATACATAGGAAAGGGAAAATTACCAATATTAAAGGTATATCGAAAATACCGTACTGCAATATATCGAAAATATCAATTTTTAAGGTATACCAAAAAAAGGTAAGGTATGATACCATGTCGAAATTATTGGTACGATAAAGGTATGAAATTTTTAAGATTTTGTTATATCGAGATATACCGAAATAACGAAAGAGTATTTATAAGTTAATATATATATATATATATATATATATATATAATAATTATAAGAAAATAATTAAATATATTTCATATTAATTTAATTATAGAAATATAATTTTTGAATAATATCAAAATATAATTATACTGAAATATTATTTAATATATGCAATCTCTACCTTATGAATGAGATTGATTTTTTTTAAGTTAATATGTTTTTTAGGTATCAAGGTATGATATCGATACCCTACAAAAATTAAGGTATACCGAAATTAAGGTAAGGTAATTGTATGAATTTTTTGTATACCGAAATTAAGGTATATCGAAATCAAAGTATATCGAAATCAAGGTAAGGTAAATGTATACATTTTTTGCATACCGAAATTTTAAATAAGGTATAAAGTATAGATAAAACACTAAGGTATACCGTACCGACCCACCTCTAGTAATACTTATAAAATTTTCAGCCTAATCAAAAAAAAATCCTGGATTCGCCCTTGTATACATCAATGTAGAGGGGCTCAATAACGCCATTTCGGTAGGTCATGGGATTGGTTTGGTGAAGTGTGGTAATTACTAGGGTGACCGATTTAGAGTTTAGGTTTTTGGCTTGGTTGTTGGCTACTAAAGGAGGTCACCAAAACAAGAACTCTCCATTGTAGGGTTGGATATGGATGAAGATCACATGTTGCATGCATGAGCACACTTTCTCGCCAATTTTTCGCTTCCACGTGTTGACTAGGCCGAGCCCGGGTTGACCCACAATAGGCTCACCTAGTTGACTCACCCTACTTCAGCCCTAACCGTTGTTGCTCCTATCAATGCGTGAGAGCTTTGGTCCGGCGCCGGCCGACCGACCGTCCCTCACCACCGTCCACGATAGTTCTCCGCCGACGGTTATTAAAAAAAAAAAATTCAGACATTTCATGCAAAACACTATAACAATATTAATGTCAAAAAAACTCCACCAAGCTTGCTTTATTGTCCATATTTATTTATATTTTGTGTTTATGGATATTTTACAAAATATTTTTTGTTTTAATTAACTCGAAAACTGATCAGAAAAAATTGTTTTTGAATTAATTATTTATTTTAAGATTCTAATTTAGTAATCACGTATGATTATCATGTTAGACCAAATTTATTTATTAAAGTATATTCGGGTGTAAAAATTGAGTGTCTACATATTTTGCAAAGATACTCAAATCAAACCTATTATTGGAGATAACTATATACCTATAAAACAAAAATTGTAATCATTTAGGATTTTTACAAAATTCAAACAACCCAGTAGAATAAATGAGTTTGTTATACATTTTACTGTAAATATAGTTATACATTTTACTACATTGTTATAGGCATAATATATATATATAATTTTATTTTTATTTTTTATTTTTCTTATTACACTCCAAATGAGTGAGGGTCGTCGCTACTCGCTACCGATTTTGTTGGCTAGAACCACTTCCCTTACTTTTATTTTTAATTTTGTTTCACCCACATATGTTTGGTATTTAGTTTTTTTTTTATTCTATGTCATACTTTATCTTGCTTAAATATTTTTTAATTATTATTTATTAAAAGAGAAAAAAAACTTAATTTTATAATATAATAAGAGTATATAATTAACCATATCTTCTAACACCATAATTAATAAAAAAAAATATATATTATTATGAGGGTAAAATAACATTTAATTCTTCTAATTCTTCGTTAGTGAAGTTCCTAAAACCGTAAAAAAAAGTTAAAATTTCTTCAATAACAAAAATGGGAAGAATGCAAAATTTACCTACTAAGTTGTAAGAAGGTGTCAAATTACTTATTAAGTATCAAAATTATATTTATACATATTAACTTGTAAAAAAATGTCAAATTTATTGAAGGTGTCAAATTACTTATTAAGTATCAAAATTATATTTATACATATTAACTTGTAAAAAAATGTCAAATTTATTTAAAATAACGGAAATGTTAAACACCGTCAAAATTTTTGCCACATGTAATATCCACATATTTTTTATTTATTTTTATATTGTCATTATTTTGATTATTTTTTCATTCAAATAAAACATTAAAAATTGTCCTTATCCATTCTTTCTCTCTCTTTATTCCACAATTATCAATTTTCCTTTTATTGTGATCGATTTTTTTTAAAAAAAGACTTTTGATCAACTAGTTTGAAAATTCTGGGCACTCTTTAAAAAATTATTTTTTTGAAAACGTGAGGGAAATTAATTTTAATGTTGAAAAAAATTTAAGTTTTAAAAACGAGGCTTTATAGACAACTCCATATCTTACCTTCCCGTCGAATCTGGGAGAGATTGGGAGTTTTTTAATGGGAAGTATGTCATAGGCCTTTTTTAACTTTTTTCAGTATTAATTAACCTCACGACTAGAGAGTCGCCACCTAATTTCAAAAATTAGGAATTTAAGAGATGTGAGTTCGGCGTTTGGTTACGTGTGGGAAAGGGTTTCTTAGACGCTATGTCCCACAACGCCCCTAAGGTCTCTACTAATTAATTTTGGCCTTTCTTTAAACATTCTTACGCTTTACATTTTAGGATTTTCCATTTTAAGCATTTAATGAGTTTGCATGAGATAAACAAATAAGCAAAGATAAAAGAAAACGAGAGCAAATAATTCACACATAAAGTTATCCTAAAAATCAAAACTAGGCAAGTTATTAATCAAAAATTAATTGGCCTAAGTCTAGATTAATTTTTAAGAAACTTTAGTGAATTATTTAAAGGTCTAAAATTTTACTATTTTAGGGTTTTTTTATTTAAATAAAAGTAATAATGAAAATAATAAAAATAATAATAAAATAATAATAAATAAAATAAAATAAAAAGTCTATGTCTAAAGAAAATTCTAAGTCTAAGTTTGGGCTAAACTCAATTTTAGTTAGGATTTAATTTTAATTTTTTTTCTAACCTAGGATCAAACAAGCCACAAACTCTTAACTAATAAAAAAAATGTCAACAAAAACTAAACCTAAATCTAAAATGCATAAATAAAAAAAAATAAACAAATAAACAAATAAAAAAAAATAAATAAAAAAAGTTGAAGACTGCAGCAAGCGTCGCCTGGGAAGCGTCAGAAGTCTGATTTAGCAGCAGCTGGAGCAGAGCAAGCGTCGTCTGGAAAGCGCCGAGACCCTGGGAGAAGTGCTGGAAGGCTGAATAACATGCGTCTCCTTGTAGAATAACTTGCTGTTTTTTTGGTTTTTCCACCTAATTCTAGTTAAAAAAAATTATTTGGTGATCCAAATGAATCCCAATTAACATGAAACTTTGCAGAAAAATTATAATAATACAATTAAACATTTATATAAATAAAAAAAAAAACCTTAGATCTAGTTACTTAAAAGAATAAAAAAAATCAACTATACAAAATAAGGCAAATTTTACATTTTTTTTTTATTTTGGTAGTGTTTTTGAAAACTTTTTCTGCTTTTTTTATTTATTTATTTACATGTTATTTCTATTCTACTTATTTACATGATTAAGGTACATAAATAAAACCTACACGCCTATCAAAACAATAAATTTAAAGGAAATCATGCATAATATAAAGTACAAAGAAAATAAAAATCAAATGAAAGTAAAATTCAAATTCAAATTTAAATAAACAAAAGAAAGGAAAAAGAGCTTACAAAGGGTTACTCTTTATATCCTTGCAAAAAATGAAAACCCTAATCAAGAGACTTGTGACTCAACAAATCTAGGTGCTCTTGCTTAGGTTTTTTAGAAAAGTAGGGTCTAATTCGGCAGCCTAATGTGTAAAGAGAGAGAAGAAGGTGAAGATTGAAGGTCGAAAGTTCAAGTCCTTGCTAGGGTGTTAAGAGGGGTATTTATAGGCCAAGCTATGAAACCCTAGGGCCCAAAGGCCCATTTAACAAACTTGACCGTTGGAAAGAAAACTATTTTAAACATTTACAAATGTTTAAAATAATGGAGCAATCTCCACTTGACATGTCACTAAATCAAGTTTTCAATCCAATGGGATTTAATCTTTATTTAATAAATGATGTAATACTTGGTCATTTTAATTTTTAATTAAAAGTGACCAAGCCTTCATGCTTCTCCAACGGCTGAATTATTCTTCCTTGACAACTTCTTCCTTTATTTTAGCAATCTCTTTTTTCCTTCTTTGACCTAGGATGTTTCATTATTGTGTAGACACCGTTATCTTTTTATTTTTGCACGTTATCCCTTTACACACCCTTCATCCTACAAAAAAAAGATTTTGTTAAAAACAAAAATAAACAATTTTATTTTTAATTATTCCTATTTATAAGGAACAATTCTAATTAAATAAATAAAATGCAAACTAACTTATTCAAGAAATCAAATTTCAAAGTTTAATCTAACTAATCTAACAAACAAAATATAACTAACGAAATTTTATAAAAACGCTAATATATATTTTGTAAAATATTTTTTTTTTTATTTTTAATTTTTTTTTTATAAATACCCAAGGTAATTAATTAAATAAAACCTTGAATATTCTAAGTATAATAACTTCTCTAAGTGTTGTAACATAGACAAATTACTACCTTAACTTTATTAAGAATCCAAAATCAATTATTTTCAAAAACTCAATTGTTCTAAAAATAATCGTCTTTAATATAAATCGTGCAATGAGTCCGTGAATGAATTCGAGAAAATTTTATAGACTCAGATTTATGAAAAGTATAAACTATAAAATTAGGTGTGAAAAATGAGTGTCTACATTTATCCTTATCCATTATTTTTCTCTCTTTATCTCACAACTATCAATTTTTCTTCTTAAATTTTCCTCCCTCTTCATCTCCTCTCTAATATGCATAGGGATTGCGCAGAGAAGTCCCTTCATAAAATGAAATTTAGGCTTTATCCTTTTAATCAGTTCATTCAACTTCTACCCCTAATTTAATTCAAATAGAGATATAAACTATAATCTCTTTATATTATAAATCAAAAATAATTTATATTAAATTGAGTCTTTAAAACTATCCAAAAAAACTATAAAATTAAGAATTGAACTACAACAAGTTTAACTAATATAAATTTAATATAATCTATTAATTTTGAATCATGTAATGTCATTTTAGTTGAACATATTGTAGTTCAATTCTTAATTTTATAATTTTTTTTGGGTTGTTTTGAAGTTAATGAGTTTGGTTAGATATAAAGATTCAATTTAATATAATTTATTTTTAGTTTATAATATAAAGAGATTGTGTTTATCTCTCTTACTATTTGAATTTAAAGTAGGGATAAAATGATATAAGATAATATGATGTGTAGAGGGATAGAGGTCGAATGAACTGCCTACAAATATAAGCCTCAGTTTCATTTTAAGAAAAATAATCTATCTATATAATTCCTATGCATATTGGAGATGGAGATGGAGATGGAGATAGAGATGGAGATGGAGATGGAGATGAAGATGAAGATGGAGATGGAGAAAGAAAAGTTAAAAGAAAATGGATAATTGTGAAATAAATATAGAGAAAAAATGGATAAAGAAAGATTTAATATTTTATTTAAATTGAAAAATAAATAAAGTAATGTCAATTTAAAAAAAAAAATTTTTTTTTGAAAAATTAGTATATATAAATAGAACTTTGATACTTAATAATTAAATTTGATATTTCCTAACAAAAATATCATATTAATGAATATATTTCTGATGTTGATGTGCAAAGGGAAACCAAATATCCAATTTCTCAGGTCTAAAGTTATAAACATTGATTTAGTGTTGACCCTATATTTTGGGCTGCCGAGATTGATTAAGATAGTCGAAATTGACGATTTTAATATTTTTTTTGTAAAATTGTCAATTTGTTATAAACTTATAAAATCTAGAATTTATTTAAAATCGTAATAATTTAATTTGAAAAGATATTAGTTATATTATTATTATTATTTATATATATTTATTTAAATATAAAATAATTAAAAAATAATAACAATAAGCAAATAACATAATAATACAATTATATTTACAAAATTAATTATATTAATTATTTATTTGAATAAATAATAATTTTTGTAAATTTATAAATATAAATTTGATTTTTATAATATAAAATAATATAAAATCGTAAAATTGAAATTATTTATAAACCCGTAAAATTATAAAATTTTATTATCGTAAATTTAAAAATAATAAAAGTTTATATATTTAAGAGTTTATTTAAAATCAGAGTAGTTAAACTTTTATAAAATTGTAAAATTTTAAGATTTTAAGAGTTAACTCGAGTAAAAAATAGATGAAAAAATTATATCTATCTAGTTATATTAAAAAAATTTAAATTTATTAGAGTGAGATTTGAAATCATAATAAAAGTTCTTAATTTTCAACCTCTTGAACAACTTTTCTAAAACACTTTTATGATTAAAAAAATCAATAAATTTAATCAAATATTTTTTTATTAAATGGGTTTCCCAAGTCCATATGTTTGTTGGGCTTATCCCAGGGCCGGGCAGGCCGACCTAAATTGACCCGGGGTTAGTTGCTCTATATAAGAACCCTTTTAAGCGACTGCTATGTGCTTGTCGATATCTTTCGTGCCAAGACCAATTCCGGATAAGACGAGTCGAGCTAGACTAAACTCATAAATTAAGTTTTCATTTAACCAATAATTTGTAGTTTTATCTAACCCTTAAAGAATATCAAATTTTCAATTTTAGTAAATCTAGATTGTTTTTTCTTTAACTAATTAAAATAAATAATTATTTCATGATCATTTTTACTAGAATATAAAAATATATTAGTTTATTTTTATAAGATTTTAATTATTTTACTCAAATAAATAACTTGTATATTAAAAATAATAATTTTCTTAAGTACAAAGCCCAAGGTCAAACAAGTTTTAAATGTTTCCTTTGTTTAGCTGAACAAGAAAAGAGTAAGCAATCCAAATGTAGGTCCAAAACAGGCGGGTTCAGTAAATCTTGTACTTGACGTCCATTTCTCTCAACCTGCAAATCGCAATGCAATAGCCAACAAACACTAGTATCTTCTTCCTGTGAGATCACAAGAGAGGAATTTACATAAGCTCTACTGCTTTTGCCTTCGTTTTTCTTAATTGATTCGTCTCAAAGGTCAGAACTCGTGCAAATCGAGATAGATAGTCAACAAATTGAACTTGAATTTGAACTCTTTCTTTCTTCTTCTTCTTCGGGTGAAGAATAATCACTATACAGGTTCTGGGTTATCCATGATGAATATTCTTAATTTGCATGTTCCTATTTTCCATTCTGTAATGTGATGTAGTCTTTAGTTTTCATTTTGTTGTATAGATAGTTTTCTATTGCTTTTGTGTTCTTTTCGAATTCTGATTATGAAACTTTAGGTTGGAATTTAAAGATTGTAAAGCTGCTTCTGAAGATGACTCCACCAATTCTTTCCCTAGCCCTTCCCTCTCAAACGGGTCGAGTTCTCAGTATCCAATCCCACACTGTTCAGGTATAAGAAATTTGTGTGTAATGTGTATGCTCCTAAGGGGTAATATCAATGTGGGGTTTTTACATTAAGTCTTCATTTTGCTCAATTTATGTTACTGTGCACTCTCAGTTCTATTTTTATTGCTTTTACTCTTAATGGCTTTACAGTTTCTTACAAGCTTTGTTTTGTCAATATAAGTGTAATTCAGGTTTATATATTTTATTTATCCGAACTTCTGATATATGATTGAAAAGCAATTAGAGGGATAATTTGTGTTTGAGAATATGTGAAATTGAAGAATTTGAAATGTACTTTAGTTCATTGCTTCATAAACAGTGATAAATCCTTCCTGCTAATTTTTGTACATGGACATGAGTCGATTTCTACTCTTTAAAATATGAGATTTTACTTGCATGCAAACGAAGTATTATGACCATGATAATAACTCGCTTAATAATACAAGTTTTTAATATTTTAAAGAAAAAACTCAATGTCCTTAAATGTGTGTTGTTTTAACAACATAGATATTTTCTCATTTGCATACCAGTTCATTCTTATAAAAATTAATTAATGTCATATTACCTTCTTCATGATTATTAGGGCTATGTAGGCAATAAATCAGCTGTTTTCCCTCTACAACTACTAGGTTATGATGTGGATCCAATCAACTCAGTGCAGTTCTCAAACCACACTGGTAATTACAGTTTATCTCAATTTAAACTCAAGACAGTTTGATTTCTGATGATATGAAGTTGCCTGAAAATCTACAAACATTTAAGGGGCGCGATTTACTTTCTTCTGATCCACATGGATGATGCAGGATATCCAACCTGTAAGGGGCAAGTTTTGAATGGACAACAACTGTGGGATTTAATAGAAGGCCTTGAAGCAAACAATTTATTATTCTACACTCATTTATTAACTGGTAGGCTTGTTACTAGTTCCTTAATCGTTGATTACTCTTCAAGAAATGTAGCACTATTTTCTATTAGATTAGTACATGTTAATGTATCACTAGCCATGTTAATGTATCACTAGCCGATAAGCAATTAGTTATTCTTCTTTTGTTGTGTGAAGATTTCTTCTTCATAGGAGATTATACGTGTTATAGCAAGAATGTTTTATACATTTGTTGTTTAGATGAAAGCATACTCATGACACTACTTAGAGTTAATATGTAGATAGAGAATTCACTTATTCTCCCATTTCCTTGATATCCACGACTCCGTTTGTACAGTATATGTTCTCTTTTTGGTAGTCGAATATTAATGTTACTCACATAAAACTAATCTCTTTCCTGTTATTGTGTAGTATTTTTTCTAAATGCTAGAATCACTAAGAGATTATTTGAGGAAGTTTTTTTTTTCTCTTAAAAAATCATATTTTAATATAAAAAGTTTGATAAGGGATATGGGATAATTGGGTTTTTTTACGTGCATTTTCTAATATGCCCTTTGACTTGTAGGTGAAAAGACATGACTTCCCTTTGAATGCATTTATAAAAAGAAATTGAGAAGAATAGTATTTTAGTTAATGATTTGATTGATGATCGGATAATGGTTATTTGGATTAACCCTTTATCAAACAATGGCCTAAGAATTTATTACCATGTGGCTTTACTAGGAAAAGGATAAAGTTTATCTTGTTAAATACACGTGTTCTTCACAAAGAACGCCTTGAATGAAAGTGGTAGGTCGTGGCTATGAGTAGTTGTGCTACCTACTCCAGGGAATAAACCCTGGTTTTCAAAAAATAAAAATAAATAAATACAAGTGTTAATCTACTCATATGAATGCATCATTTTTCCTTTCTTTTGAATGAGTCATTCTAGCTGGTTTTGAGAAGTTCAGTTTTTTCAACACTTTTTTGTTTGAGATCAAGCTGAAGTTAGCATGTCTGACTCTGACTCTGAATCTTATCAACCTCTTCTGTATTGGCTTATTTGTAGGTTATATTGGTTCTGTTTCCTTTTTGACTACTGTGTTAGAAGTTATCAATAAGCTTAGGTCTATCAATCCAAAGCTTAGTTATGGTAAGTGGCTTCTGGGGTCTATTTCTTCCTCTCTATGTTATTCAAAATGTCTTCCAACTTACAGTTTTTGTTACCTCAATGCTTCATAATAAACCTCTTGTTTTGGTTAGCTTGACTTTCAATAACTTTATGGTCATTTCAGTTATGAATTAATGGAAACTTTCTCATAATCTGTTTAAAGAGAAAAGGAAGGAAAGAGTAATAATGTTGACTTACCCAGATAAGTTTGGTTGCTCTGTTGACGAAGATCAATTTCAACTGTAAAGAATTAAGTAATTGAAATAATAAGCCTGCTAGCAACAATCAACTTGGAATGAAGGCTCACATCTGGAAAGAGATCATTGCTTGCAAACCCATGCACATGCTGCTCAATATTTTATTGTGTCCACCTTTTGTTACCAAAAAATAATCATTAGTGTTCGGAACTCATCAACCTCGTGTAACTCATTTCATTCTTGAAGTTTTGCAAAAAGCCAACCACTATTACTACTTACCAAACTAATTTAATATCTTCACTATTGAAAGAATTATTTTATATCCAAATGTTAGTTGTTTTCTCATGGCACTTCTACTGCAAAGTGTTTAGTAAGCGGAATTCGTTACTAAAAACACAACTCAGACTGTTCCTACTCCTTACCGGCACTTAATTCAAAACCAAACAGATCCATTTCCTGGAAATAGATGCTGCATTCTTTTAAGTATTAACTGATTTCAGGAAGATGTAGTGCTAGTGACATTCTAAATTATGTTGCTTTTGAATGTGTAGTTTGTGATCCAGTTCTGGGTGATCAAGGAAAGCTTTATGTCCCTATGGAAATGGTATCTGTGTACCGGGAGAAGGTGCTCTTTTTGTTTCCCACTTTGACAATAGTATCATCTAATTTGAGTAAAAGCTATTTCCATCTTTATATGTGAAACAACCAATAAATTAATGAAATATCTTTGTGTAAGTTTAATTTTCAAATATAATCTTATCCAGAACGTTTCTAGTTCCAAAATTTTGGTATCCAGGTGTTTCCAAATAGGGACAGATATGTTGTGATGATTCTCGTGTTATACCAATAGTTTTATCCATTAGAACTTGTTTTTTCTTGCTTGATTCTTCTTCATGGACATAATAAGTAATTTACTATAGGTTCTTGTTAGTGTGTTTTGTGATCACCACGTCCAATTTATTGAGAAGAGAATGGAAAATTTTCCTCATTTTTCATTCTTGGACATGTTTAAAAGTTATGATCATTATTTTTTTTGTATTTTAATGTGCATAGCAATAATTGATTCTAAGTACTTGATTTTTCATCTTACTTTATATGTGTTTACCTATATGAATTAGTGACTTGAGTTTGGAAAATGAACTATGATCAGTCTTTTCATTAAGGTAGTCTCTGTTTATTTTTTGTTCTCTATAAATGATTAAGTGTACTTATCTCTATCAAAATAAAGAAATCACCGTTTTGTGTGTAGGCATTGGACTTTTTTGTTAGCAATATTTTTTCCAAGTTCATCATGATCTAAAAAAATCTACATTTGTTATGCTTGTCAAAACTCACAATGATGGAAAAACAAATCTGATTATGAAAAATAAAAACAATTCTGTACCAAATTTAGCAAAAATTACACTAGATCAAGAAAGTAATGTTTATACCAAATGAAGCAAAATTGCACTTTAATCTGGATCATGATCCAAAAACATCTTTCAATTTTAACTTTGGCAATTGTCCATTGCGATTGTGAATTGTGATTGTAACAAAATACTAGTTTCTAGATAGACTCAATTATGTTTCACTTTCCAATCTACTCTTTAGGTCGTCCCAGTTGCCTCAATGCTAACTCCTAACCAATTTGAAGCGGAGCTTTTGACTGGCTTAAGGTATCTTGCTTATTTTTATATTATGAAAAGTGCAATCTCTGCATTCTGATTATGCTGTTGAGAATTTTAAATTTTGACAATGATGTCTGATTTGTAATGTCATTATTGAGCCAATAATTGTGAAGATGATACAGGAAGGAGAGTGATCGTTTCTACCTAGATTGAGTGATCTTACATCAAATGACCAATCTAAGCAAATATTTATTTCTCAAAAAACGAAACCAAGTTGAATGCTTCTAATTTCCAAGCACTCAATCCTATTTTATGTGTTACAAATTTCATAGCATCGAGTTAAAATTCACCATCTTGTTTGTTGAGTCTGGCACTCTGGCCTAAACTACAACCAGAATCAGTAGCAGGACACTTTCATTCAGAAAATATGGTTTTCTTGTCTTGTATGGATAAATTGGTAAGAAAGTATGGTGTTTATTTATTTTAAATTGTGATTGGGATGATTTGATGGGGTAATGATTGTGTCCATACAAATAATCCCAAATAATTTGAAATAAGATTTTACAAACACGCCTTTCCTATGAAACATGATCAGTTAACACAAATATTACCTTAGGCACATATGAATTTGTTGGTGCATGTTGTCTATGAACCATCAACAATTGTTGATGTGACAAACGTAAATAGAAATGAGCAGGCACTAGATATTTAATCAATAAATTTAATTACTTTTGATGCAAGAAGGATTAATGTTCGATATTAGAATTCAATCGCAAATTGTTTAGAATATAGTATTACCCTAAATAAGGCATACATAACCTTGGTGGAGTTAAAAATCCAAACTTGAAATAGAAGCACATAAATTTCATTGTGGAGTTAACTACGATTCCCGTTAGAAAGGAAAGTTACATATGCTCAAAGAGGGCTACGATGAACATTAATCTTAGCACCTACGACTTGCCCTGAATTATGTTTATCGAGACTTTGTTGCTCTTCTTTTTTCTGTGTAGTTTCATTTGTTAAACTTGTGTCAATTCTTGTCATAACTTGGTTTGTAACGGTTAACTTCGCTGTGAGTCTGTGACTTAATGAAAAAGAGTGACTTTAAAAAAACAAAAAAGAAGTCAGTACATAACCTCGGTAGTCAAGAGCAGTTGGAGCAGTTTTGTTCTTTTAAATAAATGTTAACTTTTCATTAAAAGGGATAAACGTGGGGAAAGTCGAGAGCAGTTTTAGAGTAACAAGAAGAACAAATTTTCAGACTCTCTCTCAGTTTTTCCCCATCTTCTCTACAATTGTACAAACCCAATTTAGAGTTTGCATCCAATTAAGGTTAGTATTTTGGTCGAATTATGAGACTTATTAGTAAATCTTGAATGTAGCTTTAGGCATATTCCCAAGTATGATGTTGTTCTCCCTACCTTATTGGATAGCTTGAAGGGCATTTCTAAAATTTACGGATACATATTTGGTTATGTTCTGTTTGGTGAATGACTATTTACTTGCCATATGGAAATATAATTATGTGATTTAACATCTTAAGCTTCATTTTCATATTTCTATTTATTTAGTTTAGGCTGCTTTTACAATCATAAAGTTACTCTGATTGTAGTAGGCCTGATATTCATCACAACTCACAAGGACAGCATGCTTAATTATGTTTCCCTTGGACCTTATTTATCATCACCATCAGAACTTTGCATAAGAGCTTGTTTGATATTGGATTATATGAAAACAAAACTTGTCAGGGCATTAACAATCATTGTATTTTTTGGTTTGTCAAATAAAGTTTACAAAATATATTAGTAAGAGCGAATTTTTCAAAGATTTTGTCACGGGTCATTTATATAAAATGTACCCAAAAAATATGAAAATTACAAAACTTATTTGCATTCAACTACCCTTTTCATACCAAAGAGTTTTATAAATTATTTATTGGTGTCTTTGTCATCCAGCTACACAGGTGTTTTCTGATGAGGGCTATTATTGTTGATTTTTATTGCCTTTTATTATCTCATTGCCTGCATATTAATTAACATTTTTCTAGTTTTTTTTTTGCACAACCATCTTGACCTTTCATTTCTGCTACATATATTTTTCATTAGCATCATTGCAATGGAAACTAGATGCACTTTCTTGTTTTTACTTTTTTAACACAAGCAAGTTCACTTTGTCATAGAATTGTATCAGAAGATGATGGTCGGGAAGCTTGCAACATCCTTCATGCTGCTGGACCATCAATGGTTTCTCACACTCATCTTTAATGTCCTTGATATACCTTGACACATTTTTTTTCTGTTTCCTTTTTCTCTCTTTTGCTTAGATGAGAAGCAATCAAATCATAGGACCTCTAAGGTATTAACCTTGTAGAATTCCTTATTATATTTCAGGTTGTGTTAACTAGCATAAGTATAAATGGGAATTTTCTTCTTATTGGCAGTCACAGGAAAGAATTAGTAAGTTTTATTTTTAAATGAGCAGCTTGATTTTTTTCTTTTTTAGTCAAAGAGATTTACTTCTAAACTTTTCTTAGTTCTAAACTGTTTCTTATCAGTTAATTTGGATACTAAAGCTATACCTGAAACCAAGGTGTTTGATGGGCTTGTCTATTTAAAAACACATAATATTTCTGTTTGCTGTTATCATGACAGGATCAGGAGCCTGAACAATTCAAGATTGTGATACCCAAAATTCCTGCATATTTTACGGTATATATCTCTTTTTTAGTACATTTTACACACTACCTTTTATTCTTTCAAGTCAATGCTGGAAGAAAGAATGTGGGTTGAATTACTACTGGACTAAAGAGATTATTCTGGTTGATAAACTTGCAATCCTACTCATCTTTTTTCATGAGAAATGTGGGTCGGAAATAATACCCATTAAGTTGAAATTGAAAAAGATTTTCTTCAATTTGGTAAGCTTTTTTCCTGATGATAATCCAGATTATAATGTAACATTTGGCTTCATTTGGTGTAAAGATTATTTTTTAATTGTGAGCCAGAATATATTAGTGTATTTCTGGCTTCATTTGATATAGAGATTTTTTTTTCTATTAGTGTATTTTTTGTTAGCAATTTTTTTTCCAAGTTCATCATGATCTGAAAAAATCTATATTTGTTATATTTGCCAAAAATCACAATTATCTAGAAACTAATTTGGATCATCACTAATTACTGAAACTGGGCTTACGTTTATTGTACTCATGTTCTTTCTGTAGATTGACCTTCAAGTCTACCTGATCCTTAATTAGAAAGATGAAAAGTAAGCACCATGGGTTGATGCATCAGTTCAGAAACTTAAGAAATCCATTTCTTTGCTTTAGGTTTTTATTTGACTTAAGGAGAACTAGCATGACACCCACAGTCATGGCCCTCCGCTTCCGATGTAATCAAACACGTGACCTTTTAGTCTCTTAGGTCGACTCTTTCCACCGGGCCACCATGGTGGGGATCTACTTTAGGTTTATATATTATATTTACTTATTTTTAGAGAAAAACTCATTAGGATAATTTTATTGATAAGGTGACAAAATATTAGCCCAACTGGTTAAAAAACTCCCAAACTCCCTAAACCTAAAAGGAACCTCAGTATACCATTACATGTTCCTTAGTTTTCTACAATGTTCTAAATGGCGGTGGCGAGGCGGTAAGTGACTGCCTACTGCCTCGGGTGCCTAGGCGGTGCTTAAGTGGTTGAAATATTTTCACTATATAAGTATAAATAAATTTAAATATAAATATAATAAATATATTCTATAATTACCATTTTATCAAAAATCCAAATTAATATTCATAATCTATCTAACATAGTAACATTTAATAAAAATAAGACTATAAGCATAATTATTATTCTAAATTATCTATATATGCACCATCAGCCACATTCATAATTCTCTCATCATTGGACTCAAAATCAACATTTTCTTAAAGAGTTATTTTAAATAAATAGTGAATAAGTGGAAGGTAAAGAGTCTTTTTATTAAATATATATATATATATATATATATATATATATATTATTATAAGAAATTAATTAAATAATTAACTAACCCATGTATAAGCGGGGCGGTGTAGGCCTACCGCCTAGGCAGCCGTCTCGACTGCCATTTAGAACACTGGTTTATATATATATATATTTGTTTTATTTTTTCAGTTAAAGCTTATATAGAAGATGTATGTGACTTCAATCTCTTTATAAGCCATATATATAAATGAAAAGTTAAAGCTTATATAAAAGATGTTGCGAAATGTGACTTCAATCCTTGTAGGCCACCATTAAAAATAAAGAAAAGAAAAAGAAGACAAGTGGAGGAGAGAAAAGACCTCACAGAAAAATAAGGCACCAAAACACTTCCACAATTATATCTCTGATATTGACTTTATGAAATTAAAGATATTCATCCACTTCCCATTCTTATAGTTCAGTGTACCGAGCCATCGCTTTAGCCTTCTTCCAAACCAAAAGGGAATTGCAAGATTTGTCATTGATTTTGATTTTTATTTTTTTACCTTTTTGGCTTCAACCCAAAAGATTTCCACTTACTACAGAAATGATATGATTACAATTATGAACTTTGTTGTATGCATCTGTTTTAACCATCAGGCATTGTGTAGTTATGGGCAGATTATAAGGATTTATGTTTCGGTTATTTGATTGTAATCCCTTCTATAAATATATATACATGGAACATGTGTGTGTGTATATATATATACATATATATATGTAGCTAACATCTCATCCGGATCCACATCCAAATAAGAAAAATGGATGAAATGTTTTTTTCAAAAGAAGTCACTATCTGCTTAGGTAGTCAATTTGGTTCTAAATAAATTCATTAATCTTGAATTGTCCTATGAATTTCTAACCGCTCCATTAATTTGAGCTTGGGAAGCTAAGTTATTCCATTGAAAATGTTTGTTGCCTGTCAATAATTTCAAGAACATGTTAAAAATAAAAATTAGAAGATTTTTTTTCATCTACTGTTGATTCTAGTAGTTTTCTTGATAACTATGATTTGATTATGAATATGTTTGTAGGGAACCGGAGATCTAACAACCTCATTGTTGCTTGGATGGAGCAATGTAACTTTTGCCTCATAGGCTATTAAGATTCTTATCCATAACCTTTCCTTCTTTTCTTTTGTTTCAATTTGACATGTTCCATTTTTCCACAATTTTCAGAAATATCCTAACAGCCTTGACAAAGCAGCCGAACTTGCTGTGTCAAGCTTGCAGGTAATTCTTGCTACTAACCTTCAATAGGACATGATCTTCATTTTTATAATTGACACGAGAAATTGGCTTCATTTGAAAATACTGTCTGAGAAACTGCTAATAAACTGAATCTGGAATCTGATTCGGATTCACACCTAGATGAAGTTGATGTTTCCAAATGAAGCAAACCAAGGCTTTATGCAATTAGATATTATTCCATATTGTAAGTGTTCAGTTTTAAATGAATGTTTGTCTTTTTAGGCACTTCTACGAAGAACAGTAAGTGACTACGAAAAGGCAGGGTATGATCCGAGAACAAGCAGCTTAGAGATTCGGCTGATTCAGAGCCAAGATGACATTCGAAACCCTCAAGTTAAATTCAAGGCCGAGAGATACAAATAACAGTGATGTTTATCTTTAGTATCATTGTGAAAAAAGAGAAGGGGAGTGAATTGCTTTAAGAATCATATTTAAGAATAAAGACTTTAAATTTCCTTGACTTATCTTTATTTTTATTACCGTATTGGCTCAGTTTTATTTTTAGTTTTATATTGTAAAAAACTGACGTACATTAAGAACCTGAAAGTGTTTTTGAAGAAGATTCTTCCAAACTTTTCTGTTTGTATTGATTGGTTAATTAACATATATAGTGACTGGTGCTTACGGATGAAAAGTGGACCTGTCCTGTTAGGGAAAATTATAATGACTCGTTTGTTTTGGTTTGACATAAAGGTGGTACCTGATTCTTAGCCCTATGTCTACTTTTGTTTTTTATATAGTCGTTTAAAAATCAAACAAATGTAAAATTTGTATTGATCTTAGAAGGTTATAATTATTTTATTCTTTGTTATCTTTCTTTGATCCAATATTTCAGAGAATACTTATTTTTGCTCTAGAACATGAAAGACTTCCAGTCTCTCATATTTCATCTCCAACATAGGTGATGATCTCGAACTTCACTCCTCTTTATTTAGCTTCGTCCCTTTCATCATCCAAGGCTGACCATCTTTATTTAGCTTCGTCCCTTCCATCATCTAAGGCCGACAACAAATAAATGTCCGCTTCATTCAAATTACCTTTCTTGGAAGCGTTAATAAAATGAGGTTGTTTTAATTTCTTTAGTTGTTTTTTAACCGATTTTCAACCTATCTTCTATCAGAAATGTTGGGAAAGAGTCTCAATACTAAAAAAAAGCCTTCACAACAACATCGTTTGTTGGCAAAACTCAGGGTTAAATAGCGCCAGTATATCTAAGAGCCGATCTAGATTTCCAATGTCTCGTTCAATTGGTTGAAATAAATGACAACAACTTTTTTCATTCTTTCTTACCGATAACATTGTGTAGAATATATAACGGAAATTAAAGCTATTGAAAGTTTTACAATTCTTTTTCAACCAAATTATCTATCGAAAAATATTAAAAATATAATATTATTGTCTCAGACCCGTAAGTCTAATCGACTCAACCTAAATTTTTCTATACTCAAGATACTTGCAAGTCTTACTAATGTGTTAGTTGACTATTGGTTTATATATTTGTACATATAAAAAATCAACATTTTAATAAAATTCGACTAGATAGATTGTATTCCAATGTCTACATTCCTCTCAAATATCATGAAAGAGGATGACCTAAGTTGAGAAATAACATAGAGTTACTTTATAATGGTATCAATATCTTGCTAATTCTCGTAATTTACCGTTCTCTAGAATCTCGTAAAACGAGACGAGAAAACGACTTTCTCAATAGTCATCCCGTCTAAGTGTGAGATGAGGAATCAAAAAATTGAACTTAACAATATTAGACTAATTTTGGTTCGTTAAGAGTCACCACTTAATTTTATTCTCGAAAAATTATGAAAAAAAATGTTGTTCGGGTACAAAAACGTTTTAGAAACTCTGGTTTGTGGTTTCCGTACTTGGTTACACTTAAAAAAGATCATCATCAACCATATGTCCATGTGCCCACCAAAATGAGTGATCTCTACTAAAAAAATCATTTATTAAAATACAAATTTATTAAAAAATTGTCCAAATCATATCCATGCCTAAGTTGTAACATAATTTCTATTATAAATTTAAGAATAATAATTATCATCTGTTCCAAGACATACATATAGGTTCGATAGGGGTAATATATAAGAAAATGATATAATAAATGAACTTAAATTTCACATGTGGATAAGAGTGAATAGAGAAAGAACATGAAACGATTCCATAAATAGAAGTTAGTATTTCAAATAATCATGTTTTTATTTATAAAGGAACTGATTTTTTATTTTCTTTGGAATTTTCAAATGCAAATAATAAATATAATTGCAATGTAAAACTAAAAGAAATAAACCAAACATGACCTTAAAAATAAAGAAAACACAAAATATAAATGCACAAAGCTACAAACAAACAAGACTCATGGTCAACAGAATCAGACGGGTTAACCCGCTTGCGCGGATCTAGGCACCAATGGATCGGGCACCTAGAGAGGAACCGGGTGCAAGAAGTCTTCGGTCGTGGAATGAGTTGCATGCAACAGTCGTCTCGGTTGGGAAGCTGGTCGCCTTGGTTGAAAGTGGAGCCAGCGCTCTGGGTCGCAAGGAAAGCCATGCCTTCGTTTCCTTGGTCGAAAATGTAGCTAAGTCTCCAATCGCCTCGGTCGAAAATTAAGTCAACATCTTCGGTCGTCTCGGTCGGAAAGCAGGCCGCATCAATCGTGAAGAGAGTAGGTGTCTTCAGTCGCGTTCAACCATTAGCAACCTGCAACGCCCAAACAAATTCCTCGATTCTGAATCGCTAAACAATTCCAAGTCGTAAGAGATTAACACTCAAACAAATCCCAAAGAGTATAAAAAGGTTTAACACCCTTTAGAGAGTATAAAGAGCACACTCGTGGGAGAGTATAAAGAGAACACTGAAATGCGACAAATCCCCAAATAGAAACTTGAAGAATTTCTGAACAAATCTTAAAATTAAAAGGGCTTTCCCAGCTGAAACATAAGACATTCCCAAACAGAGTTGAGTGGAAGGGCTTTCCCGATAGAAACTTAACTTCTCGTCAAGTGCATCAGGCGGAATAATAAAGAGATTCTAATAAAACAAGTAGATATACGGGAAAGGACATTTCCCCCAACGAGTATTTCTAGACAAGCGAATATAACTTTTGGAATTTGAGTAAAAGAACATTCAAACAAGTCTATTTCAAGCTTAGACAAAAATCTTAAATTGTTGGCGTCTCCAAGAGAATGCTCGCAAAGGATGAATGCCCAAACTCGGAACCATATCATCAAAAGAGGTGATATTTCATCTTGAATCAAAGCTCAGGCGCGGAAGATGTTTGTGCTTCCAATTAAAAAATCAAAAATGTTAAACCAAACAAGACCGACCGTGTTGGTTGAGATATGAAATACAATGATGTTGTTCATATAAATCCTTATCTATTTGCCAAACAATAACAAATTAGTCTATCAGATATACCCTGGTCACTAAACAAAAGAGGCCGAAGAAAAAAAAATACTTACAGAAGTTGAGATATTAAAATCACCATTTGTTGCTCATATAGACCCTTGTCTAAATCACCAAGCGAGAATAAAAATGCATCGATTCTATTAGATATACCATGAGTATAGAAATGAGCCCAAAAGGCCTTAGAATCCAAAGCGCGCAGATCTCTAAATTTGAGATGCAAAACTAAACCTCACTGTGCTTGGTTGGAAGATTAAGCATAATCTGATACACGAATAATTCCCTTGAAGGGACTAAGGGCGAAACGCCTGAAGTGAACGACAAGACCCTAAATTAAAATTAAAATTAAATCAAAGGACGTTAGTTGCATTTGGTCTCCTCCAGACACACTATAGGGAAGGATGAACGGAACCGATTCTCGAAAACGTTTGTGTTAGATAAAATTGTTAGATAAATTTAACCGGTCAATAAGAACTTAACTTAACAAACTTATTGTGCAGGAATGGTCAAGAACTTCAACCGGTCAAGAACTCCAACCGATCAAGAAATCAAGCCCGATAGAAGAAGCAAACATATCTAAAACCTGAAGCGATCCGGTTGAACTGAACAACCTGTAAACATAATCAGTTGAAGTGAATAATACAATCCAAATCCAACGAGAAGACTATTTAGAAAAAGAAGTCAAGGATATCAAATTGAGAACAATGTACAAATTGATGCAAACAAATACTTTTAGTATATGCAGAAGATTACATCAAAGGATTAAACTGTGATATTGCCATATTCATACAAGTCTGATGATACGCTGCATGCTGCAGAAGATTGTCTAAAGAAAAGTTACCATTTTGGTATAAGTCAAAGGAGCAACTTCCCAGGTGCAGGAAACTGTCCAACCGACAGTTTCTATAATCAAGCAAAGACAAATGAAGCCGGTCTGATTCATGTCTTGGAAACCTTAAACGCATTTAATGCTATGCTGATCCTCTACTCAACCAATCAGATTCAAGAATTGCCCTGAAGGTATCCGTTGAAAAAATGTGACCGTTGACACATTTCACCTATAAAAGGAGAAGTTGAAGAACAAGAAGATATAGATGACACAAAAAAGAAAAACTATGAGAAAACAAGTTACCAAGCTACAAAGTGATCAAAAGTGTTCATCTCTCTAAAAGATTCAAAACTTAAGTGTGCATTTTGTGAAGTATATTACAATTTCTGTGAGAGTTGTAAGAGTGATTATCGAGCAATAAATAAGACTCGATTGTGTATTGTGTGTGTATTCCTTAGTGAATATCCTTCTCGTTGTTTGAGAAGAAGGGGTGACGTAGGAGTTTTATCTCCGAACATCCATAAAACATGTCTCGTGCTTTATTTTCTGTCGGCTCAATATCCTAACCGACTCATATCATTCTAACCGTCACACTAACCTTCAAACCGATATCCTCCATATTTCATCTCTATCCATCCCGTGTGTGTGTTGCTTCAATCTAAAACAAACAACTTCCGCACTTGAACTTGGTTCAAGGGTTTGTGACAGCTTGTGTAGTATTGAAACCGGTGTTAATTCTTAACCGGATTAACGTCAACCGTTGAGTGTTGTCAGAAATTATCCTTTAGTCGGACTCCGGTCCACTATCGACGATCTAGATCCTAATAATTGGTATCAGAGCAGTCAGTTTCAATACTCAAGCAACACCGAGCAAGCAAGCATGACTTTCAGCGAGAAGCCTCCAATGTTAGAAGGAGACGATTTTGCAAACTGGAAAATATGCATGCATCTGCACCTAGTTACTATGGACGATGAGATGACATTCATTCTGTCTGATGGACCGATAAAAATTGAGAAAGACAAAGAAATGGACAGTTGATGATAAAAGGAGAAATAATCTGGATAATCACTGTAGAAGCCACATCTTCAAGTCTCTGGACAGAAACACTTTCAGTAAGGTCAGAGAATGTAAAACTGCAAAGGAGGCATGAGAAACGGTGATTCAACTCCATGAGGGAAATGAAAGAACCAAAGAAAACAAGATAATGGTGGCTACCCAGAAGTTTGAAAACATCAAAATGAAGCCAGGTGAAACCATGAAGGAGTTCGGTGATTGTAGACACTCATTTTTCACACCTAATTTTATAGTTTATGCTTTACATAAATCTGAGTCTATAAAATTTTCTCGAATTCATTCACGGACTCATTGCACGATTTATATTAAAGACGATTATTTTTTAAAACAATTGAGTTTTTGAAAATAATTAATTTTGGATTCTTAATAAAGTTAAGGTAGTAATTTGTCTATGTTACAACACTTAGAGAAGTTATTATACTTAAAATATTCAAGGTTTTATTTAATTAATTACCTTGGGTATTTATAAAAAAAAAAATTAAAAAAATTATTTACAAAATATATATTAGCGTTTTTTATAAAATTTCGTTAGGTATATTTTGTTTTCTTTTAATTTGATTAGTTTGTTAGATTAGTTAGATTAGATTTTGCAATTTGATTAAGTTAGTTAGTATTTTATTATAATTATAATTGTTCCTTAGAAATAGGAATAATTAATAATAATACAATTGCTTTTTTTTAATTGTTTGTTTTAATTTTATTTCTTTTGTAGGATAAAGGGAAATGGGTCAATCCAAGATCCACATGCAAGATCCGGATCAGATTTGTGAATAGAGATAGGAAGATCCAAATCAAAGGCAAATCAACCCGAAGTAAGGCCAAGGAAAGGATCCAATTGACGGATCCGACCGGTCACCCGACTAATGGACCGACCCATGCCCAAGATTCGACCCATGAAATCAAATGTTAAAAGGGTTAGGTGAAGGCAACGGTCATCTTCTTGATGGTGACAACCACAAATCTTGAAATGACGATACTATCATGTGCGGTCAAAAGAAAATAAAAGAAGTTGCTAAAAAAGAGGAGGAAGTGGCAAGAGAGAAAGTTTCAACATGTATAGAAGAAAAGATTGAAGACTTGGTTATTTTTTAATTATAAAATTAAAATGACCAAGTAATACATCATTATTAAATAAAGATTAAATCCCATTGGATTGAAAACTTGATTTAGTGACATGTCAGATTGCTCCATTATTTTAAACATTTGTAAATGTTTAAAATAGTTTTCTTTCCAACGGTCAAGTTTGTTAAATGGGCCTTTGGGCCCTAGGGTTTCATAGCTTTGCCTATAAATACCCCTCTTAACACCCTAGCAAGCAAGGGACTTAAACTTTCGACCTTCAATCTTCACCTTCTTCTCTCTCTTTACACATTAGGCTGCCGAATTAGACCCTACTTTTCTAAAAAACCTAAGCAAGAGCACCAACTAGATTTGTTGAGTCACAAGTCTCTTGATTAGGGTTTTCATTTTTTTGCAAGGATATAAAGAGTAACCCTTTGTAAGCTCTTTTTCCTTTATTTTGTTTATTTAAATTTGAATTTGAATTTTACTTTCATTTGATTTTTATTTTCTTTGTACTTTATATTATGCATGATTTCCTTTAAATTTATTGTTTTAATAGGCGTGTAGGTTTTATTTATGTACCTTAATCATGTAAATAAGTAGAATAGAAATAACATGTAAATAAATAAATAAAAAAGCAAAAAAAGTTTTCAAAAACACTACCAAAATAAAAAAAATGTAAAATTTGCCTTATTTTTTGCCTTATTTTGTATAGTTGATTTTTTTATTCTTTTAAGTAACTAGATCTAAGGTTTTTTTTATTTATATAAATGTTTAATTGTATTATTATAATTTTTTTGCAAAGTTTCATGTTAATTGGGATCCATTTGGATCACCAAATAATTTTTTTTAGCTAGGATTAGGTGGAAAAACCAAAAAAACAGCAAGTTATTCTACAAGGAGACGAATTTTCTTCAGCCTTCCAGCACTTCTCCCAGGGTCTCGGCGCTTTCCAGACGACGCTTGCTCTGCTCCAGCTGCTGCTGAATCAGACTTCTGACGCTTCCCAGGCGACGCTTGCTGCAGTCTTCAACTTTTTTATTTTTTTTATTTGTTTATTTGTTTATTTTTTTTTATTTCTGCATTTTAGATTTAGGTTTATTTTTTGTTGACATTTTTTTTATTAGTTAAGAGTTTGTGGCTTGTTTGATCATAGGTTAGAAAAAAAAAATTAAAATTAAATCCTAACTAAAACTGAACTTAGCCCAAACTTAGACTTAGAATTTTCTTTAGACGACTTTTTTTATTTTATTTTATTTATTATTATTTTATTATTATTTTTATTATTTTCATTATTATTTTTATTTAAATAAAAAACCCCAAAATAGTAAAATTTTAGACCTTTAAATAATTCACTAAAGTTTCTTAAAAATTAATCTAGACTTAGGCCAATTAATTTTTGATTAATAACTTGCCTAGTTTTGATTTTTAGGATAACTTTATGTGTGAATTATTTGCTCTCGTTTTCTTTTATCTTTGCTTATTTGTTTATCTCATGCAAACTCATTAAATGCTTAAAATGGAAAATCCTAAAATGTAAAGCGTAAGAATGTTTAAAGAAAGGCCAAAATTAATTAGTAGAGACCTTAGGGGCGTTGTGGGACATAGCGTCTAAGAAACCCTTTCCCACACGTAACCAAACGCCGAACTCACATCTCTTAAATTCCTAATTTTTGAAATTAGGTGGCGACTCTCTAGTCGTGAGGTTAATTAATACTGAAAAAAGTTAAAAAAGACCTATGACATATTTCCCATTAAAAAACTCCTAATCTCTCCCAGATTCGACGGGAAGGTAAGATATGGAGTTGTCTATAAAGCCTCGTTTTTAAAACTTAAATTTTTTCAACATTAAAATTAATTCCCCTCACGTTTTCAAAAAATAAATTTTTTAAAGAGTGCCCAGAATTTTCAAACTAGTTGATCAAAAGTCTTTTTTTAAAAAAAATCGATCACAGTGATCGATTCACAAATGTGGTAAATGAGCTGTCGGTTATCGGAAAGAAATATGATAACAAGGAAACAATCATCAAAGCTCTGAGATCTCTCCCTAGTGCATGGGATATAAAGACGATGGTGATGAGAGAATCAAACTACCTAGACAAAATGAATCTACACAATGTATTTGAGGATCTGAAGGCATATGAGTTTGAAATGAGATCCAGGATCGAAAATGAAGTATCAACGTCAACCGCTACTAAGGCACTAGTCACATCCATAAAACCAGCGACTGTTGTACCGATCAAATCCGCAGAACAATTCTTTGAGGATGCAATGACAATGCTTGCAAAGAAGTTTGGCAAATTCATGAAGAAAAGCCAACCGACAAACAACTACAACTATAACTACGGTGATAAATCTAATATTAGGTGTTATAACTGTGATGGTTTGGGACATTACAGGTGGGAATGCAGAAAGCCAAGACGGGATGACTGAAAACCGGATGATCGGAACCAAAGAAACAACTACCCACAAACCGGTAAAGGAAAGGAAATTCAGAAAGCAATGATAGCCGATGATGGAGGAAGTCTATGGGCTCACAGTGACAGCGATGATGAAATTTCTTGCCTCATGGCAAATGAAGAACAAGTATTTGATTTTTCCTGTGATGAATTTACTAAAGATAACCTAGTTATTGCACTAAATGCCATGGTAGTATAGTATAAACATCTATCAACTATAGTACCAACCCAGATTAACTTTGGAACCGACCCTATAGCATCAGCCAGGCCCAACCTTGAAACCGATAGTGTTCAACCCGATGAGTTCATAGAAATCGAGGCAACACCTGAACTATCCTCTGAGAATGAACAACTCAAGAAGTCAGTTCAAGAGTTGACCGAAGAAGAAGATGAACGAACTAAGTATTTAATGGCAGCATGGAAGAGATCTAGTGAAGCAGTTAGTAAAATGGCGAGCTATAGAAGACCCAATAAGTGTAAATTTGGTCTCGGTTATGATAGTAAAACACCCACCCCACACAAATCCTCCAACAGATTGAATCTCACCAAAGACAAACTTCCATTTATAAGCTTTGTCAAGAGCTTTTCAACCAACACTGAATCATCTCATGATTCAAAACTAGCTAAGGAAATGACATATGTAGGTCCAACCGACACAGTCAAATGGTTTCGTCCTAAGAGAAGAACAACTACTCAACTAAATAGTAGGAACCCATACTACACCGACCAAATCTCACATCAGCTTCACAAGGTAACAATAAGTAGACAAAAACACACCAAACCTAGCGCATGTAGAACCATCAAAACCATCTCCTGGAAAATTATGCGAATAATCAAAGTATTGATACCCAAGGGACTAATCAACCATGGACCCAAGTAAATGTGGGTACCAAATAGTTGTAAATATGTGTATTTTACAGGTTATGAAGAAACTGTGATAGGATCGGATTTATCGTTAGAGACGGGGGTTTGGCTAAGGATGAAGGCTTATGAAAAACGGTTTGAAAGAAATCCTGTTAGGGATTTAATTCGCTTTCTATTCTACGCAAACTTGTATAAACACTTGAAACGGATTCAAGGCGGAATTGTTTACTTGGGTTTGAAACACAAGAAGAAATATGAAAAGATGATAGAAAATGAAGAACACAACAGTTTGTTTATGGATGTTCGGAGAAACTCTCCTACGTCACCCCTTCTTCCAACCACCGGAAGGATTCACTATATGATAAGAATCAAATACAGTTTACACACACTTAGCTCACTATTGAATAGAACACTTTCTGTTCAATTACAAGAAGATGAAGAATATTACTCAGCTAATGGTGTTTTTGATTCTAGCTCTCTCTCTCGATTCACACACAGTACAATCAGAAAGAAGCTTCAAGAATGAGTTCAGTAAGCAAGATGATTGAGTAGACTCTCTCTCTGCAAAATCAGTATGCTTGTTCGTAAGGTTTCGTGTCAGGCAAGGTGAGAATCGGTACTTCGTCCGTTGCTCTAAGGATTGGTTAAATACTGATCAAAAGTTAACGGTCGAATCTTCAAGAATGATACGTGGCGCTCTTTCATTGGAAAGTCTCCATTGTACACAACAGGTTCTGAGCACAAGGATCGTGGCCGTACCGAACTGGTAGTGCGCCGAATATTCCATCAGGGATGTACCTACAAAACGGGTAATGTGAGGAAAATTCTCTTACGTGTCATTCCTTGATTGGATGCATATAGCTGTTGTACTAATCTTCACAGGAAAGTGGAGTAGGAATAGGGTACAGCTATAGCACGTGGGTAGGAGAAATGCTAGATTCAAGTGTACTGCTTGAATTAGAGCATTAGACGTATTTCAGTTAGACGGATCAGTCTAATGAAATAAGTCAACTCCTTCTGATGAAAAGCGTCTATTAGACCGCCTGGTCTAATGTACTTAGACTTGCGTCTAATATCAATAACCATTAGACGGGTACGTCTAACTCCACTGAGTTAGACTACCACGTCTAATTCCGGTTCTACCTCAGACTTATCTGAAGGAGTTAGACTCACGTCTAACTTTCAATAATTAGACAATCCGTCTAATTATAATAACCATTAGACAGGTACGTCTAACTCCATTGAGTTAGACTACCACGTCTAATTCAGGTTCTACCTCAGACTTATCTGAAGGAGTTAGACCCACGTCTAACTTTCACTAATTAGACAATCAGTCTAATTATAATAACCATTAGACGGGTATGTCTAACTCCACTGAGTTAGACTACCACTTCTAATTCCGGTTCTACCTCAGACTTATCTAAAGAAGTTAGACCCACCTCTAACTTTCACTAATTAGACAATTCGTCTAATTATAATAACCATTAGACGGGTACGTCTAACTCCACTGAGTTAGACTACCACGTCTAATTCCGGTTCTACCTCAGACTTATCTGAAGGAGTTAGACTCACGTCTAACTTTCAATAATTAGACAGTCCGTCTAATTATAATAACCATTAGACGGGTACGTCTAACTCCACTGAGTTAGACTACCACGTCTAATTCCGCGTATTCATTAGACCATCCGTCTAATTCTTTACGTCTATTAAACTTACACGTCTAACTCTGATGAGTTAGACTGTACGTCTAATTCCATTAGACTCACGTCTAATTCCGTGTATTCATTAGACCATCCGTCTAATTCTTTACACGTCTATTAGACTTACACGTATAACTCCGATGAGTTAGACTATACGTCTAATTCCATTAGACTCACGTCTAATTCCGTGTATTCATTAGACTACCCGTCTAATTCTTTACACGTCTATTAGACTTACACGTCTAAATCCGATGAGTTAGACTGTACGTCTAATTCCATTAGACCCACGTCTAATTCATGCGTCTATTAGATTGCCCCGTCTAACTCCGTTGAGTTAGACTTAGCGTCTAATTTCATTAGACTTGCGTCTAACTTAATGCGAATGGAGATCAAAATCGGTCTAATGATCCTCATTAGATCCAAGACTAAAGACATGTTTGTCTTAATACACCTGTATCAAAACTTATAAATTATTTCATCATCAAAATATTAGGGGATAAATTATTTCAACACTTAGTCAAAATAATTTGACCCAACAATTCCCCCTTTTTGATGAAGAAATTGCAAACCTGCATACAAATAACATAACATGCATTCATCCAATAAATAAACAAACGGACAACATCCAAGTAATCATTCAAAACCATATACGATAATCACATATAAGTGTTTTCAGAAGAAACACTCAAACATTGTTCATTTTAACCATGATAGTTTTACCACAAGCATTATAAAGACATTCAAAAATAACTACAAAAAGACATTTAAACATTAGTCTTCTTCTTCTTCTCCCTGGTCATAACTTCTGGACGGGATACGCTTTAGCCTAAGATGCCTCTAAGACAGCAGCTACGAGAGAGTTGGAGTCTTCACTTTTACGTTTCTTAGATTTGAGCGTTTCCACCCTTTGAATATAATCTACCACTTTCTGGTAGTTCATGATCTTAGAAGGGAGAGGGAAACTCTTACCAGATTCGTTCAGACGATGACAGAGAAAGGAACTGAGAGGACCATCAAAGCCAAAGATCTTCTTTCTGGCTACAACCATTCTAACAAGATTCCCGAAGAGGAAGCTTTTCCAGTTCACAGGAACACCCTTGGTGATGGCCACCATTATCTGAAAAACCTTCGTACAATACTTGTAGGAGGTTTCTTTAGATAGAAGGGATTTAGAGATGATATCACTTAGAAGAGCATATTCAACCTTCAGAAGATTCTTCTTTCCATGAATATCTACTTCAGAGGAATCCGAAAAGACTTTGATCATCGAAATCATGAGGTTATGGTGAGTAGAAGAGAAGTCATCTATACCTTCAGTTGGGAGATGGAAAAACTCACCAAAGGATTCTTCTGTGAGCCATACTATCTGGCCCATTACAGCACCAGCAATGACACTATCTTGATAGAAGCTAGCGGTTTGGAAGAACTCATTTACAAGCTGTTCATGATAGGTTTCATGAGGGGTGAGGAATCTTCTCAGCCCTGTAGCTTTCAGAGAGTCGAACATCCTTTGCATGCCCGGAGATTCAAGAGTGGAAACAGATTGAAAATCCACCTGAATCGATTTTGGTCGGAAGGGCAGCATGTTGATTTGAAGAACAAAGGATTGAGAGATTCAAAAGGTTCGATTTCTAAAGAAAGAAAGAGATTTCAGGGAACTTCTAACCTTTTAGAGAGAATGAACCTATTAATACCGGGGTTTTAATTATGAGGAAGAATGCTAATGATTACTTCTACCGTCAAGAATTTCAAAAGACAGTTCCCAATACACAACATTTAATGTTAGCATGAAATAATCCGTCTAATACTAAATGTACAAGCAAAAGATGTCAGAAATATTTGTCATTTCTTGCATATTGAGAGACACGTGTCTTCAATTCTTTTGAGAAATGACTGATTTATTTTTCGGCGGGAAAAATAACTCAAACATACGTCATTAAAAGGACAGCTGTCCTAATTTCCAGAAGATGAAGAGTCTAATTACACCAGTAGTTAGACGTTTTTATTCTTCTTTTCACATTTTCAATTTCTTTTGAAAATTAGTCTATTAGACGTGTCCGTCTAATAGATGCATCCGTCTAATCAAGCAGGTTAAAATAACCAAGACAATGATTTTATATAGAAATGAAACTGCTCAAGGGAAATGTTCGTCTAAGTAGCTGTGTTTCTCAGACTCTGAATCCTTAGGACGAAATAGAACCTCCGTCTTTCATATCTGTTCAGTTTCGATTTGAACAATACGTTCTCCCTCAATTTATGCACATAATTACGTCAATCAAGATCAACAAGACCTAGCATGTTTCTGAAATGAGAAAACTTAGCTTCCGGAAGAGGTTTTGTGAAAATGTCTGCAGTTTGTTGATCTGTAGGAACATGTTCAAGACGGATTTGCTTCTGATTGACGTGTTATCAAATGAAATGAAGCCTGATTTCAATATGCTTTGTCCGAGAATGTAGAACAGGATTATAGGATATTGCGATGGCACTCGTGTTGTTGCAGAAAATTGGAGATTCATCAGCCTCAATTCCATAGTCTCTGAGTTGTTGCTGAATCCACAGAACTTGAGAGCAGCAACTACCAGCTGCAAGATACTCTGCTTCAGCTGTAGAGGTTGCCACAGAAGTTTGCTTCTTGCTGAACCATGTGATTAGGCGATCTCCAAGGAACTGGAAAGTTCCACTTGTGCCTTTTCTATCAATTTTGCATCCTGCATAATCTGCATCTGAGAAGCTATTGAAACTGGAATCCTTCGGATACCACAGTCCCACATTTTGAGTTCCCTTTAAATATTTAAGAATACGTTTAGCAGCAGTGAAATGAGAGAGTTTAGGATCAGCCTGAAATCTTCCACAAACACCAACATCAAATTGGATGTCTGGCCTGCTGGCAGTTACATATAGCAAGGATCCGATGAGTCCTCTATATGCTGTAACATCTACGCTTTGGCCACCTTCATCTATGTCCAATTTGACTGAGGAGCTCATAGGGGTAGCTGCTGCAGAACAGTTCTCCAAACCAAATTTCTTTAGCAATTCTTTGGTGTATTTGGCTTGGTTGATGAGGGTCCCGTTTTCCAGCTGACGGATTTGAAGTCCAAGGAAGAATGTAAGTTCTCCCATCATGCTCATTTCAAACCTATCCTGCATCAGCTTGGCAAATTTCTCACATAACTTGGGGTTAGTTGACCCAAAGATAATGTCATCAACATGTATCTGAACAAGTAGTATATGAGAGTCTTTAGCAAATCTGAACAGGGTTTTATCCACTGTTCCAACAACAAAATCATGATCAAATAAGAAATTGGTTAGAGTGTCATACCAAGCTCTAGGAGCTTGTTTTAGACCATACAATGCTTTGTTAAGTCTATAAACATGATCCGGTAAAACATTATCTACGAAACCAGGGGGCTGCTCAACATATACTTCTTCATTTAATTTTCCATTTAAAAATGCACTTCTTACATCCATTTGAAAAACTTTAAAATTCTTAAATGATGCATATGCTAGGAAGATTTTGATTGCCTCTAGTCTTGCAACCGGTGCAAAAGGCTCATTAAAGTCAATACCTTCCTCTTGTCTGTATCCTTGAGCAACTAAACGAGCTTTGTTTCTGATGACTAGGCCATCTTCACTGAGCTTGTTTCTAAAGACCCATCTTGTTCCTATAACTGATTTGTCAGTTGGTCTAGGAGTGAGATACCACACTTTATTTCTATCAAATTGGTTTAACTCCTCTTGCATAGCATTGATCCAGTCTGGATCAACTATAGCTTCAACAATTTTCTTTGGTTCAATTTGAGAAATAAATACAGAATTGGCCATTTCATCCATCAACTGACGTCTTGTCCTTCGAGGAGAAAAAGGGTTAGCAATTATCAGTTCTGGTGGATGATTTCTGTTCCATCTGAAGTTGGAACCAAGAGGATTGGTCATCTGAACCAGTGACACCGCGACATCCAAACTTTCAACTTCTTGTTGAACTGGAGTTTGTACGTCTTGTTGAACTTCAACCGGATCAGCCATAGGATCAGATAGAGCCATCCGCTTGTCCATAGTTTCTTCTTCTTCACTCACAGACTCAAGACTAGCGGCTTGCAGTCTGTCAGCAAGATCAATGGGTTCTTTGGATTTGCTCTCAACAGGTTCATCAAAGATTACATGAAGGGTTCTTCAATAGTCTGAGTTCTTTTGTTGTATACTCTGTAAGCCTTGCTTAATGATGAGTATCCCAACATAAATCCCTCATCTGCCTTAGCATCAAAAGCAGTTAAATAAACCTTTCCATTATTATGGATAAAACATTTACATCCAAATATTTTAAATTAAGAAACTGTGGAAATTCTCCCATAATACAGTTCATAGGGAGTTTTATCAAAAAGTTTGTTAATAATTGAACGGTTTTGAGTATAGCAGGCAGTACTAATGGCTTCAGCCCAGAACCTATGAGGAACATCTGATTCAGCAAGCATAGATCTCGCTGCTTCTTTCAAAGTTCTCACTCTTCTCTCAGCAATGTCGTTTTGCTGTGGAGTTCTGGCACTAGACAACTCGTGCCTAATTCCATTCTCCTCAAGATAAGATGATAGAATTCTGTTAGTGAATTCAGTTCCTTGATCACTTCTAATACATGAGATATTCATAGATTTCTGATTCAGAATGCCTCTAAATATTCTGATCAAATTTTCAGCAGTTTTATCTTTTGATAGAAAAAATGCAACCCACGTAAATCATGAAAAATCATCAATAACATTAAAGGAAAATCTCATTCCTCCTACACTTTTTATAGGAATTGGACCAAAGAGATCCATATGTAAAAGTTTTAAGATACGGCTGGATTGTGATTTTCCTTTGCTTTTGAACGATGATCTGCCCTGTTTGCCTAACTGGCAAGCAGTGCAAATCTTGTCCTTTGAAAACTGAAGATTAGGTAAACCAATAACTAAATTGTTTGAACAAATGTTGTTGATGGTTTTAAAATTCAAGTGGTTCAAACGTTTATGCCATAACCATTTCTGGTCATTTTTGGCAATCATGCACATAAGATCAAATGTTTCTTTTTGCCAATTCATTTTATATGAGTTTCCTACTCTACTTCCAGTTAATAAAATGTTTCCATCTTAGTCTTTAACTAAGCATGCATGAGTTTGAAAATCTACTGACAAACCATTATCACATAGTTGACTGATACTGATTAAATTATAACACAAGTTGTCAACAAGCAGCACATCATTAATGGTTATGTTACCATGGATAATCTTACCCTTACCCATGGTCTTACCCTTCTTGTTGTCACCAAATATGATCTTAGGTCCAAAGCAATCTGATATATCAGAGAGAAGCCGTCTGTTTCCAATCATATGCCTAGAACATCCGCTATCAAGATACAATACAGATTCCTCCAGTCCTTCATTTATTTGTACCTACATAAATAGAAATTTACAATCTTTTGGTACCCACCTTTAATTGGGTCCTCGGTCAATCAGTCCCTTAGGAATCCATATTTGAGTTATTCTTATGGATTTCCCATTTTGTGTTGTTATTAATGCATATGATTTTGACTTAGCAGATGACTTCCTACTAGCCACTGATCCTTTAGTTTTTGAAGAAGATTTTCTTTTAAAACTCCTTGACTTAGAGTCAGGTTTTAATTTACCATACTAATTGGCCTTTTCAAGCTTATTTTAAGCCAACTAACAGTTGGTGGAACATAAATTATTTCATTTTTAAAAGTCACTTCTTCATGAATAGGATCAGATTCCATGTCAGTCATACTTCCTTTGACAAAACTTATTGGCTTAAGTTTGTCATTTGACTTTGACTTTTTGCAGGACAGGTTAGGATCATTACTATCAAATCCCAATCCGGATCTAGATCCAGCAGGTTTCAACATGCTGATCTGATATTTGACAGTATCACCAGACCTTGTCCATGCACTGACAATGTAGTTCAGTCTCTTGTTTTTAGATGAAAGAGTTTGAATCTGTTCTTTGAGCATCTCATTCTTGGATGAGATCTCTGTTAAGTTTTCATCAAAAACATTTGATTCGGGTTCTTGCTTTGAAAAGTGAACAGATGATTCATATTTGACTTTCATTTCATAAAAAGAGTCAGCTAACTTTTTGTACTCAATAGCCATTTCATTGAGTGCATTATATAGCTCCTCGTTTGTAAATTCTGGTTCAGAGATATCATTTACCTTAGGTTGGTCATCAGCCATCAGGCATGTTACAGCTTCATTCACTTTTTCGGTGGGGGAATCCTCAGTATCACTGTCAGCCCATCTGGATTTGTTCTGACTACACATGAATGCGTTCTGGTTGTTTTTTGCTTAAGGGCTCACTCCATGAATCTAGCTGAGCTTATCCCATATTTCTTTTGCAGTGGAGCAAGACTTAATCTCACAAAAC
This sequence comes from Impatiens glandulifera, assembly GCF_907164915.1. Taxonomy (NCBI): domain Eukaryota; kingdom Viridiplantae; phylum Streptophyta; class Magnoliopsida; order Ericales; family Balsaminaceae; genus Impatiens; species Impatiens glandulifera. The sequence continues at coordinate 41,300,636 of NC_061864.1, forward strand.
ATCTTTGTGTTGAGAGACTGGAACAGTATGTTCTTAGCAATATTATCCAGGTTGTTTGTCACCTTATCTTCGGTGGTCCACTCACTTCTTGGCTTTGAGATCTTTATGGGACCATCGGTGATGACACTCCACATATCATAGTCAATAGCAGCCAAGTGAGCTTGCATCTTTATCATCCACAAATCATAGTTGTCCTTTGACAGAAGAGGAATTTAATTGATGCAAGACATGCTTTGAGAACTTGATGCTTGAGAATAGAAACAAGGCTCTGATACCAATTGATATGATCGGATTTATCGTTAGAGACGGGGGTCTGGCTAAGGATGAAGGCTTATGAAAAACGGTTTGAAAGAAATTCTGTTAGGGATTTAATTCGCTTTCTATTCTACGCAAACTTGTGTAAACACTTGAAACGGATTCAAGGCGGAATTGTTTACTTGGGTTTGAAGCACAAGAAGAAATATGAAAAGATGACAGAAAATGAAGAACACAATAGTTTGTTTATGGATGTTAGGAGAAACTCTCCTACGTCACCCCTTCTTCCAACCACCGGAAGGATTCACTATATGATAAGAATCAAATACAGTTTACACACACACTTAGCTCACTATTGAACAGAACACTTTCTATTCAATTACAAGAAGATGAAGAATATCACTCAGCTAATGGTGTTTTTGATTCTAGCTCTCTCTCTCGATTCACACACAGTACAATCAGAAAGAAGCTTCAAGAATGAGTTCAGTAAGCAAGATGATTGAGTAGACTCTCTCTCTGCAAAATCAGTATGCTTGTTTGTAAGGTTTCGTGTCAGGCAAGGTGAGAATCGGTACTTCGTCCGTTGCTCTAAGGATTGGTTAAATACTGATCAGAAGCTAACGGTCGAATCTTCAAGAATGATACGTGGCGCTCTTTCATTGGAAAGCCTCCATTGTACACAGCAGGTTCTGAGCACAAGGATCGTGGCCGTACCGAACTGGTAGTGCGCCGAATATTCTATCAGGGATGTACCTGCAAAACGGGTAATGTGAGGAAAATTCTCTAACGTGTCATTCCTTGATTGGATGCATATAGTTGTTGTATAAATCTTCACAGGAAAGTGGAGCAGGAATAGGGTATAGCTATACCACGTGGGTAGGAGAAATGCTAGATTCAAGCGTACTGCTTGAATTAGAGCATTAGACATATTTCAGTTAGACGGACCAGTCTAATAAAATAAGTCAACTCCTTCTGATGAAAAGCGTCTATTAGACCGCCTGGTCTAATGTACTTAGACTTGCGTCTAATATCAATAACCATTAGACGGGTACGTCTAACTCCACTGAGTTAGACTACCACGTCTAACTCCACTGAGTTAGACTACCACGTCTAATTCCGGTTCTACCTCAGACTTATCTGAAGGAGTTAGACTCACGTCTAACTTCCAATAATTAGACAATTCGTCTAATTATAATAACCATTAGACGGGTACGTCTAACTCCACTGAGTTAGACTACCACGTCTAATTTCGGTTCTACCTCAGACTTATCTGAAGGAGTTAGACCCACGTCTAACTTTCACTAATTAGACAATCCGTCTAATTATAATAACCATTAGACGGGTACGCCTAACTCCACTAAGTTAGACTACCACGTCTAATTCCGGTTCTACCTTAGACTTATCTGAAGGAAATAGACCCACGTCTAACTTTCACTAATTAGACAATCCGTCTAATTATAATAACCATTAGACGGGTACGTCTAACTCCACTGAGTTAGACTACCACGTCTAATTCCGGTTCTACCTCAGACTTATTTGAAGGAGTTAGACTCACGTCTAACTTTCAATAATTAGACAGTCCGTCTAATTATAATAACCATTAGACGGGTACGTCTAACTCCACTGAGTTAGACTACCACGTCTAATTCCGCGTATTCATTAGACCATCCGTCTAATTCTTTACGTCTATTAGACTTACACGTCTAACTCCAATGAGTTAGACTGTACGTCTAATTACATTAGACTCACGTCTAATTCCGTGTATTCATTAGACCATCCGTCTAATTCTTTACACGTCTATTAGACTTACACGTCTAACTCCGATGAGTTAGACTGTACGTCTAATTCCATTAGACTCACGTCTAATTCCGTGTATTCATTAGACTACCCGTCTAATTCTTTACACGTCTATTAGACTTACACGTCTAACTCCGATGAGTTAGACTGTACGTCTAATTCCATTAGACTCACGTCTAATTCATGCGTCTATTAGACTGCCCCGTATAACTCCGTTGAGTTAG